>NC_137141.1:11106426-11513926 GCF_949319135.1 Squalius cephalus | reverse complement strand
TGCACATTGTTGGGGTGCTATCTGAAGTGGAAGAGACTACAGCCACTCATTATCTGACCCGACTGCTGAGAATCAAAACTATTTTACTAAACACAATGGTAACTAAACTGCACTCATATGCAACATGGTGAGATCATTTGACAACAAATGTAGCAAACTACAGTCTGAAATGTTTATAATGGAATAATGCATTTACAGTTCACACTGCACAGTATTCAATACACAGTAAAATGAACAGTAAATAGCATATACAGCATTCAGTGTATACAGCATATTTGTATATATATATGGTTTTCTGTAGCACAGTATACAGCATATACTCCAACAGTAAGTAGTAAGCTAGTATTCTTTTTTAAACACAGCCTTTGGAAAGGTTAAAGGAGAACTCCGGTCAATTTTAACATTGAGCTCATTTTTTTGTACATTTGGAGTGCTGTCAATACAGAGAACAACGACAAAAATCGGTGTTGCCTACACCGAGTTATTCTATTTTTAAAATTTGCACCCTGTTGACTTCAATGGGGCAAGTACTAAACCTGTTTTTAGCCTCTTAACATCCTTGATGTGTCATTACAAGTGCACAGAAAATGTGAGTGATTCCTTCTGAGTGAACACGAGTGAGTCTGACTGCAGTAGATGTGAAAGATATGTATAAAAATGATGTTATTTAAGCCAGCGCAAATACCTTTGTTTACATCCTGTTTTTCGGTTGAAGTCCAAAGTAGTCGATTGCCGAGTTCACGCGCGTGATCATAGGTATTAAACCTATGCGTGTGAACTCTGCAATCGACTACTTTGGACTTCAACCGAAAAACAGGATGTAAACAAAGGTATTTGCGCTGGCTTAAATAACATCATTTTTATACATTTCTTTCACATCTACTGAAGTCAGACTCACTCGTGTTCACTCAGAAGGAATCACTCACATTTTCTGTGCACTTGTAATGACACATCAAGGATGTTAAGAGGCTAAAAGCAGGTTTAGTACTTGCCCCATTGAAGTCAACAGGGTGCAAATTTTAAAAATAGAATAACTCGGTGTAGGCAACACCGATTTTTGTCGTTGTTCTCTGTATTGACAGCACTCCAAATGTACAAAAAAATGAGCTCAATGTTAAAATTGACCGGAGTTCTCCTTTAAGAATACTGTACCAAAAAGCAGAAATCTCTTACCTCAATCTTCGCCCAGACATCGTGGTAGTTCTCTTGGTGCTGAATATCTGCTAGTAGCTGCTGTATCAAGGGTGTGCATTGGAACATAATCTTTGGTGCAATGGGCTGTCCATTCAATATGTTTCTTCCCCTGGACTCTGGTGTACTTCGCGCCCCTTCGTCCTCAGATAACAGGTCACTGAGGGGCCCAGACTCTATGCTGTCATCAAGAGAAGGAGCCACGCCGCTCGAGGAGGTAGGTGAGAAGCGCCCGGCTCGGGAGGTCTTTTTATAGGGGTGAAGCAAAAGAAGATCGGAGCTGCTCTCCCAATCAGGGTTGACCTCAGTGAGCTCCCAGTCATCCACGTCCTGGATGGACTCTTGCAAGCCTCTTTCCGGTAAAGCCTGAGCGAGGCTTTCCAGCTTCATCGCTAACATTTCTGTCTTTTTCAGCTGGGCTGGAAGAGCGAGGAACTCATCCGAACCATACCAGTGTTCTTTGGGGCTGCCTGATGCATTGGAGATATGCAGAGCATTCTGGTTAACAATCCAGAGAGAGCCTGTGGTGGGAGCTTGATCGCCGGGGCTGGAGGACATTTCCCGTGGGTCGTGGTCTGAGATGTCTTCCCCTGAAGATGGTGGTGGGCTGGAAGAGTCACTGTAAGCCTGCTTGGCTTTGGAGTGCATAGTCTTGATGTTCGTCAAGGTCTTCTGAGTCTGAAATCCCTGCACGGCCTCAGATGAGCGTCTCTCCAGTGGGACTTCACCAGGCACTGATGGTCTCTTGAGGCCCATTCGCAAGTTTCTTCCGTTCATAGCATGGAGACTCTCGTAGGATTGACTCCCACTGCCTGGATAAACTGATTCCAGCTCCAGCCAGAACTTTGAGCGATCCGGTGTATCCAGAAGAGATGGAGTGCTTCTGCTCAAGTCAGCCTGGTACTGGAGAGGTGAAGGCCTACTGAACCTTGTGTTTCCATCACCCTCCAGGTACATGGGCTTTTTAGGCAAAGGCTGTGTGGGAGAAACATCACTCCTAATGGCACCTTGAAGAGGGCGTTTGGAAAGGGCAAAGCTGCTATCTCCCTGCATTGCTGAATCCGGTGTACTTTCTTCTTCGGTGGGGCCACTGATTGTCTCTCGAGTTTCCTGGATGGAAGTAACAGACTCTTCTGCAGGTGAAGATGACACTTGGTTCTGTCTAGAGGCGGCAATGTTGAGGAGATCCACACTCTGAAGCAGTTCTGGAAAGTCTTGCTCCAGCTCGGGATAAAGGGAGCGTGGTCCTCGACCTTCTGCGTCTTCAATGGGACTGTAGTCGCTCAGTTCATAAGCAGTAATGCCACAGTCGAGGGAGAAGTAGTCCTTACTGCACTTAATGGTCAGCTGGCCAGAGTCATCCACTTCTGTTAAAGCATCCAGCCGAGCCTAAAGATGATCAAGATCACAAAAACAAACAGACTACTCAAATTGTGCAGAAAGAATTGTTTCGGGATAAAAGTGCGCTTTGCTGCAAGTGTTTGCTAGGGTTGCCTAGTCTAAATGTCTTTGGTGAAGGGTAGAGCATATGAGTTTATGGTACACTCCCAACAGAACATTGCGTAACTAAGTTTCTGTCCTAGTGAATTAGTGAGGGATGTGCCCTTAGTAAGGGATGTACCCCGCTTTAGGTGGTATAATTCAGATGATGCTTTAGAGATGTATCTGACCTCATCGTGATCCTGGCTGAAGGCTTGCAGTATGTCAGTCTGGCGGGTGTAGTTGCCGTTGGAGTCCTGGAGGCCCTGGAGAAGCCTCTCTTTCAGAACCAACACGGACACTCGCAACTGGTGCCACAGGAGCTGCACGCTCCGGATGTCCACTATGATGTTCACAGAGTAGGACAGGAGCTTCAGGGAGAACTCGGTCTCCAACAGTGCGTGGATCTGCTCGACATGATCGGATATGTCTTCACAGATGTCCTATCAGACAGACAAATGCACAGACGGTCATCAGATATTATGATCTGCAATACTGCACATGAAATTACACATCATATGATGGCATGGGATTCATACAGATCCTTGAAAAATGTCTGATTATCTGGTTTCCCCAACTACATCATCTTGTACTAAAAATGCTAAAGAGCAATTTCCATCAGCAACCCGGAACACACCGGATTCAAAACGCATTCCTCTAAAGAGTTTTTAGATTGAAGACATTGAAAGTTCAGACAAAATGTTATGAATTACAGTTCTAGAGAAAGAGCAAAAAGGACGGGACATCAGTACAGTCATCAGGAACTGTCTAAGAGAAGATCAACGATGCAAAGATTAAAGTACTCAACAGGATATATCTGCATCATGCACACCAAATACTGTTATTATGGTCACTAAAAGAAATAGCACAGATTTCTAGGCCTTACTGCAGTATTCGCATTTAATATTCTTTTGATAAAAGAAACCTCAGTCAAGTCAAGACTACTTGTCATGCACCTACCTTCAATCAGGCACAAGTGAAACAACAACACAGTGTTATGTATCCATGCAAGAGGAAATGGAGGGATATTTGAGTCATTTTCACATGACATGTGAATAATACAGTGGAGATCTCAGAATATACCAAAGAGTACCAGTAGTTTTCCCTGTAAATTACCTCTGACTACGTCCTTCTCTGTTAAGAAAATGACATACAATAGCGTTCAAAAGTGTGATGCCAGTTACGTTTTTTGGAGGGGGGCGGGGTTACAGGATATTACTTTTATTCAACAAGAATGCATTACATTAATCATTAACATATTAAATGAATACAAAACATATTTAGTATGAATAATAACAAAGGTATCTTGGACACAAAATCAGCATATTAGGATGATTTATCGAGGATCATGTGACACTGAAGAATAGAGTAATGGCTACTGCAAAGCTACCATCACAGAACATTTTAAATTGTAGTAATATTTCACAGTATTGCTGTTTTTATTGCATTTTTTTTATTGCAACCTTGCTTATCATAAGAGACTTTTTTCTAAAAGGTAAAAAATCCCAAAACTTTTGAAAGGTAGTGTATTCTTGTTGAAAACTGACAGGGGTATTATTTACACAATGTGGTGTAAACTCTAACAACTCATCAGTAACATCTAGAACTAGTGCATTTTCATTGCTATTTGAGTTCTAGTTTAAACCAGTGTGACTCCACATTCCCTACAGCTGAGTTAAGCAACAGCTGGCACTATTTAGTAAGATTTAGTAAGACCATGTTGAGTGTGCTGCCATTCTATAGATCTTTATTAAGCGTTTGATATTTTAAGATGATTTCATTGAAATTGGAAAAAGGTACTTAAAGGTGCATTGTGTAATATTTAGGAGGATCTGTTGACAGAAATGCAATATCATATACATAACTATGTTTTAAGTGGTGTATAAAGACCTTACATAATGAATCGTTATGTTTTTATTACCTCAGAATGGGTCATTTCTATCTGTATATACCGCGGATCCCCTTACATTGAAATAGCCATTTTGCGCCAACAAGTTTCTACAGTAGTCCTAAATGGACAAACACGTTTCGTCACTATGTTGTTCTTCGGGGCAAAGAAGCTAGCTAAAGTCAGCGAATAAATCACTGACACAATGATGGACAAGTAACAATAATATATCATTTTACTGAATAATTAAGTAAACATAATTCTTAATCTATCTTTGTAAAGAAACCTCATTGCTTAACTGGCTACTCTCTGCTGTCTCAGACGACGACATCTTTTCCTGTCGCCCACCGTAACTTTTGTTGGTTGCAATTCGCAACCTCACCACTAGATGCCGCTAAAATAAAATTATTTTTTTTTTACAAATTATCACACACTGCACCTTTAAGTAGTTCCTTGCAGCATGTGGTTCATCTGATGTGAAAGTCACAGCAGTGAAGAGTACATTTACAGCCGTGGGTCACAGGGTCTAGGGGGCTTTTCTTCTACTGTCACTGTGGTTCAAATCATAAATCAAGCAGCCAGGGGGTGATATTAAAAGGATAGTTTCAGAAGTAACTAATTTTAGAAGGTGAGATCACAAAACAGAATAAGATTTAGTTGCACTACACAGCAACTGCACATTTACAGTGACCCCAAAAAAGTACTTGGACTCTCAAGTCTCAACTTAATAATGCCTGAATGTCACTGCTTTAGATAACAAATGCATGTGAAGTCAGATCAATTTACATTTTTCCCCTCAAGTAACGTAATTAGAGTTGCATTTTTCAAAATGTACCTTAAAGTACACTTTAAAATACTGTTTGGGTCCACTGTATGTGGTTGGATCATGTCATGTTCCCTTCCCCCAGCCTGTCAGTCGGAAGGGCGGCTCAGCTGCTAGGAAACTCGGACAGTTGCCTCATCTCATCCAAACTTAAACACACTGTCATTTATAAAAACGTTTAATTCCCAGGGCAAAATAGGAAATTTCCTTTTGAAACATTTTGCCACTTTGACATCATTAGAACTGCATCATTAATCAAATTAAAAATAATTCTTAAAATAAGTATTTGGACACTTTTACACACTTTAGTCACACTTAAAAATATCAGAATTTCATTGTATTAAACACTAAATATCAACCAAAGTGGCAACTGCAAACAAATGAAACTAGAACTTCACTTTACTAAGCCACTTTATTTTCTTTTACACCAATGTGGTGTTGTAATTAATTCTATTAAGAATAAACATGCTCCACAAGTTTTGGACACTTTCTGGTTATCAATTTTTGTCAATTTTGAACAATATATTTTGAAACTTGTACTTTGTGAAATTTGTGGTATATCTTTTTAAAATAAAAGCCCTTTGTTTTGATATTCTGTTATATAACACTAGAGCTGCACGATTAATTGTTAAAAGATCGCGATCTCGATTCAAACACTCGTGTGATTTAATTTCCAAATGACAGCGACTCAGCTGTGTCTGTTAAACCATTGACAAATATGATCACAGCTAACATTCAAATCTGTGTTCACGCTGTAGCTGAGCCAGAGAAAGCAGTTGTCATGAATAGGTATGAAACAGTTTCTTTTCAGACTCTTTTCAACCACACAGTATCATTATTTCTATTACAAATATTCAAATTATCACAGAATAACTGATAAGTATGGATAAAAGTTTATAGTTCGGATATAAATACTGATGTCTATGGTAGTGATCAAAATTGAAAGTAAATTGACGCATCAGATATAAAGATTGTATCAATTACATCGTTTCACCAGTAGGTGACGACAAGTGACTGTTAAAACATTTGTCATTGAATCATTCATTCAAGAGATTCGTTAAACAAAAGCTGATTCATCCAGTAATGAAACAAGTGAAGTATTTATGAGTTGAATTCATTCAAACGGATTTATTTTAAACATTTTAAATAGACTGCAGCAATTCACATTTTGTCAGAACCACTAGTAATTTACATGTTATTTTGTTTAGTTGTAAATTCAGATTTGAAACAAAAAATCTGGATTCTCAATTTATCCAGAATCGTGCAGTTCTATATAATACAAATACATGTGTACATTTTTAATTGTGGCTTAAGTCTCCAAAAACTTCTTGGCATCACTTTTTTTCTTCTTTTTTTTTTCTCACAGGTTTTGGGCAAAATACTGAACGTGTCAGAACCTAAAAAGCACTGAGACAATCAAGACAAGTGTGAGAGAGAATATAGTTCATATGAGCATTTATGGGGCACGGCAGACATGCCAAAACAACTGCAGCTCGATGTCAACACAGCAACACCAGAGCTGCGGCCAGCAGCATCTATGATACGGTGCCGTCCACTCCCTAAAATAACACGGCACCGCTGAATGTAGGTCAGACATGTAGCAGGTCCCACACACTCCTGCCTCGCTGGCTCAAAAACAAACAGTAGAGTATCACAGATCATCTGCAGCACACATACTGTAATACAGATATCATGACACCATCTTCAGTTCTTGAAGAACATATCAACCTTTTGGTCTAGTTATGTCTTAGTTATGTCAAGATGAGGTGCAGTGAAAACATTTTATAAATAGTAAAATAAGAATAAATCACATTACATTATAAGAAGTGCATCAAAAAGATCCAAATATCTAATTTATGAGATACTTAAAGGATTAAGTGGTTGAACTATTTAAGTTTGAAAAATAAATGACTGGTGAACAAAACAAATGCATTTACACTTAGCTTAAAACATATAAGAGTTTATCTAGAATGTTTGACTCTCTCTAATGAGATGCTACTTGAATCAAATGATTCTAATTGATTCTCATTGGTGAAATTTCAGCATTATAATGGCCACAAAAGTGTTTAATTGATCAACGACTCAATTTCTTACATAGCTGTGCAGGTTTCATGTCTCGCATATATCACTTGTATTGTGTGTTGTTTTCCCTCACACAATACAATAATTTAAGCTCATATCAATATTTTATGTCCATTTCCCAAAGTCACTGTTACAAAATAAGCCTTTCAGGATGATATAACACCCTGATCCCCCAGTCTGGGTTTATTTGTATTTACTGACATGTACACGAACATTGATGTTCAAAATTATTATTTTTGTATAAATTATTCAGCAAGGATGCATTAAATTGATCAAAAGTGACAGTAAAGACATTTATAATGTTACAAAAGATTTCTATTTCAAATAAATGTTGTTCTTTTGAACAAGAATTATGAAAAAATGAATCATGGTTTGCAAAAAAAACAAAAACATAATTGATAATAATAAGAAATGTTTCTTGAGCAGCACATCAGCATATTAGAATGATTTCTGAAGGATCATGTGACCCTGAAGACTGGAGTAATGATGCTGAAAATTCAGCTTTGCATCACAGAAATAAATTACATTTACACAGATGTTTGAATGCAAGTTTACCGTGATATTAACAAGGTACTCGAAGGAGCTAAAAACCGGGTTCATACAGATATTGTAAAAATAAATTCCAGGACTTTAAGCACTACTTTTTTTGGTTTTCAAGGACTACAATGAGAGATCGCACTTATCAAACAATATCTTTAGGATTTTTTAAACTCAAATCACAGATATATGGTATCCAAATTACAACTTACAACATATTTAATAATATATATTAAATACAAAGTTTATAATGGCTACTATTGCTCAATAAATAATATTTTATATTATAATGTTGGCGTACTTTGTACCGAGAAAAGGTCTGATGGGGGTTTATCAGACGGGCTGCACTGTTAATTTTGCGTGAAAAGATTGTATTCGTGTTTTTTCGAAAAAATGAAATTTCATATTGTATTTCAATAAGTAAAGCACTTTTAAAGTACCTCTCCGTAAATATGGCTGTTTTCAAGGGTTTTCCAGGGTCTTGTACAAACCCTGTAAAAAGACCATGGTACCTTTTGAGATTTTTTGTTATCAGTGGAGATAAAGGCCAGTGAAAGTGACAGAGAAAGGGTGTGTATAGGGGCCACAGCTGCCCTCTCAACACCATGTGATCTCTGATGACACGAGCAGCACATTGACACACATACAAACACTCCCACGTAAATTAACTTTCATTCAAAGCCTCTTCCTTTTTCCAAATGCAAAATAATGCAAACATTTTCCAACAAAATATGCCAATCCAACATAATTCTCACCTTTTTCATTTAAAAATGTGCAAGAAATCCACAACCACACCAAACACAAAGCCAGCATAATCAATTATCCACAAAAGAAAACGCAGCCGCTCAACTTCACATCCGAACAATATTTCAAACAATCTCAGCAATGTCAAGCTGTCAGAGACTATCTGTTAGAAGCATACTTGAGCGTGTCAGTTGATCCGTCCTCTTACCTGCGCATCGGCTGAGGTAAAACACGACGAATGAAAGAGAATGAAGATTCGTTTAGTGTGCTCGGCGCGGCATGCGTGTCAGATCTGATGTCAGATGTGACAGCTCTGAGTGCTCGTGCTGTCTGATGTGTTGTCGTTCTCTCTCTGTATCTCTTCCTCACTCACTTCACTGCCCCATTTCTTCCATTCTGTCTTTCTCTCTGGAGGAGGGGCTGTCTCACCACACCGAGGGGCTATTTTGGGACTTGACCTCTCCCTCCCTCCAGCAGCCCTCGTGCTGGCCTCACTTTGTCTGCCCCACCAGCATGGGCAGCTGCTGCGGGGGGGTATTACACAGGGGTTTGAGGGGTAACTGGAGACGCTAAGGTCACAGCACACACACAGGCTTCCACATTAGCACTATCAACAAGGCTAGAACACTACATTTTACAGTAGAATACAGCCTACATGTGCAAAGTGGCAAGATTTTGTTTTATTTATGGCTGTGTTAAGGATTTACACTCTAAAATGTAGTCACCTTTGGCTTGCTTAGTTGGAGACACGTAATATTCAGCAATATAATTGATTTGACTGCACTGACTGAATCAACATTAAATTGCATTGAGCTGAATAGTTGCACTATTATCTTGCTACAGCTGCTTTATAGCAGAATTTGAATTCGTCTCATACTTTATGAAGTTTACATCATAAAACTTCTTAAAATTGCTGCTTTGAAAGCATTTCTAAGAGCTTTAAAAATAATGGTGACTTGACTAAAACACTTCATAAGATCAATGTGTCTATCACAGCAGATTTCAAGCAAATGCACCACAGACAAATGAACATTTGCATTTTTGACCTATGAATTTGAGACATTGAATATGATTTAAATGAAAAACTTAGCAAATGCAACAGATTCTTTGGAAAACTCCAAGCCTCTTGATGTAAAAACAGAGTATGCTGTACTGACACACAATTCCCTTACAGGATCATGTTTTTTTAAAACGTTACCATGAATGTAATACCATGGTATTTTCATATAAATATACAAATATGTTACTCATACCCTGCAGTGCAAAAGTTTGGAGTCAATAAGATTTTTTATTTTTTTAAAGAAATTAATACTTTTATTCTGTGAGGATGTATTATGGGTAAATTGTTTAAAAGTGACAGTAAAAGAGATTCAAAATAATGCTAAAGATTTCTATTTCAAACAAATGCTATTATTTTGGACTTTCTATTCATCAAATAAAAAATACTTGAATAAATGTATTATGGTTTCCACAAAAATATTAAGCAGCAAAGCTGTTTTCAATGTTTCTTGATCATCAAATCAGCATATCAGATTGATTTCTGAAAGATCATGTGACACTGAAGACTAATGTAATGATGATGCAAATTCAGCTTTGATCACAGGAATAAATTACATGTATTCAAATAGAAAAGTAATTTTGAATTGTAATAATATTTCACAATATTACTGTTTTTACTGTATTTTTGATCAAATAAATGCTACCTTGATGAGCAAAAGAGACTTCTTTCAAAAACATTTTCTTTTTTTTCTTTTTTTAACCTTACCGACACCAAATTTTTTGAAACATGGTATAGGTCAAAGTACAATGGTATCACCATTTAATGCTATAAAGGTAGCATGGTTCCACTACAATACAAAAACAGAATCTCAATTCAAGGGCTATTCAACTAGCTAATAAAAAGCTGTCTTAACTAAACGGTTAGTTCATCCAAAAATGCACTCACTCTCATGTTGTTCCAAACCTCTATGAGTTTCTTTCTTCTGTTGAACACAAAATAAAATATTCTGAAGAATGTTGGTAACCAGCAGACAGTTGATGGTAGCCATTGACTTCCATAGTCATTTCTTTTCTTACTATGGAAGTCGATGGCTACCGTCAACTGTCTGGTTGGAACAATACAGGTTTGGAACAACTTGAGGGTAAGTAAGTAATGACAAAATTTTCATTTTTAGGTGAACTATCCAAACAGACCTGTATTTACATTCTGCCAGATATATTTAATCATGGCAAATAGTGGTAAATGGAGCTGGAGTACTACAATCAAAGTATTCCATGAACACGCATGCATAAAACAAGAAATGTGCAGAACCTGTATGGACCTCCATAATAGAAATAATGGGGAAAAAAACTACAACATGCAAATGCCAAAACGTTTGAGGCCTTTAGCACTTTTTCAAATCACACAGACGTTTCATCACACTGTACACTATTCTCTCTCTGTAGAGGAGACTGAATTCTCCACATTACTAAGATTACATCACTCGAAATAAACATACACATGAAATGCTCTGGTCTCAACTGGATAAAAATACAGACGTGAGAAACATGGGTGTGTGTGTAAATCACATCACTGTGACCTGACAACTGGTCAAATTCTATTACATGCTATTAGTGCAGATGCATGTGTGCTCTATTATTAGTGTGTGTGTGAGTGTGTGTGCAAATCCCTCTCATACTGTACATCTGATCTGTGGAATAAGGGTGTGTCTGCATTACTGGTGTGTTGCAGACATTGTTCTGTGGGCTGATCTCATCTGGGAATGTGGACATCACAGCTGATCTACTGCCAGTCTCCACACACTACACACAACTGCTACTGCAAAACCCACAGAACTACTTCTGTACTATCTATCTATCTATCTATCTATCTATCTATCTATCTATCTATCTATCTATCTATCTATCTATCTATCTATCTATCTATCTATCTATCTATCTATCTATCTATCACAGTTCTCTCACGATTGCATGTTAGTGGCGCCATCCTTTGGTCAACAATTTGTCAAGCTGTGACACCAATTTTCTAAAATATGACATACTAAAGGATACTTTATATAAAACAAAATTTAACAGTTTTATTTATATTCTCTATTTATATTATCTTGATGTTTAAAAATAAATGTTAAATGTCTAAACAGTTCAACTTAAATCTATAAACCTTGAATGTTTTATTTGAGTGTAAATTATTCATTATATTTTAATTGATCAAATATTTAATGTATTATTTGTAATACAGTCTTAATTCATGCAACCGACAAGTGAACAAATGGGTGTTCATAATTAAATTACTATGAACTAGAGTTATACACTACCATTCAAAAGCTTAGAGTTGGTAAGATTTAGGCAGCAATTATTTTTTAGGATTCTTTAAAAAACAGAAAATTTGAAATAGAAATCTTGTTACATTATATATGCCTTTACTCTTTACTGTCACTGTCTTTACTTGAGTATTAATTATTCACTTTAATCTAATTAATTTATATATATATATATATATATATATATATATATATATATATATATATATATATATATATATATACAGTACCAGTCAAAAGTTTGGAAACGTTACTATTTTTAATGTTTTTGAAAGAAGTCTCTTATGCTCATCAAGCCTGCAGTTAAAAAAACAAAAACAAAAAAAACCAGCAATATTATGAAATATTATTACAATTTAAAATAATGGTTCTCTTTTTTAATATACTTTAAAATGTAATTTATTTTTGTGATGCAAAGCTGAATTTTCAGCATCATTACTCCAGTCTTTGGTGTCTTATGATCCTTCAGAAATCATTCTAATATGCTGATTTATGATCAATGTTGGAAACAGTTGTGCTGCTTAATATTTTTTTTATAACCTGAGATACTTTTTTCAGGATTATTTGATGAATAAAAAGTTAAAAAGAACTGTATTTATTTAGAATAGAAAACTTTTGTAACAATATACACTACCGTTCAAAAGTTTGGGAACAATAACTTTTTTTTTTTTAAGAAATTAGTACTTTAATTCAACAAGGATGCGTTAAATTGATAAAAGGTGATGGTAACGATTTATATTGTTAGAAATGTTTTTTATTTTGAATAAATGCTGTTTTTATGAATAAATGCTGTTAACGTTTTACTCATCAATGAATCCTGAAAAAAGTATTCCAAAAAAATATATTAAACAGCACAACTGTTTCCATCATTGATAATAACTGAGTATCAAATCAGCATATTAGAATGATTTCTGAAGGATCATAAGACACCAAAGACTGGAGTACTTGCTGATGAAAATTCAGCTTTGCATCACAAAAATAAATTACATTTTAAAATATATTAAAAAAGAGAACCATTATTTTAAATTGTAATGATATTTCATAATATTACTGTTTTTTTTTTGTTTTTGTTTTTTTTAACTGCAGGCTTGATGAGCATAAGAGACTTCTTTCAAAAACATTAAAAATAGTAACGTTTCCAAACTTTTGACTGGTACTGTATATATACACACTTTTTTTTTATCCCAGACTTTAGAATGGCACATCATCTCCACAAGATGGCACTGTTTGCTTGAAAGTCAAAGTCTATTTATAGTAAACACCATGTCACTAGATGCTGAATAATTGGTGTTTTAAGAGGAAGAGACATGTGACTGTAGATGGACAAGATGTTTCAGTCATCTGTAATTGCCTCACAATTACACATTTAAAAGATTCCTCCTGAAAGCTTGTCCGATATATTTCCCAGCATTCATATAACACACTCAAAGCTCCATTCTGAGGGAAGTTCTGGAGTCACTGCAAACATGAAGAAGAATCTCAGTATGAAAACTGAGTGTGAGTCACTAGTGTAGGAGTATCAGTCCGTGCTGAGCTCTGTGGCCTCTCATGGAGAAACAGATGTGTCCTGCCCGGACTGACTCATTGTCTGCTGATACTGAACACAAAGACTTCAGTCACCCCCTCAGAATAACCCTGGATTCAGCAAGAAACACACACGGAATTCTTCCCAACAACAATGCATCAACAGAAACTCCACAAAAGAAGCAGAAAACTGTGCTTAACCAACCTAAGAAAAGGAGCAGGCAGAAATCAAAATGTCATACTGAAAAATTATATATAATTATAATAACTTTATATAAGATATAATTATATATAATTTCATATTTAATTTATATTTATACTATTTATTGTTAATCATTAAAAAGTATTACATTTATTAATATACATGAATCAATTATACACATTCTCCACACATATTGTCATATGTAGGGTCACAGGAAATTATAATTATGTAATTATTATATAATTAATAATTCTTACATAATTTAAAATGATTGTGTACTTATTCATCAGGTGTGCATATATGGGTCTAATTCTTCAATAAAAGTCTCTTTATAGAGCGTGACAGGTTCAAAACGAGCAGTGATGAAATGTGGCTTTCAAACTGACTGAAACAATCAGGGATCTTGTTTCTTGTTTCAGAAATATCTTCAAATTGACAGTTGCTACACAGCCAAAAATCAACATACTGTAAGATTTGATTAACTTTACCACGCTTGCAGTGCTGTCACTTTACAGCTATAAAGACGTAACTATGGACTATGAAGGAAAAGCTTCTCTTCAGAGACACACACACACACATACACACACATACACACACAAAAAGTCACTTTAACATTTTAAAAGCCTCACATGATTTATTAAGAGGAAAGGCAGCTTCTCAGACTGGCTGTAAAACTAACACCAGAAACTGCAGTGTGTTATTTAACAAATAGACAAATGTAATGATAGAGGAAAAAGAGAAAACCAGCAGGTCACGTTCCAGAGATGGTGACATAAGTTCAGTTAAAGGAGAGATTCCTGTAGCACATTAATAATGCACAGTCTCCGCTGAGAGAAACAATGACGCAGCCGGTTTCCTTTTTACTTTCACTTATTTAAAGCTAAAGTGTGTTGCGTTTTGAGGTTAAAACACTTTTGTTCCTTCTCAGTTTCAAAACATGTCTGGGTTTATTTGAATGGCTCTCATCTGTTCAAGCAGATCCACAGGCTGTCTGATTCTCCCTCATGAAAGACATCGAGAGGGTAAACGTCTAATTAAAGACAGCTGAGCACGCTGTTCTGAAGATGAAATGAGAACACAACTGAAAAACAGTGATGTTACAGAAACGGTGTTATGTAATGGTTTCTTGATTCATCTGAAAGCGGAGCAGAGGGATTCAGCTGCGAGAGAAACACTGAAACTCTCACTATAATCGCATCATCATCACTGTCAAACACTTGATGTGGAATGGTGTTACTATAGTGCATTAGACCAGGGTTTCCAAACGAGGGATCACAAGTTGATCAAAGAAAATAATTACTAAAAACAAAACAAAAAGGTAAAATAAATCATTTTTAAATAAAAACAAACAAAAACATTTTTAAAAAAAGATGTAACCAATAACCAACATCAGAGAGCAGTAAACATATGTTGTTCATTTTTGAAATATTACCTTAAAATCTCAGGGAGTACTAATAATAATAATAATAATAATAATAATAGTTTATTTTTTATAGCGCCTTTCAAGAACCCAAGGTTGCTTCACAAAATAATACAAATAGTTGACAGACAAATAGACAAGCAATCTGCTTATTATAACACTCAAACAAGCAGAAAAGCAGATGGAGAAAACCAATAACTACAAATAATTAACATGAGAAGTTATAGAATCAGAGAAAACATAAATTTCGATAAAGTAATCATGTAACAAATACTGAAAAAGAGGAAGACAGAAGTATAGAGAAAAATGATTATTTACTGAGCATGGTGAATAGATGAGTTTTGAGTTGAGATTTAAAGATCTGGAGGTTAGGGGTGGCACGAAGATTAGGGGGCATCTTATTCCTTATAGGCTTATGCCTATAACACTAAAAGCCCTACCACCCACAGTAGAGAGTTTATACTTGGGTATGACAAGCAAATTGTCATTGCTAGATCTAAGGGTCCGGGCAGGAACATACTGTTGCACTAACTCAGCAAGGTATTGGGGTGCGGGGCCATGGCAGGCTTTATAAACTAAGACTATGGGCCCTGTCTTGCACCCAGCGCAACTGACTTTGTACACTGACGCATGTATCATTCCTATTTTCTGTGGACTTTTCCCTCCACAGACGCATGCCGGTAAACTCGGAAATACACTTGCGCTCCCCGGGGGCGGTTCAGCGCAAAGAGGAGGCGTGTTCCGACGCAACGTTCCCTGATGCTATTTTGCAGGTTTAGAAAACAATTCCGCCACTGACTAGGAAAAACCTAGTCTAAAGTCAGTGGCGCGTTGCACATGTTATTCAAATGCTATTTTAAGGGTGCATGCTTGGCCATAATCAATGTAGCGTGTGCACAACACACATACACTTTGATTCTCTCATCTACACAGAAGCAGCCGTTTTCATTTTTGCAAATCATACATTATTACAATAGATAGATAGATAGATAGATAGATAGATAGATAGATAGATAGATGTTTTACGGCCCTGACGAGAATGTCGGTCTCCTCGGCTGTGAACCGCTCCTGGCGCGCGCCTGGCAAATCCGCCGTTATAATAGCAATGCGCCATAGAACAAGCGTGCCTGCTTTTAAAGGGAATGTGAGATGATGCTCTGATTGGTTTATTTCACGTTACGCCCAAACCACACCTATGAATAATGAAGCTACTTCAGACCAACCCATTTTAGATTTGCGTCGGGCGCAAGAGTCATTTATCCCGCCGGTATAATAGCAACAGCGCCCAAGACCCGCCCACAAAGTTACTTGCGTTTCGCGCTTGATACTTGCGTTTCAGATCGTTAAAATAGGGCCCTATAAGTTTAAACTTTATGCGATTGACCACAGGAAGCCAGTGAAGTTTGTAAAGGATGGGAGTGATATGTGCAGATATTTTATTATATGTAGCAAGGGCTCGAGCAGAGTTTTGCACCATTTGAAGGCGATGTATAGCTTTGGTGGGTAAGCCGCTATATAAGGAGTTACAGTAGTTCAATCTGGAGGTTATAAACGCGTGGATAACAGTTTCAGCATCTCCAAAGTTAAGAGAGGGGCGTATACGAACAATATTCCGCAAGTGGAAGAAGCATGATTTAACAATCTGACCGATGTGTGAGTCAAAACGTAACGAGGAGTTGAACAAAACTCCCAGATTCCGCAGTTTTTGAAGGCCTAATCTGGACACTATCAATATCAATGAACATGTCATGCCGGTGTAAACTCTGTGATTTAGGGCCAATCAACAAGATTTCAGTTTTGCCAGCATTAAGCTGTAAGAAGTTATCAGACATCCATGTTTTAAGTTCCTGAAGGCAAGAGATAACAGAAGCGGGTGGACAAGCTGAGTTAGGTTTAACCATAAAATAAATTTGAATATCATCAGCGTAACTATGAAAGTTGAGACCATGCCGTCTGATGATTTGTCCTAGTGGCAGCACATAAATGAGAAATAAAAGAGGACCAAGTACAGAACCTTGAGGTACACCATGAGAAATAGTGACGGTACGGGATCAATTCTCACCTATACTAACAAATTGCTGTCTATCCGATAGATATGAAGTTAACCACTGAAGAGCAGCACCAGTGATACATATTGCAGACAGTCGAGAAAGAAGTGTAGAGTGGCACACAGTGTCAAATGCTGCACTGAGATCAAGAAGAACCAGGATACTATGGGCACCAGGATCAGAAACCAGGAGGAGATAATATAGCACTTTTAAAAGTGCCATTTCTGTGCTGTGATAAGGACGAAAACCAGATTGAAGTGGTTCAAAAAGATTATGTTTCTCTAAATGTGACAGCAGTTGTGCCACAACTACCTTCTCAAGTAACTTGGCAACGAAAGGGAGGTTCGATATTGGTCTATAATTGTTCTGAATGAGGTTAGAGGCCAGATTGTTTAGTATTGGAGTGATGGCCGCTACTTTTAGATAATGTGGAACATAGGCAAGTGGCAAGAGATCTATTTATAATATGAGTAATAGGTTGAATAAGTGAAGGCAAAAGGGTTTTTAGAAGGTATGTTGGAATAGGATCAAGTGTACAGGAAGTAGAATTAGATTTGATAATCAGTTGTTCAACCACAGATGTATTTGTGAGTAAAAAAGTGTCAAGCAGACGACCTATCAGATATGGAGTTGAATAGGAAGAGGCAGTTGGAGAAAAAACTTGATAAATGTTGTTGTTTTTTTTGTAGGAAAAATGACTGAAATCTTTCACAGAGATCAACAGAGCCAGTAATAGCTACAGATGGTGATTTGACCAGTTTGTTTATCTCAGAGAAAAGAGCTTTAGGTTAGCACTTGGCTTTGTTGATAACAGTAGAAAGATAGTCAGAATACGCAATGTTAAGTGCTTCTTTATATTTCATTACTGAATCTGAAAAAACGCCATGGCATGGACAAGAAGGGAAGATTTTTTGTAAAGTCTTTCAAGACGCCTACATTTTGTTTTCATAACTCTAAGCTCAGGGGTGAACCAAGGAGAGGAATGGGTAGATGGGACAGGTCTAGTTATTAATGGAGCAAGATCATCCAAAAGATTACAAATAGACTCATCATAGGTTGAAACTATCTCATCAGGACTCAGGAGGTTGAGTGAGGAAGGAAGAGCAGAAACGGCAATAGTAGCAGAGAAATTGTCAACAGTTATAGATCTCAGGTTACGGTAAGATATAGTAGTTTTAGTTTTTGGTTTTACAAGAGGAAGTGAGAAGTCAAAGACAATTGGTTTATGATCAGCGATGCCCAAATCATGTCCCTGAGAATGCACATTGTCAATACCAAGAGTACAAAGCAAATCGAGAGTATGAGAGTGAGAATGTGTGGAAAAATCAATATGCTGAGATACTTCAAAATAATTCAAAACGGACAAAGTCTTTTGCAGAAGTACAATCAGAATCAACATGTATGTTAAAGTCACCTAGCATCATGATTCTGTCATGCTGGGCACAGGCGAGAGTGAGAAATTCAGTCAATTCAGTGACAAGGTTTGTATTATATCTAGGGGGTCTATAAATCAACAAAATCAGAAGCGGAGTGATAGACATTTAAAACTAGGAACATCAAGAACGTCGTATTTAGTCACTTTATAATTGTTCTTAAGGATCACAGCCAGGCCACCACCTCTGCCACTAAGTCGAGGTTTTGTCAGATAACTATATCCAGGAGGGGTTAAAAGGTTCAGTTCAATGAAATCATCAAGCATTTGCCAGGTTTCAGTCAGAAATAGTAAATCCAGGTTTCTCTCAGTTGTAATTTCATTCAGCAGTGTAGCCTTGCCAGTCAAGGAACGAAAGAGCGCAATTGTGTCAATGGGGAACATTCGTTGACAAGTAGACCACATATCTGGTTAGGGGTATGAGGGTCCTGGCGCGATGAAGAGTCACATCGTTACTATGGTAACCATTTCGATCTCTGCGACCAGATCACAGGTATTGATAGAGAGGAGTTGCAATCATAAAACCACCGACGTTTAGCAGACTGATGGATATAACGTGCACGACATGCAATTCTGAGGGTAGAACACCAATCAAATGTAGAGGTTTCCAGTCGGGAGGGACGATTTAGGTTATACAGTTGCAATGAGGTATAATGAAAATCCATATCGCCAATGAGAAGCAAAACAAGCCCAAAAAAGACAAGGGCAAGTGGTCTCAATGCCAGAGAGTTATTAATAGCAAAAGACATCTCCTTGCACAATTTAAGACACACTCACAGAAAGCAGTATGGCCACCCTAAACAAACACCACGTTAGCCAAACCCAGCTGACGTTAGGTGTGATCCACAAAACCAAACAAAACAGTAAAGTGAGGCCACAGCACTCCACATTAGCCAGGCCCGTATAGGCAGAACCACAAAGTGTCACATGCCTGTCCTGTCTCGTGTAGCACATGTGGTGTTTGTGTTCCTGTCATTGTTTTGACCCCACCCTCCTTGTTATCTTATTATTGGTTTCATTTGCCCCACCTGTTGTTCCTCATTACCTGCCTGATTTGTCCCTTTTATAAGTTCCTTTGTGTTTGCAGTCTGTGTCGGATCGTTGTCTTGTACACGTCTCCCGTTTCCCCGTGACCCGTTTGGTATGTTCATTTTTGAAGTTGTTGTTTGGTATTTTGTAATGTTTTCCCCCTCGTGGGTGTTTTGTTTTACGTTGTTCTTTTGTTTATTAAAAACCCCTTTCCTCTGCACTTGAGTTTTCCTTGTTTTCTTAGTTTTCCGTGACAGAACGATCCGACCATGTCAAAAACTCAGCAGAGGAAGTCCCAGCATCCACTTGTTCCCCCGGTCTCATGCCAACAGTATGAACGCATTCTTCGTGTTCAATCGTTGATTGCGCTCCGCCAGCAGGGAACTGATCTAAGGAAGTTCGCGGTCAAATTCCTTAGTGCAGCAGAGGGACTGGGTCTTAATGAGGAGCCCCTCAAGGACCTTTTCTTTTATGCCCTTGACAAGCCCATGGATTGGGTACTGAGAAGGGCGTATGACCGCAGCACTTTTGAGGGTATGGTGGAGGGTCTCGCTCGCCTGCAGGAGCGAGAGGCCATGAAGAGGGTCCCAGTTCCGGTGACCTCAGTACCGGTGGTCCCGAGTCCAGTGTTCCCAGTTCCGATGGTCCCGAGTCCAGTGGTCCCAGTTCCAGTGGCTCCAGTTCCAGTGGTCTCGAAATGGAGGAGGAGGAAGAAGACTCCTTCCGTGACTGTTCCGGTGACCTCAGTTCCGGTGGTCCCTGTTCCGGTGGTCCCTGTTCCGGTGGTCCCTGTTCCGGTGGTCCCTGTTCCAGTGATCCTGCTCGCACTGCCTGCACCACCTCAGCGATGCGTCACGTCTGCCCAGCCGGAGACTGTTCACGTCACGTCTGCCCAGCCGGAGCCTGTTCACGTCACGTCTGCCCAGCCGGAGCCTGTTCACGTCACGCCTGCCGAGCCTGTGTCTTCGGACAAGATGGCCGCCGCCGAGAGTGTTCCCGTCACGTCTGCCGAGCCTGTGTCTTCGGACAAGATGGCCGCCGCCGAGAGTGTTCCCGTCACGTCTGCCGAGCCTGTGTCTTCGGACAAGATGGCTGCCGCCGAACCTGTTCACGTCACGCCTGCCGAGCCTGTGTCTTCGGACAAGATGGCCGCCGCCGAGAGTGTTCCCGTCACGTCTGCCGAGCCTGTGTCTTCGGACAAGATGGCCGCCGTCGAGCCTGTGTCTGTTCCTGAGCTTGAGCCAGAGCCGGAGCCAGTGTCTGTTCCTGAGCCGGAGCCAGTGTCTGTTCCTGAGCCGGAGCCAGTGTCTGTTCCTGAGCCGGAGCCAGTGTCTGTTCCTGAGCCGGAGCCAGTGTCTGTTCCTGAGCCGGAGCCAGTGTCTGTTCCTGAGCCGGAGCCAGTGTCTGTTCCTGAGCCGGAGCCAGTGTCTGTTCCTGAGCCGGAGCCAGTGTCTGTTCCTGAGCCGGAGCCAGTGTCTGTTCCTGAGCCGGAGCCAGTGTCTGTTCCTGAGCCGGAGCCAGTGTCTGTTCCTGAGCCGGAGCCAGTGTCTGTTCCTGAGCCGGAGCCAGTGTCTGTTCCTGAGCCGGAGCCAGTGTCTGTTCCTGAGCCGGAGCCAGTGTCTGTTCCTGAGCCGGAGCCAGTGTCTGTTCCTGAGCCGGAGCCAGTGTCTGTTCCTGAGCCGGAGCCAGTGTCTGTTCCTGAGCCGGAGCCAGTGTCTGTTCCTGAGCCGGAGCCAGTGTCTGTTCCTGAGCCGGAGCCAGTGTCTGTTCCTGAGCCGGAGCCAGTGTCTGTTCCTGAGCCGGAGCCAGTGTCTGTTCCTGAGCCGGAGCCGGTGGTGCCAGTTCCTGTGCCTGAGCCGGTGGTGCCAGTTCCTGTGCCTGAGCCGGTGGTGCCAGTTCCTGTGCCTGAGCCGGTGGTGCCAGTTCCTGTGCCTGAGCCGGTGGTGCCAGTTCCTGTGCCTGAGCCGGTGGTGCCAGTTCCTGTGCCTGAGCCGGTGGTGCCAGTTCCTGTGCCTGAGCCGGTGGTGCCAGTTCCTGTGCCTGAGCCGGTGGTGCCAGTTCCTGTGCCTGAGCCGGTGGTGCCAGTTCCTGTGCCTGAGCCGGTGGTGCCAGTTCCTGTGCCTGAGCCGGTGGTGCCAGTTCCTGTGCCTGAGCCGGTGGTGCCAGTTCCTGTGCCTGAGCCGGTGGTGCCAGTTCCTGTGCCTGAGCCGGTGGTGCCAGTTCCTGTGCCTGAGCCGGTGGTGCCAGTTCCTGTGCCTGAGCCGGTGGTGCCAGTTCCTGTGCCTGAGCCGGTGGTGCCAGTTCCTGTGCCTGAGCCGGTGGTGCCAGTTCCTGTGCCTGAGCCGGTGGTGCCAGTTCCTGTGCCTGAGCCGGTGGTGCCAGTTCCTGTGCCTGAGCCGGTGGTGCCAGTTCCTGTGCCTGAGCCGGTGGTGCCAGTTCCTGTGCCTGAGCCGGTGGTGCCAGTTCCTGTGCCTGAGCCGGTGGTGCCAGTTCCTGTGCCTGAGCCGGTGGTGCCAGTTCCTGTGCCTGAGCCGGTGGTGCCAGTTCCTGTGCCTGAGCCGGTGGTGCCAGTTCCTGTGCCTGAGCCGGTGGTGCCAGTTCCTGTGCCTGAGCCGGTGGTGCCAGTTCCTGTGCCTGAGCCGGTGGTGCCAGTTCCTGTGCCTGAGCCGGTGGTGCCAGTTCCTGTGCCTGAGCCGGTGGTGCCAGTTCCTGTGCCTGAGCCGGTGGTGCCAGTTCCTGTGCCTGAGCCGGTGGTGCCAGTTCCTGTGCCTGAGCCGGTGGTGCCAGTTCCTGTGCCTGAGCCGGTGGTGCCAGTTCCTGTGCCTGAGCCGGTGGTGCCAGTTCCTGTGCCTGAGCCGGTGGTGCCAGTTCCTGTGCCTGAGCCGGTGGTGCCAGTTCCTGTGCCTGAGCCGGTGGTGCCAGTTCCTGTGCCTGAGCCGGTGGTGCCAGTTCCTGTGCCTGAGCCGGTGGTGCCAGTTCCTGTGCCTGAGCCGGTGGTGCCAGTTCCTGTGCCTGAGCCGGTGGTGCCAGTTCCTGTGCCTGAGCCGGTGGTGCCAGTTCCTGTGCCTGAGCCCTGGCCGCCCGAGGGGTCTTCTCCGCCCTGGCCGCCCGAGGGGTCTTCTCCGCCCTGGCCGCCCGAGGGAGAGTCTGCTCCGCCCTGGCCGCCCGATGGACCCTCGGCTCCGCCCTGGCCTCCAGAACTGTCCATTTTCCCTGCCCCACCCTGGTCTGTCTCTCTTGTTCCCCCTGTCCCACCCTGGTCTGTCTTTTCTGTTTCCCCTGTCCCACCCTGGTCTGTCTTTCCTGTTCCCCCTGTCCCGCCCTGGTCTGTCCCTCCCGTCCCGCCCTGGTCTGTCCCTCCCGTCCCGCCCTGGTCTGTCCCGCCCTGGTCTGTCCCTCCCGTCCCTAGTGGAGCGTCTGGTAGCCGCTCCTTTAGGAGGGGGTAATGTCACATGCCTGTCCTGTCTCGTGTAGCACATGTGGTGTTTGTGTTCCTGTCATTGTTTTGACCCCACCCTCCTTGTTATCTTATTATTGGTTTCATTTGCCCCACCTGTTGTTCCTCATTACCTGCCTGATTTGTCCCTTTTATAAGTTCCTTTGTGTTTGCAGTCTGTGTCGGATCGTTGTCTTGTACACGTCTCCCGTTTCCCCGTGACCCGTTTGGTATGTTCATTTTTGAAGTTGTTGTTTGGTATTTTGTAATGTTTTCCCCCTCGTGGGTGTTTGTTTTACGTTGTTCTTTTGTTTATTAAAAACCCCTTTCCTCTGCACTTGAGTTTTCCTTGTTTTCTTAGTTTTCCGTGACACAAAGAAACACTACTCAATGAACAAGAGGAAACTTACCCACTGAGAGTGCAGAGTGGTAAAGCCAAGACAGTGGGCAGAGGGCTCGCGGGGATTTCACAAAGTGAGACACTGAACAGAAGTTTGCAAAAATTGTCCAAAATTGGCCAAGGAATGTCAGAGGGACTTCAGAAGATGTGATGCTTCAGTCCCGATATCACATAGCAGTTCAAGATGCTTCACTCAAACATCCTTCAAATAAAACAGTACTTCAAATAAATATTTTAGATCAAAGAGGTTCAGATGACAAAAAGTTTGTGAATCCCCACATTAGACTCTTACACCTGCTGATGCCTTTTACACCCTAAAAATGTACAAAAGTTTTTAATTAAAGAGGGTTGAAATTAAGTTTAATTGCTGCCTTAATTTTTTTAAGAAGCATCAAAGCGGTGCAAAAGTTACAACAAAAGTTAAAACAATTACTAAAGAAGATAATCAAATTAAAGCTCATTACTCATAAGGGCGGCGTTTGGCGGGGGCAAAAACTACCAAGTATTGTACAACAACTCACCCTGCCCCCATATATTTCTACTGGAAGCATAGGCTATAGAATTATTAATTAATTTATATACATTGCATGTTCAGAGCTTTAATAAAAGCCAAGTTCCATCCGAACTGAACTAGGACCAATTATCTGCAAAATATGACTGAAGCCGGTTTATTTAATTTTGCATGAGTGGTGAGCCGCTCCTATCGTGATGTCAAAGATAAAATGTGTGACCCATTTGCATTCCATCGAGAATTGGAGAAAGTCTAAAATGACATTTAACAGCCACATAAACTAAAAAGACTGATGAAAAGAGAAAACAAATTGCATCAAAATAAATTAGAAAGCATTTTAAACTACTCATGACCACTCTTACTGGAATTTATTAAGTTTTATTCTAACAGTGGTACATTTTGAATAACTTATTGTAGAATTTATAATGGATCTGTTAAGGGAATAGATTTATTAAGAACGGTGTTGTAGCTAAAGTTTCTAAAAGTGTAGGCAGCTATTTTTCATAACCAAACAAAAGGAAAAAAAAAAAACTAAACATGGTAATGATGAGACAAAAATGGTTTTACCTGCAATTAAAGCCTTATTGTAACAAACACTTTTTGTTACAAGAACTATGTTACTTTTTCATAAGGGCAAGTCAGAATCAAGAGCTTTAAAGTCTGGACGTTCTTTACTTATTGGTCAAACAATCAGTTTTCCTCATGTGTTCTGTTTTAATAATAGCTGATATTAGGTAAAACCTGGCCTTCGGATTTTCCAAGAGATGACATAGCAGAAATTATGATTAACTGTTAAGGAGTAGGAAATAAACAATTTAATATATAAAAAAAACTTCCCATGGCACTTTGAAGTAGAATATTCTGTCAAACTGATAAGGTTCCAGGTGCTTAAAGGGATGGTTCGGAGTAAAATCAACCTAGGGTCCTTTGCACCATGACCTCGAGCCAAACACCCCCCCCTAGAAGCCTTTTTTCCCTTGGTCGAAGATTATTAAACTTAGAGCTTATTTAGAGATATCAACCGGATGGCTTAGTGCAGGCACTAATGGATCCTATGATGTATCTCGTAAATTACCCCACTAATAATGCCCAGAATGATACCAAACCTATACAGTAGTACAAATAGGTTCTGTACTCATGAAACGAGGCATTGGAAAGTTTGTAAGTACATCAGGAGTTTATTTAAATAACACTTGCCTGACGGCTCATGCTACTGCTAACCCGGACGTCGACGTCACTTCAGTGATTTGGGAAAAGCACCTAAAAGTCCTGGCAGAAAGCGATGCATAAGGATGTAGTGTAACATCAAAAAAATTGTGCATTTCCTGGAACTAGGCGTCGTTACACTACATCCTTATGAATCGCTTTCTGCCAGGACTTTTAGGTGCTTTTCCCAAATCACTGAAGTGACGTCGACGTCCGGGTTAGCAGTAGCATGAGCCGTCAGGCAAGTGTTATTTAAATAAACTCCTGATGTACTTACAAACTAATAATTAATTTACGAGATACATCATAGGATCCATTAGCGCCTGCACTAAGCCATTCGGCTGATCTCTTAAATAAGCTCTAACTTTAATAATGTTCGACCAAGGGAAAAAGGCTTCTGGGGGGGGTGTTTGGCTCGAGGTCATGGTGCAAAGGACCCTAGGTTGATTTTACTCTGAATCATCCCTTTAAATAATACAAAATACATCATATGTCCTATGTAAACAAGTAACTAGTAGTTAACTAGGCTATTACTTTCTTGCAGTTATGTTATTAACCAACTTTGCATGTGGATATGTAAGATACCACAGAAGATGCCACAATCAATAAATAAGCCTAAATCATTCTCACGACAGAGCATGTCCTGGGTCCCCGCTAAAACAGTTCCAGCAACCAAATGTTCAACCCTTTCTCATAGGGATAAGAAGTTCAAGTGAGGAAAATATTACAAAAAAGTTTTAAAAAAGAATTTATTTCATGCAATCTCAGACCTATTATTAGCCAGAATAGCATGTAACAACCTTTCCTAAAATGAGAACTTCAGCTTACCTGGGAAAAATGAATGCATGCAGCGTGACTTTTAAATCCATATTTACACATGCCCATCAATGCAACCCCTACCTGAAAAAAAAAACATCCAGCAAGCTATGCTCTAACAAAAAGAGAGTATGAGTTGAGTAGAGAAATCTGATAAGACCTCTGGTGTGATTGATCCACATCCAATTCAACTAATCTAGAACCCAAAGATCCATTACGACCATTCTGTTTATAGCCGATCCCTGCATCTCCAGACATCTAAGATGGACTGCTGTGGTGCTGTTAATGATCCAACTAAAAGACTGGATTTTAGGCACAGTCTTTCATCATTTATATGTATTCAGGGTCCAGAATTTATGTTTGTACCACCACACCTGCAAATGGCCAGTAAATTTAGAAAAGAATATCTAATATAGAATAACAAATATTTCTTAATGGCCAATTTGTACTCTCATTTGGTGCTCGGCGAGTGTCAATTGTGGTCCCTGTATGCATCAATGTGTTCAAACAAACAAAATACACACTGGGAGTGTGAGAAGGGCCTGTATACACAGCTGCTTCAATAAATAAAAGTATCTACATGAAATAATGATTTGAGCTGAAATTGTAGATTAACTTTCAGCTTCTGCTACAAAAAAAATAGAGTTACAAAAGAGAAAAGACTTTAGTTCACTAACACATTCATCTAAAATATAACATGTCTTTCTCTATTTCAAGTTTCTTCTAACCCAGCTCTTTGTCTCTTATCAGATCGTTGCTCTTTGTTTCAGTGATGTGTTCAGGGTTTTTTTGTTTTGTTTTTTGCTGAGCTTCTGGGCATCTATCAAAGTTTCATGCTCATCCTTAAAAAATGAATAATGAAGTACTCAGCCCAATTTTAACACTGTTCATACTATTTTGAGTCGCAAGATGGCACGAATTATCTGGTGTGAAAAGAGAGAGACCACGATATGATACAGTAATGTTCAAAGGTTCGGGTCAGTAATACAATTTTATACATGTAGCAAATTACCTCTAAAGAAATATTAATAATCAATCATAACTTGTTATAACTGATTATGAATATTTGGATCATTTAATAGAATTAACGTAATGTAGTAAAATTAGCCTAATATTACAATCAATCCACCTGTTCGTCCGGTGAACACTCTGTGTTAATTGTTTATTAATTCTAATTAATGTTAATTTCCGGGGGAGGGAAATGTCTTTCTAACTGTACAGTACTACAAAGAGCCTGTAGTCAAAATGTAAATTGTAAAATAAACTTTGCTGCAAGCAGAGAATCAGAGCCAAATACGTATTGTGCACAAGTTTTATTAACTAAATCACAAACATAACTAATCTAAACACTAGGGGTGTAACAATACCCTAATTTCACGATTCGATACATATCACGATACTGAACTCACGATACGATATTATTGCGATACTCCAAGACATATAATAAAAGGTTAAGAAAAAATTTACTGTTGATTAAATGCTAAATTTGATATAACATTGTGGGTGTAAATGAATAGGCTTGGACAATGGTGACACCAGAATAAATATATTCATGATTCTGAACCTGAAAATACAGAATTATTTTACTTATTTAACTCTGTCACAGTCTAGATATATTTAAAATAATGTAGGCCACTTTTTACTGGTAACATAAGACATAAGACTGGCATTATCAAGACACACTAATATTCCCCCATTATTATACATTATATTCAACATAATATATTGTAGTTTAATGTAGTACTACTAACTCTGAAAACTTCAATTTTTTCACACAGGGTAATTTTTATTTCGGGTGAACTATCCACGATAGATATCGTCATTATCCACGATACATATTGTTGCATTTTTGTATTGCGATATATTGTGACACGATATATTGTTACACCCATACTAAACACACATACGTATGCATAGGTAAAATGGTGAGTGACAGAATGCAACCATCATCTTATCATTTTCAGAGCACCTCATTTCATTTCTTTTGCAGTGAAACATTTCGTGAAGTTCCTGAAGAAGGATTTTGATGGTCTCAATCGATTTCTTCGGCGTTCACTGGAGAATTGGTGATGAACTTGCGTGGTTGGTTTGACTCTGTTCCCATGGCTGGAGTGCAGACTGTGGCCTGACAGCCCTGGGCCGGAGAGGACACCCAGAGCAAACAGGAGAAGGGAGGAAGTCGGAAGAGTTGATGGTTGGAGTTACGATGGACTTCTTCTGCATTGAATGAAGACATTGTGCCATACTCCTGATCTTGTCTTTGATTGTTCTGGTTGAGAGAGTCCTCTCTCTCCTGAATGAGCACATGGCTGGTTGTGGGTCCAGGTCTGCTGCCCTGGGGCCTAGTGTGGCCATGCAGGACAGCAATGCGAACGTCCCAAGAAGGCCAAGAGCGGGAAGGGCTTGTGTAGAGGCCATTTAAAGTCTGAAAAAGGTGGCTCGACCAATAAGAAAGGGGGAATTTCCAAGTGGGAAATACCTCTGTTGGGAGAATTTATGGCTCTGTCTCAAGTGTGGTTAGACATAGGCCTTGCTGTTTGTGTCCATTTATACTCAGATAGATATAACAAACACACACTGTATTCTATGAGAAGGTGATGTACACTAAAGTGTGAGTCATTAAATGAGGATTAATTAGATAGGAGTCACGATACATTGACCGTTGGTCCTATCATAAAATGCATAGTCTCAAAGACATAATAGTATCAAAAGACACTACACAAGACAGTAAATCATTCACGCAGTGTGCATGTTCATTTACAGGTCAGTTCGTCCATAAATGAATGCAGGAAAGTCTGTTTTAAGGGCTGTGGGTCTTTCCTATGGCCTCTGCTTTTTCCACGTGACCACATTTTTAACAGCAATAAAACCAACTTATCTGATCGTAGTCATGATAACCAAGACCCTTCTTGCACTTGATGGGGGGAATGGACCATAGATCCCAGAGTGAGTTTTAAAGATTATTTGTTAAATATGACAAATAATTGTGTCTGATTTGTCTCAGTCGTTACATACATTTAGTAGTATAATACAATACAATAAATGAATTAATAAAGAATGTAATACTTTTATTCAGCAAGGATGTACTTTTATCAAAAGTGGCAGTAAAAGAATCCTTGGTTCCACAAAAATATACTGTTTTCAACATTGATAATAATAAGAAATGTTTCTTGAGCAGACAAATCATCATATTAGAATTATTTCTGAAGGCTGTGTGGTAACTTTTTTGCACATAGCACTGGTGCAACAGAGGATGAAAGTTTTGTAGCACAGGCCACACAATTGTAGCACAACTATAAAACTTCTGTTACAATCTCTGAAAACAACCAGAAGTAGTGCAGTTCATCACTTAAACAGACATGTGACTGACAAAGGACATTAATGTTCCATATCCATACAGGACACACAAAATGCAAACCTTAACAAGAAATGTTTTCAGACAAACTTTTTTTTTGATTTGCCAAAAATGGCAGACAGCAGGACTGTAACACCTCTTGCTTTACATTAAGTCAGTTTTGTTTATATAGTCCAATATCACTAACCACAATCCAACATCCATCCGTTTTGGTTGAGCACCTGAAAATGCTGCTTCATTTTCCTGCCATCAACTAACTCACTCGACTAGCTGAGGAACTGGCATAGAAGCCATTTCTATGGTTGGTTGGGAGCATGAAGAATCATTTTGACTAATAATAATGCAAAAACTGACACTTATAATCAACAAAAAGAGTCTAAATGTTGACAAAAAAGTAGTCATTGATAATATCTAAATATGTATGCAAAATGCAAAACATAATAAAATAAATTATGATTTGTCTGAGATTATGTCTGAGAACAATTTCTTAGCAACTAGGGATTGCACAAACGAATGGTGCATAATATATACCTTAAAGGTAGGGTATGGGATTTGCAAAACGGCCGTCAGATTTTGAAAATACACAACTCAAATGGTCCTACCTTCTTTCCTCTAACGTTGGCCCTGACTCCACCCATTCGAAGAGGGGGAGGGGGATGGGGGAGGGGGGGGATGGTACGACCGTTTGATTGACGAACTTACTGTCCAATGATTCTAGGTGGTCTTGGAAATGATTGGCTGGAGTTTTTCGAGTCCTGCCCGTTCCACAGATGATTAAATTGCTTAATTTTCATTTCAGTGCTTCTAACTCAGTGGCTGTACGTGGGTTAGGAATAGGATTTCAAATGATTTTGAAAAAATGGACAAAAAAGAGAATCACATACCCCACCTTTAACAGTCAATTTACAATTAATGCGTTCAGATTTGAAAACCGCATGCACACTCCAAATCTGAGGAACTCACAAAGAAATGAAACTCGCTCAGCAGTGACAACCAATTTGGATGTGCCAAGAAACTGTTGGATAATAATTTTAATCCTTATTACAGGGCTGCCAACTCTCACGCATTGAGCATGAGACTCACGCAATTAACACTTTTCACATGCTCTCACGCCACACATCCATTTTCTCACGCACAGAAAAATTGCGGAGCAAAGAGGTAACCTACTTTTAATATTAAACTAATTCTCAGCTCTTAGATTTCGTCAATTTTATAACGAAATTCAGACAAAAATACGTTTGCCGCTTGTAAATGTGACGTGACAGATCGCTGAGCGCCTCAGTTCAAGAGCACGTGAACCGATCATCTGTTACTTTTTTATTTAAAGATGCAGTACAACTTACCAAAAGTATACATAATATCGACCAATTAGTGCTTTTCAACCACGGAAAGAGGTCAATATAACAGCAGGAGAACAATTATGTCACATAACGTTACATTTACCTCACGAAAGCCATTTAATGACCATAGCATGTTAACTGAATAGAAAAAATAGCTAGAGAGGACATTTTGCTGAGCACTGTATTACATATTTATTATATTTATACTTATGTCATTAAATAATTGTTATTATAACAAAAACTGCATTATATTTAATTTAATTTGTTATTTTTAACCTTTAATAATACCAGCAGATTGGGCCCTCTATGTTTACAGCATTAGGTGAGATTTTTTTTTTTTAAATAAAATTTAAAATAAACATGTATCCAAATTAGTCAATATTGAATCAAAATCAGAATCAAATCACAAGAATGGAATTGAAATCTTGAAATTTTTGTCAAGCAATAATAAAAACTGTATCCTACCAGTCATTGTACAATGTAAACATTGTATCATGTTGTCACTAAACTTCATAAAATTCTATTTAGTTACCAAATGTTTTGACAATCACAATTACATACAATTACATACACTGCCTATGCAGTGGAAAGGTGAAAAAAATTATAGGTGCTACCTGACTAGTGAAAACAAAACAAGTAATAAAAACTCAGTGAGTGTTTTAGCGCAATTTTCTGACGTCATGGGATCACAACACTAAGAGATAGTAAATGTTTTTATGTTTTTTTTTTGTTTTTTTTTGTGTTTTTTTTGTGTGCGTTCCCGAGATTAGACCTTCCTTAACATAATGCCGAAAACCCGAAGTCTCTAGGTGGTCTGGTTGAGGAGGAGATAGAAGTGCAAGATTGGTGCGCACAGACAGAACAGAAATCATGAGTTAACAATCGCAATTTTGTCCGTAGGAAAATTGCGCTAAAAAAGGTTGTTGTCTTCCCTTTTGACAAATAGGTAGGAAAAAACTTCAACACCCATAATGCACTGGACATGTTGCTGTCCAAGGCCACTGCCACCAGTCTGATATGAATACGCTCGACCAGAGTCAAATACCGCCTTGCTTTAGTAGGAAATACTTAGCAAGATGGAGGGGGAAAACATTAACTGTTCAGTCAGTTCCGCCCAACTCCCTGAAGCAAAACGCCGTCACTTACAGGCAAGAAAGCTTATACCATTTGTGCCATAATGCTATTTAAAGAGTAGACATAGTACGATATAATTTCAGTGATAAACCTACCCTAACAATAACTGTTCTGTTAATAACCCTCTGTCGATCCGACTGTCCGTGGGTGGAGATACAAAAATGTATAATCTATAGTTTTCACGAAAGCCCTGGAGCTGTCAAAAGACTTTTGCTCACAAATAAATGTAAATTTCTCTGCCCAGGTAACACGGAGAACGAGTAAACATTGTTCATTTACCACCGACATTGGAAAGCGGGTTGAAAATCAACGAAGTTTCAATTTAAGGCACTCTTACCTTGAGTTGTACCAGGTGCACGTCCACGTGTCTATTGATGCTGTCTTGCTGCACAGAGTGTGTGAGATCTCTGACTCTCTCTGTCGTGGTCCTTAGCCAGGTCTCTATCTCCGGCAGGTGGAGAACCACCTTCCAGTCGGCCCCTGTGTGGAGAGGAGGAGGTTTTTGGTACCTGCGGTAGGGATCTTGTTTCTGGGTCGGCCCATCCCCGCTAACGCTGGGCCCACACAGGTCCGGATCATCGTGTTTATCGAGGCCGGGCTCCAAGGTGGGAGTTACAGAGGTTATCATAGGAGAGGAAGCCTCACTGGCCATTGGTGATACTGCAACGTTCATGGTGAAACACAGCGTGATCCTGAGGACGGGGCCTTTTGGTTTAGCTGTTCAGAGAGAAGAGAAGATGAGATCAAAAATACAAGTAGTAAGAGCGCAAAACAGCCATAAATATTAAAAGAGCTGCCAGATTTTGTTAAATATGGAAAGCCAGAGGTAATTTGGGATGCAAATCTAATGGTGGTCAATGTCATGGATGACAGCATGTAAATTGGCTCTCATACACATGGCAAAGCATTTGAAAAGCATTTAAAAGACAGGGATTTCTCATCTTGGGGAATTATTTTCCATTTTGAAGGAAAAAAAGCATTGCTACATGAATAAAACGCTTATCACACCCTAATCAAGACAAAACTGGTTCCCTGGTTCAGGGAACATTTTAAACCCTTCAGAATTCCTACTTGAGCTGGTGGACATACTGTACAGTGCTATGCATAAGTTTAGACACCCATGCTAAAGTTGACTAAAAAGAGGAATAAAAAATCATCTTTTGGAAATTAAACTTAATGCCTTAATTAAAAAAAATAGGAAAACTCCAACCTTTAAGGACACCAATTTTCTTTGTGAATGAATAATGTATCGTAAATAAATAAATGTTCTTCCTTAAAATACAGGGTGCATAAGTTTGGACACCCCTATGTTAAATTTCCATAGAGGCAGGCAGATTTTTATTTTTATAGGCCAGTTACTTCATGGATCCAGGATACTATGCATCCTGATAAAGTTCCCTTGGCCTTTGGAATTAAAATAGCCCCACATCATCACATAGCCTTCACCATACCTAGAGATTGGCATGGAGTACTTTCCATAAGATCATCTCTCAATGCAAATCAAACCAGCTATTAGGCTATCTGAAATAAAACCATGCCAATCTCTAGGTATGGTGAAGGCTATGTGATGATGTGGGGCTATTTTAATTTTAACTTTATCAGGATGCATAGTATCCTGGATCCATGAAGTAACTGGCCTTTAAAAATAAAAATATGGAAATTTAACATAGGGGTCTCCAAACTTATGCACCCTGTATTTTAAGGAAGAACATTTATTTATTTACGATACATTATTCATTCACAAAGAAAATTGATGTCCTTAAAGGTTGGATTTTTCCTAATTTTTTTTAATTCAGGCATTAAGTTCAATTTCCAAAAGATGATTTTTTATTCCTCTTTTTAGTCAACTTTAGCATGGGTGTCTAAACTTATGCATAGCGCTGTATATTCTGACATCCTCTAGTTCTCACTGCAGAGATCATTTTATTAGACAAATGATTAGTCATCAGTAATATCATCTATTTTACCAGAAGAGAAAAAGTGACTACATTTTAGCTGATATACATTAAAAGTTGCATCTGTCGTTTAGACTACACTAGCATATAGATGACCACAAAGCAAAAATAGTCACAAAACTCTAAAATACTGATGTCATTAGGGCCCGAGCACCGATGGTGTGAGGACCCTCTTGGAATTGCTCTGTTTATTAGGGCCCGAGCACCGATGGTGTGAGGACCCTCTTGGAATTGCTCTGTTTATTATTATTATTATTATTCTTCTCCGCATTTAATTGCATTTTTGAGGGCCTAAACATGCTCGAAAACTCACAAAACTTTGCACACGCGTCAGAACTGGCGAAAATTTACATCTGATATAGGTTTCAGAATTGGACGGGGCAAAATGGCTCGATAGCGCCACCTATAAAAGTTCAACGGAGTGCGCCTCCCGCAACGTTCCACGTACGTGCACGAAATTCGGTACATACATGTAATGACCTAATACCTACAAAAAAGTCTCTTGGAGCATAGCCCTAAACACAACAGGAAGTCAGCCATTTTGAACTTCCTCTCAGATTTTTGTGCAGTTTTTGCCATTTTCAGGCCTCGTACTTTAACGAACTCCTCCTACAGTTTTCATCTGATCATCTTCAAATTTGGTGAGTGTAATCTTAAGGCCTTTGCGACGTTAAATTGCGAAGATCTTGAGTTTTCGTCAAAGGGCGGGTCCTCGGCGGCCTGATAAATTTCGATGTTTCGCCATGAAACAGGAAGTTGTTGTAACTCAGGCATGGAATGTCCAATCTGCCCCAAACTTCACACGTTTGATAAGAGTTCTGTCCTGAACACATGACCATGCTCATATTCAGTTATAGTCATAGCGCCACCTGCTGGCAACAGGAAGTGACATGTTTAACACTGTTATGGACTCCTAATAACATATAAAAAAGTGCCAGCAAGTGCTAAACATGCTAACAACATACTAGAAGCATGCTAAAACATGCTAGCAAACTCTTAGCTAAGTGCTAAAGCATGCTATTATTGCAATTAAATAGGAATTTGCTGTAACTCAGGCATGGAATGTCCAATCTGCCCCAAACTTCACACTTTTGATAAGCGTTCTGTACTGAACACATCTACATGAGAATATTCAGTTATAGTAATAGCGCCACCTACTGGTAACAGGAAGTGTCATGTTTAACACGTTGATGCCATTCTAGCAACATGTTAAAAATGCCATTGACTTCTAAACATGCTAGAAACATGTTAAAACATGCTAGCAATACTTAGCTAAATGCTAAAGCATGCTAATTCAATGAAACAGGATGTTGTTGTTACTCAAGAAGGCAATGTCCAATCTGCGCCAAACTTCACACTTTTAATAAACGTTCTATCCTGAACACATGACCATGCTCATATTCAGTTACAGTCATAGTGCCACCTGCTGGCAACAGGAAGTGACATGTTAAACACTGTTGTGGACATATAAAAACATATAAAAAAAAGTGCCAGCAAGTGCTAAACATGCTAACAACATACTAGAAACTAGAGCCCGACCGATATATCGGCAGGCCGATATTATCGGCCGATATTAGGCATTTTCAAAACTATCGGTATCGGCATTTATAACGGCCGATAAATAAATATTTCAAAAATAAAATAAAAACGGACGAAACACCCTTCAACCATGTTATGAGTGTTGGCGTTGTATAGTTAGTCCACCAGAGGGTACTCTACACCGTCCCTGTTGGCAACACTCGTGTATAACGCGCCACACATTCTGCAACCTGCTGATCCAGCCAGAGTCGGGCAGAGAGAACCGCGAGTGAGATCATCGGTGAAGTGTGTTCATGGTGAGTTGGTAACGACTCACTAGACATACGTTGCTTGAATAACAATTAAAAGAACATCCCTATCAGTTCTCTTAACTCAAATAAGGATGACAAAATTCGTGACTCATGTCCAGTTTTGCTGCGGTTAAATAAGCCGAGAGTGAAGCGGAACAACGCGACGTAGGCTATATTCACATAAAATGTTAACACTGCAGTTCACAAAAGTTCATAATGTGCATGTGCTTTAATGCTTTGTCGGTTAAACATTTAATTTTAAATGCTGATGCGCTGTTCTAACGTGTGCGTTTCTCAGCGCGTACATGTGAAGCTCACATGCACTAAAAGCCTTTCTACCAGCGCCTGGATACTGGACTAAGTTATCTTTCGAGTATTATTGTGCTAATACTGTTAAATACACACAATATTTACATAAACAAAGTCGGTTGTCTAAAGTGAAGGCAAAATTGAGAGAAAATCTGTTTGTCAAATGCGTGTACATTAGACGTGTCGTGCTCAGCTTTTAAAGAGACAGTAGCAATTGTAAACACATTGCCTCTTGTCCTTAAAGGGATAGTTCACCCAATAATAAAAATGATCTCATTATTTACAGGCACTCTAATGTTGTTCCAACTGTATTAATTTCCTTCTAATATTTTTCTAATATTAATAGTTTGAAGAATGTGGGTATGATAACCAAACAGTAACCAAACAGTAGCTGGTCCCCATTGACTTCCAAAGGAGAAAAATATACCATGGAAGTCACTGGGGTACATCAACTGTTTGGTTACCCACATTCATCCAAATAACTTATTTTCAACAGAAGAAAAAAACAACTTGAGAGAGTAAATTATGACTATTTGAATTTGTTGTCAATTTTAATGTGAAATTGTTGTTTTTGTTCAAAGGACTAAACGTTTAGTCTTAAAAAAAAATCTTAAGTTTGTATTTTTATACATTTTATTTATCAGAACTTTAATATATTTTGATGTTCTTCTGTTCTGTTGTGACAATAAAAGAAACAAGTTTCTTTTTAAAATGCATTATCATATTATTTTAGTTAAAACTCATAAATAACTACAAATAACTAATGTTAGGGAAATTTGTTAATGTTTTGTTGCGCGTTTCTGAAAAAAAAATAAAAAATATCGTCCGATATATCGGAATATCGGATTTTAAAACCAACAAATATTTGTACCGGTATCGGCCTTCAAAATCCTTTATCGGTCGGGCTCTAGTACCCATCAAAAGTTTGTACACACCAATTGTAAAGTGTGTCCAAACTTACTGTACTATAATACACATAAATAATATTGCTACTGTATTATAATATACACATAAATAATATCGGCCGATATATCGGTATCTGGCTTTTTTTTATCGGTATCGGCATCGGCGCCCAAAAATCCATATCGGTCGGGCTCTACTAGAAACATGCTAAAACATGCTAGCAAACACTTAGCTAAGTGCTAAAGCATGCAAATGCTGCAATTAAATAGGAATTTGCTGTAACACAGGCATGGAATGTCCAATCTGCCCCAAATTTCACACGTTTGATAAGAGTCATGGCCTGAACACATCTACATGAGAATATTCAGTTATAGTAATAGCGCCACCTGCTGTCAACAGGAAGTGACATGTTTAACACTGTTGTGGTCTCCTAATAACATATAAAAAAGAGCCAGCAAGTGCTAAACAGGTTAGCAACATACTAGAAACATGCTAGCAAACACTTAGTTAAGTGCTAAAGCATGCTATTACTGCAATTAAATAGGAATTTGCTGTAACTCAGGCATGGAATGTCCAATCTGCCCTAAACTTCACACGTTTGATAAGAATCATGGCCTGAACACATGTCTATGCTCAAATTCAGTTATAGTAATAGCGCCACCTACTGGCAACAGGAAGTGACATGTTTAACACGTTGATGCCGTTCTAGCAACATGTTAAAAATGCCATTGAGTTCTAAACATGCTAGAAACATATTAAAACATGCTAGCAATACTTAGCTAAGTGCTAAAGCATGCTAATTCAATGAAACAGGACTTTGTTGTTACTCAAGAAGGCAATGTACAATCTACCCCAAACTTCACACGTTTGATAAGAGTTATCTCTTGAACACATGTCCATGCTCATATTTAGTTATAGTCATAGCGCCACCTGCTGGCAACAGGAAGTGACGTTTAACACTGTTCTTGACTCCTAATAACATATAAAAAAATGCCAGTAGGTGCTAAACATCCTACCAACATACTATAGACATGCTAAAACATACTAGCAAACACTTAGCTAAGTGCTAAAGAATGATATTACTGCAATTAAATATGAATTTGCTGTAACTCAAATGTCCAATCTGCCCCAAACTTCACACTTTTGATAAGCGTTCTGTCCTGAACACATGACCATGCTTATATTCAGTTACAGTCATAGCGCCACCTGCTGGCAACAGGAAGTGACATGTTTAACACTGTTATGGACTCCTAATAACATATAAAAAAGTGCCAGCAAGTGTTAAACATGCTAACAACATACTAGAAACATGCTAGCAAACTCTTAGCTAAGTGCTAAAGCATGCTATTATTGCAATTAAATAGGAATTTGCTGTAACTCAGGCATGGAATGTCCAATCTGCCCCAAACTTCACACTTTTGATAAGAGTCATGGCCTGAACACATCTACATGAGAATGTTCAGTTATAGTAATAGCGCCACCTACTGGCAACAGGAAGTGACATGTTTAACATGTTGATGCCGTTCTAGCAACATGTTAAAAATGCCATTGATTTCTAAACATGCTAGAAACATGTTAAAACATGCTAACAATGTTTAGCTAAGTGCTAAAGAATGCTAATTCAATGAAACATGACTTTGTTGTTACTCAAGAAGGCAATGTCCAATTTGCACCAAACTTCACACGTTTGATAAGAGTTCTGTCCTGAACACACATCCATGCTCATATTCAGTTATAGTCATAACGCCACCTACTGGCAACAGAAACTGACATGGTTAACACAGTAATGCAGTACTAACCACATAATTATTGTGTACTAAGCATGCTAGAAACAGACTAAACATGCTAGCAACACTTAGCTGAGTCATGAAGCATGCTATTATCACCATTATACAAAACATTTTGTAACTGACTTTGACATACTCTTACTATATATACCTCCTTAAATGTACATTTCCCAACCATGCTCTGTCTTCCTAAAGCCACCGAGTGTTGATGGCACGGGTGCGAGGGCCCTTTCATCGCTGCTTGCAGCTTTAATTAGGGCCCGAGCACCGATGGTGTGAGGACCCTCTTGGAATTGCTCTGTTTATTATTATTATTATTATTATTATTATTCTTCTCCGCATTTAATTGCATTTTTGAGGGCCTAAACATGCTCGAAAACTCACGAAACTTTGCACACGCGTCAGAACTGGCGAAAATTTACATCTGATATAGGTTTCAGAATTGGACGGGGCAAAACGGCTCGATAGCGCCACCTATAAAAGTTCAACGGAGTGCGCCTCCCGCAACGTTCCACGTACGTGCACGAAATTCGGTACATACATGTAATGACCTAATACCTACAAAAAAGTCTCTTGGAGCATAGCCCTAAACACAACAGGAAGTCAGCCATTTTGAACTTCCTCTCAGATTTTTGTGCAGTTTTTGCCATTTTCAGGCCTCGTACTTTAACGAACTCCTCCTACAGTTTTAATCTGATCATCTTCAAATTTGGTGAGTGTAATCTTAAGGCCTTTGCGACGTTAAATTGCGAAGATCTTGAGTTTTCGTCAAAGGGCGGGTCCTCGGCGGCCTGACAAATTTCGATGTTTCGCCATGAAACAGGAAGTTGCTGTAACTCAGGCATGGAATGTCCAATCTGCCCCAAACTTCACACTTTTGATAAGCGTTCTGTCCTGAACACATGACCATGCTCATATTCAGTTACAGTCATAGCGCCACCTGCTGGCAACAGGAAGTGACATGTTTAACACTGATATGGACTCCTAATAACATATAAAAAAGTGCCAGCAAGTGCTAAACATGCTAACAACATAATAGAAGCATGCTAAAACATGCTAGCAAACTCTTAGCTAAGTGCTAAAGCATGCTATTATTGCAATTAAATAGGAATTTGCTGTAACTCAGGCATGGAATGTCCAATCTGCCCCAAACTTCACACTTTTGATAAGCGTTCTGTCCTGAACACATCTACATGAGAAAATTCAGTTATAGTAATAGCGCCACCTACTGGTAACAGGAAGTGACATGTTTAACACTCTTGTGGTCTCCTAATAACATATAAAAAAGAGCCAACAAGTGCTAAACAGGTTAGCAACATACTAGAAACATGCTAGCAAACACTTAGCTAAGTGCTAAAGCATGCTATTACTGCAATTAAATAGGAATTTGCTGTAACTCAGGCATGTAATGTCCAATCTGCCCCAAACTTCACACATTTGATAAGAATCATGGCCTGAACACATGTCTATGCTCAAATTCAGTTATAGTAATAGCACCACCTACTGGCAACAGGAAGTGACATGTTTAACACTTTGATGCCGTTCTAGCAACATGTTAAAAATGCCATTGAGTTCTATACATGCTAGAAACATGTTAAAACATGCTAGCAGTACTTAGCTAAGTGCTAAACCATGCTAATTCAATGAAACAGGACTTTGTTGTTACTCAAGAAGGCAATGTACAATCTACCCCAAACTTCACACGTTTGATAAGAGTTATCTCTTGAACACATGTCCATGCTCATATTTAGTTATAGTCATAGAGCCACCTGCTGGCAACAGGAAGTGACGTTTAACACTGTTCTTGACTCCTAATAACATATAAAAAAATGCAAGTAGGTGCTAAACATCCTACCAACATACTAGAGACTTGCTAAAACATACTAGCAAACACTTAGCTAAGTGCTAAAGAATGATATTACTGCAATTAAATATGAATTTGCTGTAACTCAGGCAAGGAATGTCCAGTCTGCCCCAAACTTCACACTTTTGATAAGCGTTCTGTCCTGAACACATGATCATGCTTACAGTCATAGCGCCACCTGCTGGCAGCAGGAAGTGACATGTTTAACACTGTTATGGACTCCTAATAACATATAAAAAAGTGCCAGCAAGTGCTAAACATGCTAACAACATACTAGAAACATGCTAAAACATGCTAGCAAACTCTTAGCTAAGTGCTAAAGCATGCTATTATTGCAATTAAATAGGAATTTGCTGTAATTCAGGCATGGAATGTCCAATCTGCCCCAAACTTCACACATTTGATAAGAATCATGGCCTGAACACATCTCTATGCTCAAATTCAGTTATAGTAATAGCGCCACCTACTGGCAACAGGAAGTGACATGTTTAACACTTTTATGCCGTTCTAGCAACATGTTAAAAATGCCATTGAGTTCTAAACATGCTAGAAACATGTTAAAACATGCTAACAATGCTTAGCTAAGTGCTAAAGAATGTTAATTCAATGAAACATGACTTTGTTGTTACTCAAGAAGGCAATGTCCAATTTGCACCAAACTTCACACGTTTGATAAGAGTTCTGTCCTGAACACACATCCATGCTCATATTCAGTTATAGCCATAACGCCACCTACTGGCAACAGAAACTGACATGGTTAACACCGTAATGCAGTACTAACCACATAATTATTGTGTACTAAGCATGCTAGAAACAGACTAAACATGCTAGCAACACTTAGCTGAGTCATGAAGCATGCTATTATCACCATTATACAAAACATTTTGTAACTGACTTTGACATACTCTTACTATATATACCTCCTTAAATGTACATTTCCCAACCATGCTCTGTCTTCCTAAAGCCACCGAGTGTTGATGGCACGGGTGCGAGGGCCCTTTCATCGCTGCTTGCAGCTTTAATTATTATTATTATTATTCTTCTCCGCATTGAATTGCATTTTTGAGGGCCTAAACATGCGCGAAAACTCACGAAACTTTGCACACGCGTCAGAACTGGCGAAAATTTACATCTGATATAGGTTTCAGAATTGGACGGGGCAAAATGGCTCGATAGCGCCACCTATAAAAGTTCAACGGAGTGCGCCTCCTGCAACGTTCCACGTACGTGCACGAAATTCGGTACATACGTGTAATGACCTAATACCTACAAAAAAGTCTCTTGGAGCATAGCCCTAAACACAACAGGAAGTCAGCCATTTTGAACTTCCTCTCAGATTTTTGTGCAGTTTTTGCCATTTTCAGGCCTCGTACTTTAACGAACTCCTCCTACAGTTTTAATCTGATCATCTTCAAATTTGGTGAGTGTAATCTTAAGGCCTTTGCGACGTTAAATTGCGAAGATCTTGAGTTTTCGTCGAAGGGCGGGTCCTCGGCGGCCTTACAAATTTCGATGTTTCGCCATGAAACAGGAAGTTGCTGTAACTCAGGCATGGAATGTCCAATCTCCCCCAAACTTCACACGTTTGATAAGAGTTCTGTCCTGAACACATGGCCATGCTCATATTCAGTTATAGTCATAGCGCCACCTGCTGGCAACAGGAAGTGACATGTTTAACACTGTTATGGACTCCTAATAACATATAAAAAAGTGCCAGCAAGTGCGAAACATGCTAACAACATACTAGAAGCATGCTAAAACATGCTAGCAAACTCTTAGCTAAGTGCTAAAGCATGCTATTATTGCAATTAAATAGGAATTTGCTGTAACTCAGGCATGGAATGTCCAATCTGCCCCAAACTTCACACTTTTGATAAGCGTTCTGTCCTGAACACATCTACATGATAATATTCAGTTATAGTAATAGCGCCACCTACTGGCAACAGGAAGTGTCATGTTTAACACGTTGATGCCATTCTAGCAACATGTTAAAAATGCCATTGAGGTCTAAACATGCTAGAAACATGTTAAAACATGCTAGCAATACTTAGCTAAGTGCTAAAGCATGCTAATTCAATGAAACAGGATGTTGTTGTTACTCAAGAAGGCAATGTCCAATATGCGCCAAACTTCACACTTTTAATAAACGTTCTGTCCTGAACACATGACCATGCTCATATTCAGTTACAGTCATAGTGCCACCTGCTGGCAACAGGAAGTGACATGTTAAACACTGTTGTGGACATATAAAAACATATAAAAAAAGTGCCAGCAAGTGCTAAACATGCTAACAACATACTAGAAACATGCTAAAACATGCTAGCAAACACTTAGCTAAGTGCTAAAGCATGCTATTGCTGCAATTAAATAGGAATTTGCTGTAACACAGGCATGGAATGTCCAATCTGCCCCAAACTTCACACGTTTGATAAGAGTCATGGCCTGAACACATCTACATGAGAATATTCAGTTATAGTAATAGCGCCACCTGCTGTCAACAGGAAGTGACATGTTTAACACTGTTGTGGTCTCCTAATAACATATATAAAAGAGCCAGCAAGTGCTAAACAGGTTAGCAACATACTAGAAACATGCTAGCAAACACTTAGCTAAGTGATAAAGCATGCTATTACTGCAATTAAATAGGAATTTGCTGTAACTCAGGCATGGAACGTCCAATCTGCCCCAAACTTCACATGTTTGATAAGAATCATGGCCTGAACGCATGCCTATGCTCAAATTCAGTTATAGTAATAGCGCCACCTACTGGCAACAGGAAGTGACATGTTTAACACGTTGATGCCGTTCTAGCAACATGTTAAAAATGCCATTGAGTTCTAAACATGCTAGAAACATATTAAAACATGCTAGCAATACTTAGCTAAGTGCTAAAGCATGCTAATTCAATGAAACAGGACTTTGTTGTTACTCAAGAAGGCAATGTACAATCTACCCCAAACGTCACACGTTTGATAAGAGTTATCTCTTGAACACATGTCCATGCTCATATTTAGTTATAGTCATAGCGCCACCTGCTGGCAACAGGAAGTGACGTTTAACACTGTTCTTGACTCCTAATAACATATAAAAAAATGCCAGTAGGTGCTAAACATCCTACCAACATACTAGAGACATGCTAAAACATAATAGCAAACACTTAGCTAAGTGCTAAAGAATGATATTACTGCAATTAAATATGAATTTGCTGTAACTCAGGCATGGAATGTCCAATCTGCCCCAAACTTCACACTTTTGATAAGCGTTCTGTCCTGAACACATGACCATGCTTATATTCAGTTACAGTCATAGCGCCACCTGCTGGCAACAGGAAGTGACATGTTTAACACTGTTGTGGACTCCTAATAACATATAAAAAAGTGCCAGCAAGTGTTAAACATGCTAACAACATACTAGAAACATGCTAAAACATGCTAGCAAACTCTTAGCCAAGTGCTAAAGCATGCTATTATTGCAATTAAATAGGAATTTGCTGTAACTCAGGCATGGAATGTCCAATCTGCCCCAAACTTCACACTTTTGATAAGAGTCATGGCCTGAACACATCTACATGAGAATGTTCAGTTATAGTAATAGCGCCACCAACTGGCAACAGGAAGTGACATGTTTAACACGTTGATGCCGTTCTAGCAACATGTTAAAACATGCTAACAATGCTTAGCTAAGTTCTAAAGAATGCTAATTCAATGAAACATGACTTTGTTGTTACTCAAGAAGGCAATGTCCAATTTGCACCAAACTTCACATGTTTGATAAGAGTTCTGTCCTGAACACACATCCATGCTCATATTCAGTTATAGTCATAACGCCACCTACTGGCAACAGAAACTGACATGGTTAACACAGTAATGCAGTACTAACCACATAATTATTGTGTACTAAGCATGCTAGAAACAGACTGAACATGCTAGCAACACTTAGCTGAGTCATGAAGCATGCTATTATCACCATTATACAAAACATTTTGTAACTGACTTTGACATACTCTTACTATATATACCTCCTTAAATGTACATTTCCCAACCATGCTCTGCCTTCCTAAAGCCACCGAGTGTTGATGGCACGGGTGCGAGGGCCCTTTCATCGCTGCTTGCAGCTTTAATTGGGAATTGAAATTCATGTAACAAAAATCTTTTAAGATGCTTTCAAGCACCATCACAATCTGTTTAATCCCGGATCAACTATTTTATATCATGTACATTGAGGATTATGTGCATATTGCCATGTCTACACTAACAGCTATTTTCATGACAACATGATAAAATACAATGACAAACAGTAATCAAACTATAAACAGCGTTTTTGATATTTTACCATATAAAGGTGATCAATACAAAGTCTTTTTAGTGTTGTTATCATTAACTGAAACTGGTACAAATCATTTTCGATAATGCAAATAAAGCTGAAATTAAATGCAATATAAATATTAAATGTAAAAACTTAAACATAACTTATTTTATTTCAGTTAGTTGCCAAGGCAACATTTCTCATTTTTGGTACTAAAATGACCAAAACTGGAATGAAAGTAAATTAAAGCTAAATAGAAATTGTAAAAACAAATTAAAATGATAAAAGCACATAACAAAATTACTAAAACTAAAATGAAAAATGAAAATATAAAAATAAAACCTAATTCAAAATATTAATAAATGTTATTTTATTATTATATTAAAAAAAGCTAAAACACTAAACCAATTAAAAGCATCTATTAAAGAACTTTGTTAAAAACCTTTGCCAAGGACAACTACAAACCTATGTAGATATTTAGAATTGGACTGAACTGCTTTATTATTAAACTTTATGAAAATTTGATTTATTATTATATTATCATCTCAGTTGTATTTAGAATTTAGCAGATCTTTATTAAGACTGATCAAGACTTTTTTTGATTAAGTCATCAGCTGTATGCCAAAAATATTACAATAATAAACCACTTTAAACTAAAGCTAATTGTTCCTGTAACTCAAAGTCGTTTGACTCATAGAGAATTCGTGAACTAATAGAATGCAATGGATAAAAATCTTAAATATGTAAATGTAAAATAAGGATATCCTTTTAATTATTGGAATAACCCAACAAAGCTCTGATTTCACTTTTAACCATGACTAAACAGTATATAACACAAACAGACAGAATATGTGGGTACCACAATGCCATGCCAGAATAGCTGCTGAAACATGGCCACTATATGCCCATGAATAATGCACAATGAGGTCATACACAGCGTCATTATATCAATAGCTGAGGTCATTTCCACCCTAAACAAAGAAATCTGTGATGGTAATGAAGATGATGCTGAACCGGAACAATCGACAGTCGTTATGAGGCCGTCTCACCGGCATTAACCAGCATTGAATATCTAGGCCACTGCAACAGGGAAGTCAACGATTGGAAATCAATATCTTGAACGATCCAGTCTGTACATCTGTTTAATATGCTGCTTCAGCACAGAGCGATTCCCTCCCACAAACAGCATCACAGCAGTCAGATGAATTATTCAGCTAATATGACTTCCTGGCATTTACAGCTCATCTGCATGTACTATTTGTTAAAACACAGATGAAGCCGTTCAGACTAATTCATGAGATGACATTCAACATGAAAGGGCAGATAGAATCATTTCAGATGTGTTTGCTAACACAGGAGTTACAACACACATCTGCATCAGGGGAACATACAAACAAGTGTTCACACAGGATTATAAAGGGCCTTACAGTTGATTAGCATATCACATGCATGCATAATATATTCAAAACATGACATACACACACATACACGCTCTAAATCATATCTCATTGCAAAAACTGATCCCATTACACTATCAAGATCTCAATATATTTTCAAGTTGGTTAGTTGACATTTTTACATAAGACTAGAAACACATATTGATTTGTAAGCATAAAGAGATGTTGATGACATCAATGTTCACCACATTAAAAGGTAAATTCCTACTTTAATGTACACCAAAATAAAGCTGGAGAAGGGCAGAATCTGTGTTATACATTATACCTTTATTGAGTATTTCAGGAGTTTTTTTAAGGGTGATATGATGTCAGATGTAGTCATGAACTTTACATGATCATAGATTATTTCCAATCTGTTAAGGATATAAGGAGAGAGAATGTGAAAACAATATAGATTTATTTATTTTCCCCTCCAATATAAGCTCACTACATTATCAAAAGAAATAAAGAAACATCAAGAGCAAAATAAAGCAATGCAGAAGCGCACAGATAAAACCATCAATTGATGTTATTTGAAATAAAGATGATCTTGATCCACGTGTCACTCTCTCTGCTTTATATTCACACTGCAAAAGCGTCATTGCAAATAAACAATAAACAGCAGATGTAATAATGCAAGGCAAAGTGCTGCTGTAAAAGAGCCAAAGACTTTACTTAATTATACCAGGCACTCAATAAACCAACCATTAGTTCTGCTGACTTCACAAAATCCCCTGAAACGAGCAAGCAGCCTCTGTTAGAACTCAAAATGGGTCAATCTCCTGCTTCTTAGAAAATAGTTTCACACCACAATTTGACTCATAAGAAATTATAATGAAGTACACAAATGCAGCTGCATCTGAGAAAAATGGTCACGCTTTACATTACAGTGAACATTTAAGAGCTGAGTAGCACTAATGAACTATATACACTGTGTAATTATGATAAATTGTAACATTGCTCATAATTATATATATTTTTTGTATATTGATTGCTATTTCAATTCTATAGGCCTAATTTAAATTGTCACCACTAGCTGATGGATATTACTGAAATAGTTGCCCTGAAAAAAAATGAAAAATACATCTCTGACAGCACTTGAAACTGTTTAGGAAAACTGTTTGAAAACAAACTTTTTTTTTTTTTTGCAAATTATGAAGGAATCAGTATTCATTTTAATATATATTAAAAACGTCAAAATAAACAGACAACTGCTCATTGAATTCATTTTTTAAAACAAAATAGTAATACATCCTTTTTAAATGCACATTTTTAAATGGCTTTTTTAACAAAACAAAAAAAAGCATTTGGCAGTTTGCTTTTCTTTGGTTTTTATGCTTTTCTTCATCCATTTGTCAATAGAGTTTTAAAAAAATGCTATTGGACGGGTCACCTGTGGGGTCAACCAATCAGCTTTTGACTCAATATTATGAGCCACATCATCTCCTAATTGCCACTCAAGTAGACATAGATATAAAACATTAATTAAATAAACAGTTTTACATTTGTCTGTTAATTGTCCATTTCAAAAAGTGATTAATTTATTTACATTTTTATGTCTGAATTTAAATAGATTACTGAATTATTAAATTGATAACTGATTCCTTCATTTTATTTTATATATAAGTGTCACTCCTAGACCTCCATAAACATTGTCATAAAAACATGTATAGGCCTAATCTGGCTTTTTTCTTAAATGAATAGCTGTGAGCTCTCTGGTAAACATTAAATACATTGTTTACCATTTAAAATAGTGTATATTTAACACAAATTACTTACTCCCTGTAAGACTGAAAAAATTGGAAGAGAGGGCAACTCTCTGAGAGAACAAAGGAAATTAACATTTGAACTCACTCTTGTGCACCATTCGAGACACAAGTCTCACATCAGAATGATCCTAATCTACATCTCTTTCCCTCTTCCCCCATTCCTTCTCTCTCATGCTGAGATCACCAAAATTCACCCAAGAATCTATATGGTTTAATGTGAATAATTATCATACAGTATTACACATGTTTGGTATCATTTGAAATGTCTCAGTGTGACTGGTACAAAGGTCTCATTCTCAAAGAAGTAAACCAAAAGGTAATAAGGTATTTAAGAGTTTGGAGATAACTCGCACACAGAGGAGGGTGTGTCTTCCAAGCAAATGGCCTCCTGCTCACAAAAGGTGTAAACTCTGAATGCAAATTCCCATTGTTATCAAATGTTTCCATGTGAAAGAAGTTTCTGTCTATATAAAGAAATGCAACAAGAGACTCGATTTGTAGCTCAAATTAGCCCGTAATGCAAAGAGTGGCCAAGACTCTCAGCATAATTTATTTTATAATGTCAGGTTTGCATCTTCTCTCTTTATTCCAGAGCATTTGATGTTTTTTATTTATCATCTTTGAACTGATTATGAAATTGGCATGATACATTTACCTGACATAATAAATTGTTACATTTAATTTTATTCTGACTGACTCTGAAATTGTTTTCCCAAGTAGATGAAACAGATTCGTAAGTTACCGCAAGTTGTGTGTCAAATAAGTGACGACTAATATTTGGCACTGATTCAAGTGTACTTGGTTTGCAAAGACAAGAAGTGAATTTCCGTTTAGGGCAGCAAACGTGCTGCTTGACCAACCTAAATCTGGGTGTGTCTTACCTCTGTTTTAATTTAATGTTACTTTAGATAAGTGTACGTGGGAAATCACAGCATGGCCAATTGAAAGCTATTATAAGAGAAGTAAAGTTGGTTGACTTATCTGTAGTAGTGGCCATACCTCTACTGAAGTAAACATTAAGTTAAATTCAAGTGTATGCAATTCCATGGGGACTATACCAAAGTATCTTTGATTGTGTAAACGTGAATGTGACCGATCTCAGGTATATAGCAATTACCTCTGTTTGGTGACCAAAACTGATGAGCTTGTGAACGCGAGACCCGCGTTAAACAGAAGACGTGAGGACCGATAAACGAAAAAATTTGGTTCAGCTTACAAAATATATTTACATTATGATATTATTATAAGTTTAAACTACATTCACACAAAATGTTCCAGCAATAACTCACCAAACATCAGAATGTGACTGCATAATTGATTCTCATCAGTCTTTATGCAGAGCGCAAGTTCTGTATTTAGCATCAGAATGAGGTTCAGGGTCAGAACTCTCTCAGTGAACATGCTGAGATGGCATCTCTCTGTATATTTCATGCTGGTTTGGATAAACGAGTGAACTAGAATCAATAGAGACGTGTAGAGCAGTACGGGGAGTGAATGATTGTCGTGTGGGTGAGTTCAGTCTCTGCAGAGTGCTCCTGTAATCCCTTAACACCCACATTAAACCGTCTAACTGCATTTAAAACCTATTTCCAGTCAGGCTGTGATTCACTATGACTGGCATCGTTTGAGTTATAGTATGGCCGTTTCCATATGACACCCCATCTACCAAGAGAGAGAGCAATGCAACACATCTACCCGTATGATTATTAAATGGAGGGCAAAAAGACTTTTGCTTAAAAGAACAATTCACCCAAAAATCTAAATGTCATTCCAAACCAAAATTAACTGCTTTTTTTCCAGCTTTAAAAAGTTAAGTAAAGTCAAAATTTTAGGTTGACAGGCAGCAGAGTGTAGACTGGACACATGACTGTTACATACGTGTGATATGCATAATGTTAAAAAGAGTTAAGAGCAATAAGCCAGAATGCCGCCTCTTGGACAGCGCGCAATCCCGAATTCAGTTCTCTTCCGCAGCTTATTCGGCAAAATACAAACAAAATTGTCAAAATGCCTGTCTTTGTGATTATTCACGTAAACAGTTGGATTTGCCTTAAGTGAAAATAAACAGTTGAGAAAGAAAACACATGTGTAACAGTATATTGAATCTGTGCATTCGCTCTTAAAGTGACAGTAGCCTAATAAACCTGCTGCGTCTGTGTCATTAATGTTAATCATACAACAAAAGAAAAAGAAAATACTCACTGCTTTTAACTGAATAACTTTTATAGCTTTAATAAGAATCTGTGTTTATTTAATTCATACGGTGGAAAACTCTTCATTCAAGTCGCCTGATTGTCTGAACAATGTCTCAAACTGTGCTCCAATTTGCCAAGACACAAAATATAGCATGTGAAATAAAGCATATCAAAAATTCTTCCAAGACCAAATTATCTGAGTTACTAACTAGGCTTGCAGTAGTCGGTGTTACAGGGTGTTCGGCCGTACACAATTACTTTACTTGCCCATCACGGCACAGCCCCTACTGGCGTTTCGCGATTTTATATAGTTCAATTGGATAGCGGACACTACAATATAAACTGAAAGCTTCTGCCCTGCTCCATACAGCATGAGCTGCACACATATAGTTACGGTAGGAAATTTACAAAATATCTTCATGGAACATGATATTTACGTAATGTCCTAATGATTTTTGGTATAAAAGAAAAATCCATAATTTTGACCCACACAATGTATTGTTGGCTATTGCCACAAATGTACTCGTGCAACTTGTGACTGGTTTTGTGATCCAGGGTCACATTTGTGAAATTTACAAGTAATTTCTTGTAAAGTGATGCGTTTATTTCTCCCAATAAATTTTGAGAGAAAAATCTGAGACAAAGTTCCCTAAAACAAAACTGGAAACTCATCTCAAGTCTCGTGAGCTCTGTAAGAGCAAACTCCAATCAATAACATTTCCTCTGGTCCCATTAGGAATCAAAAATGCTACTTATATTGTGCGCTTGCAGAGCAGACAGCTTTGATGATTATAATGTGAGCAATCTAGATCTGCTGTCTCACTCTGCAATGTCAAAGAGAAGAAAATCCTCTGTAAATGTATACAGTTGAACATCTGCTTGTATAAATACAGTGTAAAGCTTTAATCCAGACAGCAGGACCGTGACAGCATTCTTCTCTCTGGGGCTCTGTCCCAAATCCTCTGAATTATTAATTGTATCCATAAGCAGATAGGCTATGTGGCAGAAATTTGCCTCCCTTCTTAAATATTCCTCACACCTTCAAGAAATGATGGAGGCTCATTTCCACCACTGAAGAAAAAAAAAAAAAAAAAGGTAATTGCATTTTTTTTTCTCAGAATTGTGATATAAACTCGCAATTGCTAGTTATAAAGTCAGAATTGTGTGATATAAACTCCCAAGTCGCAGTGGCGAGAGAAAAAACAGAATTGCAAGAAAAAAGTCATAATTGCGAGATATAGAATTGCAATTGCAAAAAAACTCATAATTGCGAGTTTATATCTCTCAATTCTGAGAAAAAAAGTCAGAATTGCGAGAAGTCAGAATTTTGAGATAAAAAAAAGTCACAATTATCTTTTAAATTGTTTTATTCCGTGGCAGAACAAACTTCCATAAGAAATGGAGCAAACTAAAGTGGAATAAAAAAGACACCAGAAAACGGTTTATACAAGAGGATTCAATTCTGATAGGATTAAACAAGCTTCTTACATGCAATAAAGAAGTAATACTCTGTCAAGCTTACATCATTTTAAAACTTAAAATCTAAAGTGGTTGTCTTACATTCGATTATGAAGAACCTTTATTATCCCTTTTCAGGAGTAGATCTCCTGCTCCAAAGGCATTTTTATGCAAATCAGAATATATCAGAATAATTAAAGAAACTACATTATTTTAACTTTCTGAAGAAAGTGTTATGTGCTGACCAGCTAACCACCATGATGCTAGGCTGTTCTAGGATGGCCTGACACAAAAGAGCCTATGCAGTAGCGAACAAAACTGTAGGACGAATGGTAGAGAAGTAAATGCTGCCAGCTCATGGCTCATTACCCTTCACACACCTGCAGCAGTGTCCCTGGCAGAACATCTCCCTATCCATCTACTCTCCTCCCTTCTGTTCTCATCTGGATGAAAACCTGCCCGTCTCCTCTGACCTTGACCTACACCAGAAGCTGAGGTCAGGCGTGAGAGTGTATGCTCAGATTTTATGCTTTTAGCAATAGATTTAGTATTAATATATAGCAGGTAAAGAAGTCTAGAGCTCAGAGAAGACACCATTACACTAAAGAAATTAGTGGATTTAAAATGGAACTGCTGCTTCCTGTAAAACACATTATGCCTGCTCAAAGACAAAAGGAGATAAATAGATAGAACGATAGATAAAACAATAGATAGAATGACAGATTAATAAAACAGATAGAATGAAAGAATGACAAATAGAGCGCCAGATAGAGGGATAGAGCGACAGATAGAACGATAGAGCAACAGATAGAGGGATAGAACGACAGATAGAACGATAGAGCGACAGATAGAGGGATAGAACAACAGATAGAGGGATAGAACAGATAGAGGGATAGAACAACAGATAGAACGATAGAGCAACAGATAGAGGGATAGAACGACAGATAGAACGATAGAGCGACAGATAGAGGGATAGAACAACAGATAGAGGGATAGAACAACAGATAGAACGATAGAGCAACAGATAGAGGGATAGAATGACAGATAGAACGATAGAGCGACAGATAGAGGGATAGAACGACAGATAGAACGATAGAGCAACAGATAGAGGGATAGAAAGACAGACAGAAGATAGAATGACAGATAGAGGGATAGAACAACAGATAGAACGATAGAGCGACAGATAGAGGGATAGAACAACAGATAGAAGATAGAACGACAGATAGAAAGAGAGTGACAGAGCGATAGAGCAACAGATAGAAGATAGAACGACAGAGAGTGATAGAGCGACAGATAAAAGATAGAACGACAGATAGAGCGACAGATAGAGCGATGGAGCGACAGATAGAGCAATAGAGCGACAGATAGAGCATTAGAGCGAAAGAGAAAGATAGAGCGAAAGAGAACGATAGAGCGAAAGAGAACGATAGAGCGACAGATAGAGCGACAGATAGAAAGATAGAGCGACAGATAGAACGATAAAGCGACAGAGAGAGCGACAGATAGAGCGACAGATAGAACGATAGAGCGACAGAGAGAGCGACAGATAGAACGATAGAGCGACAGATAGAGCGACAGATAGAACGATAGAGCGACAGATAGAGCGACAGATAGAACGATAGAGCGACAGAGAACGATAGAGTGAAAGAGAACGATAGAGCGACAGATAGAGCGACAGAGCGACAGAGAACGATAGAGTGAAAGAGAACGATAGAGCGACAGATAGAACGATAGAGCGTCAGAGAACGATAGAGTGAAAGAGAACGATAGAGTGACAGATAGAACGATAGAGCGACAGATAGAGCGACAGATAGAACGATAGAGCGACAGAGAACGATAGAGTGAAAGAGAACGATAGAGCGACAGATAGAACGATAGAGCGTCAGAGAACGATAGAGTGAAAGAGAACGATAGAGCGACAGATAGAGCGACAGATAGAACGATAGAGCGACAGAGAGAGCGACAGATAGAGCGACAGATAGAACGATAGAGCGACAGATAGAACGATAGAGCGACAGAGAGAGCGACAGATAGAGCGACAGATAGAACGATAGAGCGACAGAGAGAGCGACAGATAGAGCGACAGATAGAACGATAGAGCGACAGATAGAACGACAGATAGAACGACAGATGGAACAATAGAGCGACAGATAGAACGATAGAGCGACAGATAGAGCGACAGATAGAGCGACAGATGGAACAATATAGATAGATAGATAGATAGATAGATAGATAGATAGATAGATAGATAGATAGATAGATAGATAGATAGATAAACAGACAGACAGACAGACAGACAGACAGACAGACAGACAGACAGATAGATAGATAGATAGACAGACAGACAGACAGACAGATAGATTGATAGATAGATAGACAGACAGACAGACAGACAGACAGACAGATAGATAGATAGATAGATAGATAGATAGATAGATAGATAGATAGATAGATAGATAGATAGATAGATAGATAGATAGATAGATAGATAGATAGATAGATAGATAGATAGACAGACATATAGTCAGAACCACATGATGGTACAAGTTCAATATTTGCACAAACATAATCACAGCTCTACACATCCAATGAAACAATGAGTGAAGTATCAGATGAACTTCAATAATTCATGACCTCACAAACTGCAACATCCGCCATTTTGGAGACAGGACAGAGGAATTTTTCTTTTATTATTCATGGTTTCTTTTTTCAGCCAGTTTTGCGTATGTTCATATGTAGGCCTAATGCTTTACAAATAAATACATACAAATTTGTAAAGTAATTTATTCAATTTCTCCTGTCCATACTCTTATTCTTTATGAAATCAAATATAAAATAGTATAACAAATTGATAAAAACTAAACTATAAAATATAACACATAAATCAAATATATTAGTTCTGTATTTTACATAATGAACTCTGGCAAACATAAGACTATAAAGGTGAGTTGAGAGTTGAAATATTTTGAATAACACATCAACAAGACTTGACTCTTGATATCTAACTCTGTAAAAGAGTGTGCAGGAACAATAAGCCTGCAGCATCTGAGATAACGGAGGAAATCACAGTCAAGACACTTTCTGCCCATTTTCTGAAAGGAGCCGCGGGCAATATCCTGTGTGAGTCAGCAGAAATGCTGTTTTATTTATATTTTTGAGTGTCACAGAGAGACTGTAAGGCTAATATTTCAATAGACCTTTTTATTTTCACCCTAGAATATAAATGTCCTTGTTTATCATATAATTCTGTGCAGAAAAAGTGGCAAAAGTAGATTACAGCGTCAGTCTCAGGGGTGTAACTGACAGGTGTGAATGTGTGTGTGAGTGTGTAGGGGTCATTTCATCCTTACATCTACTATAATACAATATATTATTAGTCCTGAGACTCTTCACGTGAATAAAAATACTGTAGATCCACTATTAATGTTGGTGTGCCCTAATGGTGGTGGTAGAAGGTAGTGTAGGAGCCGTTAAATGCTTTTTTTGCATTCTTCTGAGTAACTTTTCCATGGGTTTTCTATGTAAACATGACCTAGATGACCTAGAACATCTTTAAATGTTGCACTCGTGTCTCACGTTTCGCACATAAGCATTGCATTTATGGGAACCATGTCAAGTTAAAATAATTTTTCTAAACACAAAAATGCTTTCATTCTAATGGCTCATTCTAACTTAACACAGAGACAATTATTCTGCCCTTCAAATGGCAATTACAGCTACTATGCTATATCAAAATTGAGTGTTTTATATGATTGTTTTAGCTCACTCACAAAGTTCCAACTAAACAACCTCAGACCTTTCTTTACCATAATAATGGTAATGTGCTTATTGACCGCAATGCTCTGTATGACATCTGACATGATGTCAAATCACAGTGAGCCCTGCCGTGGCCCTGTTATACCTGAATGTTTTTGGAAGCTCTGTTTAACTGTCCATCATCTCTTCGGGACAGCTTTGACCTGCTTCTGATCAATACATTGTTAACCCTTAACCTCAATCATCAATGCGGTCAAAGGTTGAGGTCATGTATTCATCAAGTTCATTACTACTGCTGGCCCTCCTCAACCCCAACAAAGGGAAAACAATATTTAATGTCACTTTAGTTTTTTATAGTTAAATATTTCATATAAATATATATATGAAAATATGTGTTTGCAAAACAAATTGTAGACTATATTTTTAAAAGAAAAAAAAGATTTTAGGGCAGTGGTTTTTAACTGTTGTGTTGCACTTATATGCACTATGTATTCTATTGTCTAGTGTATGATTTTTATTTTAAGGATATTTTGTCATCCTCAACTGGACTCTGATAGCCCCTCCCCCTTTGCTACAAAAGGAAAAATAGGACAGTTAAGAGCATGAAATCTCCAATATTCCACACTTGCAGTAGTGTGTGAACTCACCACTCGCACTATTATTATTACAACGGCATACTAGGGGTGTAACAATATATCGTGTCACAATATATATCGCAATACAAAAATGCAACAATATGTATCGTGGATAATGACGATATGTATCGTGGATAGTTCACCCGAAATAAAAATTACCCTGTGTGAAAAAATTGAAGTTTTCAGAGTTAGTACTACATTAAACTACAATATATTATGTTGAATATAATGTATAATAATGGGGGAATATAGTGGGTCTTGATAATGCCAGTCTTATGTTACCAGTAAAAAGTGGCCTACATTATTTTAAATATATCTAGACAGTGACAGAGTTAAATAAGTAAAATAATTCTGTATTTTCAGGTTCAGAATCATGAATATATTTATTCTGGTGTCACCATTGTCCAAGCCTATTCATGTACACCCACAATGTTATATCAAATTTAGCATTTAATCAACAGTACATTTTTTCTTAACCTTTTATTATATGTCTTGGAGTATCGAAATAATATCGTATCGTGAGTTCAGTATCGTGATATGTATCGAATCGTGAAATTAGGGTATTGTTACACCCCTACGGCATATAGTGCATAAGTGTGCAAATTGGGACGCACCTAACCTTTTTGACTCCAAGACCGCCTGTTGTCAAAGACGATATTTGAAGATAGTTCTGGTACATGTGCTGTAAAGACAGAGCTCTTCATTTTCTATTTTTCAAACAGAAACTAGGAGTGGCAATATAGAAAAAATAAAATAATCAGAAATAGTTATTATTATTAACTAACTAATTAAAATGATTAAATTCCATAATCCCAATAAGTCAATGTTCTTCATTTACACTTTTAATTACCAATGAACTGACATGGGTGCTGAGATTTACAAATCCCTAACCCTAATGCAATATCAATGCAACTAAGTGTTTATACGACACCATTTTCAACTAAAAACAGAACACTTTAACACTTTAGCCAATAATTTACACGACAATGGCATTTTCGAGGTCCGAAAATGGCTTTCAAAATGTACGTTTTTAAAAAACTACCATTATCATCTCTGTGTAAACTTCAAAAACACGAATTTGTGAAAATAGTGACGTCCTGCGCATGTGTATTACAGTGTATATGTGACCCAGGACCACAAAACCAGTCTTAAGTCGCACGGGTATATTTGTGGCAATTGCCAACAAGACATTGTATGGGTCAAAATTATAGATTTTTCTTTTATGCTAAAAATGACTAGGATATTAAGTAAAGATCATGTTCCATGAAGATATTTTGTAAATTTCCAACCTTAAATATATAAAACATTTATTTTTGTGAGTGAATGCAGCACAATCGCCAATAGAAATGGACAACTTTAAAGGCGATTTTCTCAATATTTTGATTTTTCTGCACCCTTAGATTCCAGATTTACAAATAGTTGTATCTTGGCCAAATATTGTCCTATCCTAACAAACAATACATCAATGGAAAGATTATGTATTCAGCTTTCAGATGATGTATAAATCTCAATTTTTTTAAAAATTACCCATAAGACTGGTTTTGTGATCCAGGGTCACATATAGTGTTTCTTTACAAAGTGGCATCACCACTGACTGGCCTGGCAGCATAATATAGCGTTTTTAGTCGTTTTCGTGGATCCCTGTAAAACGCAAAGGAAAAACGTTTCTGTTTTTAGTACATCATTGTCGTGTAAATGTATCCTAAAATGCCTTATCGAACACTGACTGATAAGTGCATCAGCAAATGACTACTTAAAATATACATCAAATAAAAATATTGCTAACATCACAGCATTTTTGAAACGTGATTCAAATTCGCTGTATATTGGAAACATTATTGATTAATAGCTGATAAAGATTCAGTATAGTTTTCTATATCTAGATTGAAACATTTAACAACACTGAAGGTGATCAATTCTAATTTTTACAGCATTATTAAATATTCTTCAAAGCTCGCTGAGAATGCTCCATAATTGCCTGGCCGACTGCTGCCACACCCTGGGTGGTGAAGTTAAGATGACAGCTGCTCTCATTATGTTTGAATGATGACAGAATGATACAGAGACAGACTGACTGCACTGACTTCAATTAATTGAGATATGATACCACCACCAAAGAGCTGGAAAAAGCCAAAAATATATCACTATTTACAGCAGCTTTTAACTGCAAACAAACCATAGTTAATGTCAGGCTTAAATTGTGTTTGAGTTCGGCACTTAAAAAGCTTATTTTACAGTTTTACTATGTCAGGATGTTGAAAGACACAAAATCTGCCATGAAAGCATGGTACCCTCAGCAAAAGTCTGCTAAACAACAACATTTTCAGAATGCTTGTGCTAATTTCAGTCTGTTTACACACACAACATGCCTTAGAAATGGCCTTATCTCTCAAGAGCACAGGTCTCACCCCAGTATTCTGGGTCATCTGGTCCCCGTCATAACAAGCTCAGAGAGCAGTGTTGTGTTCAGGGCTTGATATGCAAAAAAAAGCAGACAGTTACACAGAATATTCTGGGTCTATATAACAAGGGTCAATGCTGTGGAAAAGAGGGGTCTGTTCTTCACCCAACCCCTGCCTTCCACGCTCAAACACAGACACAGACGCTTAAGCACAGACCCTCATCACCATAATAAAACAGAGCTCTCGTGGGAGAGGGAGGGGCGGATCACAGAGGAATCGCTTCCCAAAACTGCAACAGTGCCTAAAGCTACAGGACTGTCTTTCTTAGGAGATTTTAGAAACTTTAGACACACACAAGCACACTGTAAGGACAAAACTAAAACAAAACAGAATAATTCAACAGACTCAGATCCATTTTATCTAGTACATTTATCACATGATTTCTCTTTCAATTGTTTACACACTTAACTGTAATGTATATTACTACCTACTCTTCACCTACACCATTAGATAAACTGGGAATTTTAACATTGTATTATTTATAATGTAGAAATCAGTAATTGATTTGACCAACATACACTTTTGTTTGGATAAATTACATATTTGAACATTTCGACTATTTGAGCAGCCAATCATTTATAGGTAAAGCAATCAGCTATATTATTATCATTATCATAATTCATATTTTTAACCATTTTAGTCGAATTATTTAGTTATGGATTAATTGGGGTTATATATATATATATATATATATATATATATATATAACCCCAATTAATCCATAACTAAATAATTCGACTAAAATGGTTAAAAATATGAATTATGATAATTCATCATAATAGTAATAGTAAATAATAGTAAAATATAAATATAAGTAAAATAGTAAAATCAAACAATTAATATTTAAAATATTTATTATTTATTTATTTAAACCTGGAATTAAAAACTGGAAATTAAAAAAAAAATTAAAAGTTTAAGTTGGAGTCCATACCAGCTAGAGTGCAAAAAAGACATTCCTTTCCAAATACTACAAAATTAAAATTTCAGCTTTGAACTTTTATGCTGATAATATATTTTATAATGAAAAAGATTACATTTGAAGCATTTCACTTTATGCAAAGGTGTCCCCCTGACAGCGCATTGTATGTGTACAGTATTGTTATGTACACTGTGCATAATATTATATGATGAGCACTGATTTACTGTGCCCTTTGAAGAAAACCATCAAGTCATATGTCCTTTTTTTTAACTTAGCCAAGTTAAACATGAATTGTAATTGTAAGCCTGTGGTGCAACACCACACCTTAGGACACGCACACATGCGGCCTCATCAGGAAGGAAGCAAATCCATTCTAATATCTCAGAGCATGTGTCATGCAACACCAGCCTTTGCAGGGCGTGTGTTTGGGCCCAAGGTGACGAGGCAGCATCTAAAGGAGAGAGGACCATGACCAAGCAATGACACAGGCGTACCCACCGGACCACAACAGCTCTTTAAATCCAGCGTTCCCTAATCCCGACCCTGTAGCACCATACAGACTGACATGCAACGGAGACCTAGAAACGTGCTCAACACAAACAAACAAGCAGGGCTATTGAGCTGAAAACACTGGGCCACGTTTCCGTGTAAGGCGGGTGGAGAACACACACACTGACAAGCTCACATTCCCGACCACGCAGACAGAAACAGGAATACTGCAAAAAGAAAAGGCAATGTATGTTTGGCCCCCCTTGTGGATACTGTTTGTGCATGCGTCAGGTCCTTCCAATGCAGGCCACTTCAACAATGCTCTCTCTCTTCACAATTTCCCTATAACTCCTGCTAGTATCATATCTCGTCCATGTTCAAATCCACCCTGCTTTTAATCAAAAGAAGCATGAATATAGCAGCCCAGAGGAGCCGAAGGCAGAAGCCGGGTACTCACCATAACACTACCTACTCCATTTTCCCATCCAGTGCGGTTGTGTGAGGGAGGTGCCTGCTATACGATCCACTGCAGGCTGCCTGCCTCATGGACGGATGCTGATGATGTAGCGCCTTTCAGGAGAGCAGCCCAGTTACCTTGGAAACTGAGGGGTGATGGAGTGGCCGTGCTGCTCTCCCATTGGCTGGTGCTCTCGCTGTGGGGCCCCTGGTGGGTGTGGCTTCAGATGAGAGAGGAAGCAGAACTGTGTGAAAGCACAGATGCACAACATCAGAGAGAGTGCTGTCCTTTTGCAGTAACACACACACACAGACAAAGACACACTCATATTTACTATATTAGAGCTATACACCGTTTTTATAGATTGTAACTTTATCCCTCGGTTTCACAGACAAGGCTTAAGATAGTCCCAGACTAAAATGCATGTTTCAACTGTTTTAACTGAAAGCAACTTGCACTGAGATATCTTAAAATATGTCAGTGCCAGTGTTTCGTCTCAAGATGCACATTTTTTTCTTTCTAAGGCACGTTTATAAAAGCAGTTTAAATGTCCTAATTGAATTAAGGCTTAATCCTGGCTTAATCTAAACCCTGTCTGCAAAATCAGGCCAAAAAGTCTTAAAATATACAACTATTTCCTTGATGATAATAAAAATCTCACTTATTTTCTCTAATCCCTCTCAAAATATACCTTTCCCCCTCTCCTTACAAAAAATACTATGGCAGTACAATGGTACAGTAATGATAGATGATGATAATATTGTATATTAAAACAGATAAAGGCACATAGAACAGCACTATAAAACAATATTTTAATATTTCTGCTTATATTATTTGTTTCATATTAAAATCTTCATACGTTCATGCGTTTAACATTTTAACACTAATTCAAAATAAAAGTACCATAAAATCATATAGAAACAATATTTATTTTATTTACTGCCATAAACTGTGGGACTATTATTAGTATTATTATTATTATTCACCTTGTTTTCGAATAATTAATCACCAAATCCTTGGTAATAGATGGTGTATTGATGGTGCAGGCAGGTGCAGCCTCAATTTACTTGCCATTTTGGCTCCCAACCGGCTCATTCACGGGTCATTGATTTCGAGTTACAATTCATTTAAAGTTCATTTCGATTCGAACATGACCAATAGAGATGATGTCTGAGTGAATAAATTGTACCTTTCATAAATAATCGCTACATTTTCACCACTTCCATTGCGCAATGCGCGCCTAACACCAGCCAATCACAGAGACGTGGAGGCACTGCCTCCTCTCACGTGACTTGTAGTAACGTTACATTTTTGGCGTTTCTCAACTTCGCATTCAAGCCACACTTTAGAACATTAACGCAAGGAGGAAAAAATAAGAATTCAAAGGAAGTCGTTTTCCACTGAGAACGTCTTCCAGTCTGCCTTTGCTGTCCTTGGGACCGGTTGGGAGTCGAGACGCGCCGCGCTAGAAGTTTGACATTGACGACAAGCGCCATTGGGTCTCGCGTGTCACGTGACCGACGCGTTAAGCGAGAAGAAGATTATGACATAAAATAAAAAGTAAATTGTCATTGTAAGGAAAATTTGGAGGGGAAATATATTTAATAGTTACTAGTTATGGAAATAATGTTACAATGTAAATATCCTATAATATATATTAATATAATTATATATATTTTATTGTGTAAATATATATTTATATATCATATGTAATAAAAATATAATTATAATACATCTCATTTTTTTTTCTCGCTTTTGATTCTGGGATGAATTTTGATTCTTGTTGCAGTAGTTTATTGAAACCACTGGATGGCGACAAAGTTACGTTTTACTACTGATGCAACACACTGTTTTATTTTTATTTATTTTTATTTTATAGATTTATAGAATAGATTATTATTGTATATTAATTTTCTTCTAAAATTGAAACATAATAATCAGCTGGCGGGGGGGTGGGGGTCAATGATTATGACTAACCTAACCCTAACTCATAAGAGACATAATGTACTCTAAAGAAATGTAATAGACAGAAGATATTCAAAATGTAGGAATAAATTATACTATTGTATTTTGTGTTCTAAAGCTAACAGTCTTTCCTTCATAAAACGAATACATTGATAATGTACAAAAGCATATACTAAATAAATGAGTAAATGGAATTAACTGTTCAGCTGTGCCCGACTTTATTGTTTTAACATAAAAGAAGATTGTTAATGCTTCACGCAGAACAATCTAACGGGCCTGGAGCTATGTAGTCAACTCTTTTATTTTTGTTTTCATTGACAAACTGCCCTTATGTCACTGCAGATGATGCTGCGGTAGATCTTTCTGAAACGATGACATCATCCCACTGACTTTGGCAGTGGAGCCGAACACAACGAAACACACTCCATTTTGGCTCCAATCCAGAGTGAAACCTAATATTCCACCCATGGTGTTCTTAGAGCCAACATGGCGGACAAAGAGCAACAGTTTCCTGGTTGTTATTGCTTATGAAGGAAGTATGCCGTGAAGCCCTTTAACGAAAGAAATGCGCCCTCATTGGTTTCCACGGTGTTTACGGACCGAGAGCCAATCATATGTGCCCGCTGATCCAGGTGATATCCCTCCTACCAGTATCTCCGGAGTAGGTTTATTTTGGTTTACCCCCCGCTCCTGTGCCGCCGCCATTAAAGCCAGTTAGTATTGGTAACATCGGCAACAGATATGGGAATTCCGGTGTTGAAAACCCTTTAAAAGCCGCTTTGATCCGAAGACCGCGGTGGTGTTTGGGGTTTCAGAGGAAGGGAGAGGAATAACATGGGTGTTCGGACGCAGAATCGCTCTGCTGTCGCGGTAGATTGTCGGTGCTGAGCTGGATTTGGACCCGATCGGATTGGGTTTCGGTAGGACAGTCGTTCGGTTTGCAGAAGGGCGAACTCGGGAACGGCAGTGTTTGCAAACTGAAGTGTGGAGTGCAAAGACAGGTAAGGGCCTTTATATTTCTGTGGGAGGGGAGAAATCACAGTAACAGTATATGCAACAGGGTAAATTCATGCATATTATTTTTTTAGTTTCCTAATGCTCGGGTAGCTATAATTTAGGCTACTGAAATATTTAATTATTTATTTTATGGTGATTTATTTTTAAGGAAGTGAAAATGTCAACGGTCAAGTTTAGCCTACAGTCTGAGTAACGTTGGAAGTCAGCTGTATGTGTTTATTTACAGTGCCGAAACCAACACCGGAGCTTTTTTTATGGTGTTGTTGTAGTTCGGGGAAAATCGACACCTCGGTGTGGAATTCCGAAGCGAGCCGAGAGTGTTTACAGTATATCAGCGCAGAGTTTCTTCGGATACATTTGAGCTGTGTACATTTGAACTTGATACATTGTAGTGGCGGAAATGCTTTCAATTTATATCGCCCGTTAGAGAAAAAATTCCTCCCACCGTTATAGCCAGATTTTTCCTGTCGTGTAACAACAAGAGGTATGTGATATATTCCTATCTAGACAGTATTTGTACAGTTTCAGTATTGCGTCTAGTATTTTGACAGCTCACTATCCAGTCTGACAGATTCTGACCCTTCGAGAACATTGAACCTACAGGCTACTAGTCCTACTGTTGTGAACTTTTAAATGTTTGTTCTTGACCAAATGTGGGGCATGAAAAGTAGAGCTAAATGTAATATAAAAGTGGCAATTATGATGATAATACCATGTTTTTATAGACGTGCCATGGTAATAACCCGGTTTTCTTTGACTTCCATGTCAAATCTGTGGCATAGTAACGTTACCGGTCAAAAGTTTGGAAAATTACTATTTTCAATGTTTTTGAAAGTCTCTTGTGCCCATCAAGCCTGCATTTATTTGATCAAAAATACAGAAAAAAACAGTAATAGTGTGAAATATTATTACAATTTAAATGAATGGTTTTCTATTTTCATATATTTTAAACTGTAATTTATTCCTGTGATGCAAAGCTGAATTTTCAGCATCATTACTCCAGTCTTCAGTGTCACATGATCCTTCAGAAATCATTCTAATATGCTGATTTATCATAGATGTTGGAAAATATTTTTTATAACTGTATGAATAACAAGTTAAAAAAGAAACGCATTTATTTAAAGATAAATGTATTTAGCAAGGATATGTTAAATTGAAAAGTGATATTAAAGATTTATATTGTTACAAAAGATTTCTATTTTAAATAAACGTTGTTCTATTTTAACTTTTTATTCATCAATGAATCCTGAAAAAAGTATCTAAAAATATTTAAGCAGCACAAGCTGAGAATTCTGCTTTGCATCGCAGGAATAAATCACATATTTAAAGTATATTAAAATAGAAAACCATTATTTTAAATTGTAATAATATTTCATATTATTATATTTTTTTTCTGTATTTTTGATCAAATAAATGCAGGCTTGATGAGCATAAGAGACTTCTTTCAAAAACATTAAAAATAGTAATGTTTCCAAACCTTTGACCGGTACTGTATATGTGAATTATTCAGTACCACACTATTACCATCTTCATAACATCACTGTACCATGTTACCACCATAGGACAAATTTGTCAGGGAAATCTAGGTCATCATGAAATTCTTTTTCCCTTTTTTTTAAACAAATGTTAATAACCAAAATCTAGTCCAATAACCAAATGAGAATGTAGGTCAAAGGATGTGACCGCTTGCCCCAGTGAGCTGGATTCATCTCTGTCGTAGTCCACCTGTTTAGACTGTCAGGAATAATCCAGAGTCCTGAACAACTTTCCGGTCTAAAAAGCCTTTCAGAATAAATGTATTGTGCTCGTTTTTATTACAGCAGCAAATGGAAAGATTAAGGTCGCTCACATAGAGGGAAACACATGTGATTGAAAAGACAAAAGACAGATTTCTGTCTGTTACTATATAAAGAGACATGGAGAAAAGCACAGAATGTACATACTGTCACGCATGTCATCATGATTTATGCTGATATACTTTTATTTAAATCAAGTGCATGGTAGCTTATAACAGTCGGTAAAAAAAAAGGATATTTTAGGACAAATGCAAAAAGTTACTGCATGGTAACATCTTTACCTAGTACTTTAGAAAAAAAAAACATTGTATTTAATTGTTAACAATTGTATTATTGTGGGGTCCAAAAATTTAAGACAACATTGAAAACCTGGGATTCATGATTTTGACAAATGTATAATAAAGAAAGGTTAAATGTCGAAATATCCTGCACTATTTCTAGGTCACTAATCAAATGTAATCAAATTTGTGACATCGACCATGTAACTCATCTGTTCAAAAGGTCTATTGGAGCACAAGATGCTCTTGGAACATTTTCAAATCAGGTTTTTTATTCTAAACTTGTGGATTAAATCAAATTATATCAAAAGTGGAAAACCAGTAGGACAAACCAAAGAGTATTCTAACTAAAGTTTGAGGCCGGTACGTTTTTTTATAAATCTCACCAAGGCAGCATTTATCTTAAAAGTATAGTAAAAAATTCAAATAAAATGTGAAATATTATTACAATTTAAAATAACTATGTATGATTTAAATATATTTTAAAATGTAATTTAATCCTGCAATGGCAAAGCTGAATTTCCTCCAGTCTTCAGTGTCACATGATCCTTCAGAAATCATTGTTATATGCTGATTTGCTGCTCAAGAACCATTTTGTATTATTATCATCAGCTCTGGAAACAGTTGTGCTGCTTAATATTTTGAATATAGAATTGTAAAAGAATTTTTATGAAACAAAGTAAAAGTATTCACTGTTACATTTGATAAATTTAATGCATCCTTGCTGAATAAAAATTATTAATTCCTTTAAAAAATACTTACTGACCTCAAATATATATATATATAAATGACTTATGCTGATAATATAAAATTTAGAATAATTTCACTCATGATCTTGGATCTTTTGGAGCAATGTATATCAAATCTTTTCCTATTATTGTCGATCAGCATAGTTCCTTTCCCAGCAATAACTAAACTTTGCCTGTCTGTGATTATTGCAGGAGAAGCTGGAGGCGCTGTGACTGTGAGCGAGTGAAAGCAGGTGAAGAACGGAGGACCGGCGGGCGGAGGGGAGGGAGGGGGGGCGATCAGCTGGTGTGACCGGCGCGAGCGAGGATGACAGATTTTGGCTTGAAGTGGAGCTGCGAGTACTGCACCTACGAGAACTGGCCGTCCGCCATCAAATGCACCATGTGTCGGGCCCAAAGGCACAACGCGCCCATCATCACCGAGGAACCCTTCAAGAGCAGCTCCAGCCTGGACCCCCAGCTCTGCACCACCCAGGGGGGCTCCACTCTGCTCATCTGCCCCGACTCCAGCGCCCGACCCCGGGTACGGATCGCAGATGAGCTTCCCGAGACCAGCAGCAAATGGTCCTGCCGGATGTGCACCTACCTGAACTGGCCTCGCGCCATCCGCTGCACGCAGTGCCTCAGTCAGAGGCAGCAGGGCTCGAAACAGGGTCCGCTCAGTCCGTCGGAAGCCCCCCAGACTTCAGACTCGGGCTCCAGACCCTCCCCGGTCACCTCGGACCCCTGCGAGGAGTACAACGACCGGAATCGGCTCAACATGCACACGCAGCGTTGGCCGTGCTCGGTTTGCACCTACGAGAATTGGCCAAAGAGTCTCAGGTGTGTGGTGTGCGACCACCCTAAACCCAGCAGCACGCCCGAGCCGCCCCAACAAGATTCAGAGGCGGAGAGCGCCACGTCCCCGTCGATAGTAAACGAGCAGGAGCGGGATAACGTAAGGACAGCGGGGGGAGGCGGGGGGAGCGGGGGTCTCCGGGGCAGGCAGAGGAAACTCTCTCCCCCTATGTGTAAAGGGCAAGCGGAGGTGAAGATCGAGCTGGCGTCGGGAGCGGTGGGCAGCGATAATGAGCAGGAGGCAGACTTTAAAAAACTCAAACAGATCCGGAACAGGATGAGGAGAAGCGACTGGCTCTTCCTGAACGCCTGCGCTGGTGAGAGATGAGCCCCATTAGTGGCAGATACAGTTTCCCCAAAATGTATTTAGCCACATTTTAAAAGTGTCTGAAAGTCATTGCGTAAGATTGAGTGTCTGGATCAGCACTCAAATGCTGTAGGATCTTTTCTCTTCACTTACTATCTTGCTCAATGTCTTTTAATCAGCTGGTGTTTTGGTGATTATTATTATTTATTCATTTTTTTAGATATGGTAACACTTTTACAATAAGATCTAATTTGAACATTAATGCATTAGCTGACAACTAATAATGAGTAGTATGTTTTTACAGCATTTATCAATCTGTTAATACAAATATGATTGTCCATTGTTCATGTTAGTGCATTAACTTTTGATTTTGATAATTTACTCACTCTCAAGTTGTTTCAAACCTGTGTGAATTTCTGTCTTCTGCTGAACACAAATGAAAATATTTTGAAGAATGTCGGTAACCAAATAGTTGATGGACACCATTGACTATGGAAGTCCAATACTATGAGGTCCATCAACTGTTTGGTTACCGAAATTCTTCAAAATATCTTCATTTGTGTTCAGCAGAAGACAGAAATTCACACAGGTTGAATAAATGACTACAAAATTTTTATTTTTAATTGAACTATTCCTTTAATTAATGCTCTGGTCTAGAAGCATTGTTCATTATTAGTTGATGTTTACTAGTGTTAACAAATGAGAGTGTAATGTAAAGTGTTACAGATTTTTTGAAGTGTGGCTTAACTGTGATGTGAAGTGGAAATTAAAAGCTGAATCTTTTGATATCAGCTGGTATCAAACCTTTATTATCATCACTGGTTTGATACAAGCTGACTTTTTCTCTCTCTCGTGGACTCTGCTACGTCTGTCTGCTCTCTTGCATCAAAGTATGAAATCATTGATCTCTAAAGCATCATCATTGTCTTCTGGGAAATTCCTATTGCCCCTATAGATCTGATGGGAATTGAACATGAAAGAGTTGTGAAAGCGGAAAGCAACTCGCTCATATGTAACGCACACTTTCATCAGGTGTAGTCGAGGGAGATCTGGCCGCTGTGGAGGCGTACAAGTCATCAAGCGGTGATATCGCACGTCAGCTGACCTCAGACGAGGTGCGGATTCTCAACCGCCCGTCTGCGTTCGACGCTGGTTTCACGCTGGTGCATCTGGCCATCCGTTTCCAAAGACAGGACATGCTCGCGGTGCTGCTCACGGAGGTCAGAGTTTTACATGTGTAGGTGATGGGTCAAGGGAGGGCTGAACAGAATTAGTCTCACAAAATGATTGTTTCTTTGCAAATGTATTCCAGGTGTCTCAGCAGACGGCAAAGTGTATACCGGCTCTGGTGTGTCCTGAGTTGACAGAACAGATCCGCAGAGAGGTGGCGGCAGCACTTCACAGGCGTAAAGGAGAATTCCCATGTTACTTCTTCACTGACCTTGTCACCTTCACATTACCAGCAGGTGATCACTCACAAACCTCCCGCCCTGGGATCTCACGCTTTCAGACCACATGGGTCACAGAGACCTATTTAGAGTGGGCCGATTTAAATTTTTACACTAAAAAAACACTTACAATGATTCTTGCTACCAATAATATCACAATTTTATCGTGCACTATGGATGGATTTAACAGACTGAGTTAAATAAATCAATGTATAATGAAATTATTAAATTAATCATAGAATGATGTAGTAAATAAGTAAATAAAAGTATAATGAAATGCAAGTATAAAAACGGTCAATCAAGCTTTCGTCATTTTTTTGCGCTGTTCTAAATGGCCAAGAGTGTTCAAATGAAACTTCTGTCATCATTTACTCACCCTCAAGTTGTTTCAAACCTGTATGAATTTCTTTCTTCTGTTGAACACAAAAGAAGATATTTTGAAGAATGTCGGTAACCAAACAGTTGATGGACATCGTATTTTTTTTCATACTATGGAAGTCAATGGGGTCCATGAACTGTCTGATTATCGAGATTCTTCAAAATATCTTCCTTTGTGTTCAACAGAAGAAAGAAATTCATACAGTTTTGAAACAACTTGAGGGTGTGTAAATGATTTTTAAGTGATCTATTGCTTTAAGGCCATTCCCCTTATGTAACATTAGAAAGAATAACGAACATAGTTAAAGATGAAAATTACTCCATTACAATTTACATGTCATTAATTCCAATACGACTTGAGTAAAAGCCTTAGAGTATCTTATTTTAACAGTACTAATTATTTTGCTTGTACTGAATATAGGCTCAGAGATGCACTAGTGCTCCACACCTAAGAGACATGCCAGGGAAAAACAAGAAACGATAGATTTGTGAGGAGAGCAATAACATGTTTATTTTCTAAAATCGAAATAAAACTGAACATTCCAATATTGCAATAAATCAAGGTCGACCGCTTCTTAAACATCTACAAACACTCATTCTCAGTTTAGCTCAAGTGCTCAAAAAGGGCATAAGTAAACCAATACCCTTCAAAAAGGGTCTCTTCAGTATGATGGATAAATAAAATAATGTTATGTAAAATTAAATAGTCCAAGTCTGCTTTCACTGGACTTTGGTTTCGACTGCAGTCATGTCCTCGTCTCATATGAAACACCTGCGATTCAGCAACTACCTGCTAATGCACTCATATTTGTGCAAGTAGCCTTGTTGACAAGTGTGTGTGAGTAAGGGCAAAACACACAAGATATAGTACCTTCAATTCCCACCTTCTTTTGTAGCCGAAATAAACAGCTGCATAAAAAGTTGGGTGCCATGCAAAATCAGAAATGGTCTAATTATTGGGATATATGAGGGTCCGTGGCTCTACTATTGGAGAAAGCGTAACAGCAACTTGGATCAAGTGTGCCTTGATAACCAATCCCATTACAGCCTTGACATCATTGAATTTCATTCAGAATTTCATTTAATTTGTGCAACAGTCATTCACTGTTTGCAGATACCATAGAAATAAATGAGAAGTCCCGTGAACTGAATCATATCAGTCGCGCAATTGTCCTTGACTTCTCTTATAAAACAGAATTTTTTTGGTGTAAACTCTAAAAATAGATCAATCAAAATGAATGTTTAAGAGCAAACATGTTGAAGATTAGCCGATTGGCTGTTGATTCATTAAATAATAATCCATTTTCCCCACAAAAGAAGTTTATTCAGCATAGTGAAGCCTCTCCTCCATAGACATACATTAAATAAACTTCCTATAGTCTCCTCCTTACCACAGCATTAGCAGGCGTTGTACTGTGTTATGTTATAAGCTGTATAAGTGGCTTTGGCAAAATGCATCGAGTAATTGCATTACTCATCACAAATATAATGGTGTAAAGAGTGCATATGCTTATTTAAAAATGTAGTCAAGTAGAGTAAAAGTTGCTATTATCTATCTAATTATATTTACTCAAATACTTTACACCACTGATTGAAAGGAAAACTATTTAAAAGTATGTTTAAAAGTGGAATAAAAATCCACAATATGTCCCATTTTACAAACCGTAGGGTTGTAACTGAAAAAGATTTACATTTATTTTTATTTTTTTCAAAGATATTGAAGACCTTCCCCCAAATGTTCAAGAAAAACTGTTCGATGAGGTTCTGGATCGAGATGTGCAAAAAGGTAAAGTGATTTTTTTTTTTTTTTTTTTACATTTATTTTATACCTTAAAAATGGGCACCAAATAAATGATGGGCAACAAATAAAACTTTTGAGTCTAATATGTGTTGCTCAAGAGAAAATCTAGATCAGTGCTTCTCAACTAGTTTTACTTCAGGACTGTGTCTTGAAATTCAATTATTGTACCTTTTTTGCTAGTAAACCTGTATTTAATACAATTTGGGTCATATGCTCTTTTACCATGCATTATTTTGTTTATATTTATTGAAGATGTTACTCAAGCTATCCACATTGGCATCTAATTTAACAAGCTAACAGTGTGCCAAGAAATTGTAAAGTTTGGGTGCACAACCTTTTAGACATTAACATCAAAAGATATGGGAAGCTTTTTTTTATTTTTTATTAATCAGCCAGTTTGCTGTCCTAATGATCCACAATTATACGTCGTAGTTAGTTGATTTAATTTTTTGCATTTAGTATTGTTCCAGATGAGAAATGACCTGCATCCTGTTTTTGGGTTGCGACCCACCAGTTGAGAAGAAACTGATCTAGAAAATGCCTTAGCTGATCTATTTCTGTTGCATCCCTGAAGATCTGCAGGCAGCTAGCAGAAACGAAATTTATCACTGGATGTACAAAGAAACGGGTTGCGAAAATGATGTATTCTGTGTTCAGAGCTGGAAGAGGAGTCTCCCATCATTAACTGGTCTCTGGAGCTGGGCACACGTCTGGACAGCCGGCTGTATGCTCTGTGGAACCGAACCGCGGGAGATTGCCTTCTGGATTCTGTGTTACAGGCCACATGGGGAATTTACGACAAGGACTCAGTCCTGAGAAAGAGCCTCAACGATAGCTTACACGACTGCTCTCACTGGTAAGACAGGAAATTAGTAGGCTGGGTTCACATTAAAGGTGCAGTAAACACTGTTGATATTTGAAATCACCCCAAACAAACACACCCCTCCCTTCATTTCTCCGCCCCCAAAATGGATGTCTCTTCATCATAGCTGAAGCGAAGCAAAATAATGTTTCTTGAGAAATAAAGCGAAATTCTCAGTCATTCTTCAAATCTCCCTCTTGCTCACTTTCTCTCCTTCCCCATCATGAGTGGACACATCCCCTGATGCTCATTGGCTCACTATTTCCTCCCCCATCATGAGTGGACACGCCCCCTGCTGCTGATTGGCTCACTATTTCCTCCCCCATCATGAGTGGACACGCCCCCTGCTGCTGATTGGCTCGCTATTTCCTCCCCCATAATGAGTGGACACGCACCCTACATCTATTGGCTCACTCTCTCCCCATCATGAGTGAACACGCCCCCTACCTCTGATTGGCTCACTCTCTCCTCCCCCAGCATGAGTGGACACGCCCCTACTGCTGATTGGCTCACAATTTCCTCCCCCATCTTGAGTGGACACGCCCCCTACCTCTGACTGGCTACAAGTGTGTTGTGCTGCTCGGTTGATCCACTCTCAACAGCGTTTCTCAGAAATTGCTTACTACACCTTTAACTACCCAGAACAACCTAGTATTGTTTTGCATGGGCAGCATCATACATGTTTTCATCAGCAAATCTTGTCATTGTTGTAATCCTTGTTGAATTGCAATGGTGTTTATTCAAATCGGTGTAATTGCATCTGTGGATTTCATCACAGATATAATGTGTGTGTATTCCAGGTTCTATACGCGCTGGAAAGAGTGGGAATCCTGGTATTCCCAGAGCTTTGGTTTGCATTTCTCTCTGCGGGAGGAGCAGTGGCAGGAGGACTGGGCGTTTATACTATCATTAGCTAGTCAGGTAAACAACCAGATTTACTGCTGCTGATAGATTCAGGAAAAACATTAATATTTCACCACCTACTGAGATACCTGCAGTTGACTCATACAGAAACACACACATACAGACACACATCCCACACCGAGAGGATGAGGGCTGGATTTTTCCATTAGTTTGTCATTTCCATACAGCTTTTTTAACAGTTTCATTGTGCTTGAAGCCAACATGAAATCAGAACTTATTTACTTTGGTAATACACATTTGTGGTTTTAATGTGACCGATTCATCAGTACATGTTATTCTGAAGGAACAGAAAGTTTTTCTTTGTAAGCTTTCATCGAGATGTAAAAACCCACTCCAGCTCTAAACAATTTTTTTTTTTTTTTTTTTTTTTTTTTTTTTTTTTATGGATCATGGCATATTTCCCAGTGAGAAAGGATATTCAAAAGAGTGACAACAAAATGGGTTGCAAACAGGGATGGAAATTTTTCAAAAATATCATTAAAAAAAAAATTTGATTATTTAATTGAAGTAAAACGAGAAAGACGTTATTTTTTAATCATTAAGTTTTTGTCACCATTTCTGAACAAGCTTATGATTAGGCAATGTACACAACAAGCTTACATTATATCTTGAGGTTTTCTTTTAGTTGAAAACATTAAACAATGTGTATTGTAAACAAAAAAAATACAGAACAAAATCATTTATTCTCAAGCAGAGAGAACGAAAAAACCCATTAATGAAGCAGCGTGCGCCATTTATCATACAGAACATACAGGGGTTGGACAATGAAACTGAAACACCTGGTTTTAAACCACAATAATTTATTAGTATGGTGCAGGGCCTCCTTTTGTGGCCAAACAGCATCAGTTCGTCTTGGGAATGACAGTTAGAAGTCCTTTACAGTGGCTGGATGGATTTTGAGCCATTCCTCTACCAGAATAGCGGTCAGGTCACTGTGACTCTTTGTCTCTCTCCTCCAAAACACCTCAAAGTGGCTCAGAAGTATTTAGATCTGGTGACTGTGCAGGTCATGGGAGATGTTCAACTTCACTTTCATGTTCATCAAAACATTGTCACAAGTCTTGCTGTGTGTATTGGTGCATTCATGCTGATGCACGACACCCCCTTCAGGGTACAATGTTTGAACCATTAGGTGCACATGGTCCTCCAGAATGGTTCGGTAAGCACAGTAGGGAATGTCATGATATTGCAGCCCAAACCATCACTGATCCTGTGCTTCACTCTGGGCAGCAACAGTCCGGGTGTTAAACCTCTTTAGGGCTTCTCCACACTGTAACTCACACGGATGTGGGAAAGACAGTGAAAGTGGACTCATCAGAGAACAATACAAGTTTTACATTGTCCACAGCCCAAGATTTGCACTGTTGGCACCATTGAAACATTTGGCATTAGCACAAGTGAGTAAAGGTTTGGGTATAGCAGCCCATCCACGAATACCTGGGCAAACCAGAGATGCAATGTAAGTTTGAGAGGTGTCGGCCCGACAAATGTCACGAGAATCACGACTTGCTTTACGGCACAACGTCAGATATATCAACAACATATGAAGCAGCCTCTATGGAAGACACTAGCACGCATTTCAGACGTGAATCATGGCAGAGTCGACGAAGAAAGCGCGGTCGGAAGAGTGCAGAGACGGCTCTGCGTGAGTGGTATTTACGACAGTAACGTTAAATACAAGTACTCCACAGTGACTCTAGGGGGCGCTGTTTGAGAAAAACGGAAACTGCATAGTGTGCCTTTAAATTTTTCGAATAATTATTACAAATGGAATATTTGACTATTTGTGCACACCCCTATTTGCAAATGGCGTTTCACGTTGATTTATATTTTTCATAATGAAACATAGGATTGAGGTTTCCCTAGTAAAGCAAATAAGTTGTTTTCCCATTTTATTGTTGTTACAGTCTTTCTCTGTCTCTCTGTCTTGTTTCTTCTGCCTGCAGCCGGGTGCGAGTTTAGAGCAGACGCACGTGTTTGTTTTGGCACACATCCTTCGGAGGCCCATCATAGTGTACGGTGTGAAATATTACAAGAGCTTCAGAGGAGAGACGCTTGGATACACACGCTTTCAGGGTGAGCTGTCTTTAAGCACGTTACACTAGCGTGTAGATATCACAATGTGGTTTGCTCGGTTTTCAATAGCTATTTATCATATCTATGACCAATATAATTAAACTTTCTGGTTATCAAAGAATCCTGAAAAAAAAAATGTTTTCCACAAAAATATTAAGCAGCACAACTGTTTTCAATATTGATAATAATCAGAAAATGTTTCTTGAGCAGCAAATCAGCATATTAGAATGATTTCTGAAGGATCATGTGACTGGAAGACTGGAATAATCACAGGAATAAATTACATATTCAAATATATTCAAATAGAAAAGTTATTTTAAATTTTAAATACTGCTTTTTTGATGAAATAAAAGCAGATTTTGTGAGCATGAGAGACTTCTTTCAAAAACATGAAAAAATATAACCAACATTGTGTATATATAAATGTATATATAATTAGAGCTGTCAGATCGTTTAATCGCAATAAATAGTATCTAACATAAAAGTGTGTGTGTTAAACTAATTTAAAAACTCTACAAATGGCCGAATCTCATCTGAATAATTGACTTGGTTGATGTGTGGTGTTGTTCTAGTTATAAAGATCCTGTCACTGCACATGTCTAAGGATTATATTAATTTTATCAGTGTTCACAGTAATGATTAGTGTGAGCACATTAGCATTATTCTGTGGGCTGTTTGACTACGCCGGCCAAGAATTGTGTGATTTATTATATCAGCCACTGGCAGGCTGTTATTGCTACTATAATGACAAAACTGCCAGCAGAAACAATCAATATATCGCTGTCAACACTCGGCTGACTTCAAACACGGTGTTTGTGTTTGGGGTCAGTCACACAGGGCTTGTGTAATTACTGTTTGCTTTGGCTGTTTTCTTGTAGGTGTGTATCTGCCTCTGTTATGGGAGCAGAGTTTCTGCTGGAAGAGCCCTATCGCCCTGGGTTACACGCGTGGACACTTTTCTGCCTTGGTTGCCATGGAGAACGATGGCTACGATAATCGAGGTGCGGGCGCCAACCTGAACACCGACGATGATGTCACTGTCACTTTCCTGCCGTTGGTTGACAGCGAGCGAAAGCTGTTGCACATCCATTTTCTGTCTGCACAAGAGGTGAGAACCGCCCCGCTGACATGAAAACACTCTAGATCATGAATATTCAAGAGGAGTTATGGCCTGTTTACACGGCGTCAGAATTTTCAGTGATTGATGTGTATAATTTTTTTTTCGGAAGTCAAACAAACCATTAATTTTAGTATCCAAATATGTTTTTTTTTTTTTAAATGCTGAAAGTTCAACATCATACTCTTTTTGATGCAAAAAAATTAGATGAACTGTTATCATCACTGTGTACATTTAGTATTGAATAGGAAATATGCATGATGTATGTACAAAAAGACAATAGGATTTCTCCATTGGCTTTTGGATTATTGCAGAAAATAAGCTCTGTGACCAACAAAAGATTATGATTCTGAATAAAATAGATAAATTCTCTAAATAGAATCGGCAGGTGAGCTGTTTGGATACCTTTATCTGCAGAAAAGTAATCGTTGTTATATAGCTCAACACGGTTAGTCTAATTGTTTGTATCTCGTGTTCTGGATTCGCCGTGAGTCACATGTTTGTTCCTTGTTCCTCCACCTCAACACTATTCTGTCAAGTGGCTAACATGGCATAATCAGAAAGTGCTTTATTTGTAGTTACAGTAGGCTAATACAGCATTTTCTCCACCATACAATATATTTTAAAGTTAATTTCATGCCATTGGACAAGTCATCCAGCTTTTATTAACATGATATTCTAATATCGATCTAGCTTTCTGCAACAAGTGTCTCATAGCAGCCACCGAGCGAACGCACAGAGTAACGTTATAATTTTCAACACACTCAAATGTATTATTTGATTTATAAGATTTAATTTTGCCCAGGTGAAACAGCGCTGCGTTACTCCACAATTTTAATTTGTCAAATAAAGTGGCCTGTAGGAGTAGTAATTCAGCACTTTTATTAGAATAAAATTAGGGCTGTCAAACGATTAATCGCATCCAAAATAAAAGTTTGTGTTTACATAATATATGTGTGTGTATGGAGTATAATTATTTTCTATATATAAATACACACACATGCATATATATTTAAGAAAAATGTGTTATTTATATATAAAATATTTATATATAATATAAATTATATATAATATAAATATATATACACAGTATATACATGCAAATATTTCTTAAATATATATGCATGTGTGTGTATTTATATATAGAAAATAATTATACACCGTACACACACATATATTATGTAAAAACAAACTTTTATTTTGGATGCGATTAATCACGATTAATCGTTTGACAGCCCTAAATAAAATAAAATAATGTGAATTTAGGCATCATGGGTAATGTATTTTTTCACCACAAATTCCACTTTTCAACACAATATTTTAAAAATAAGTTGAAATAATGTGGGCTGATGGCTTCAATGGAAGCAAATACCATTGATTAACAACCTCGTAGCTCACAGTTTATAAGTCATTGTTAAGAATCAATTTCCCTATGGAGAAAATTAATGGCGTTTTTACTTCTGTAACCTGACGGTTGCCCTCTTATAGAGCTGGTAAGTCCCGCCCATCCGTAAAACCCCACTGGACCTCTAGGTTGAAAAATCGTCAATGCAAGTGAATGTGAGAAAATAATTATTTTCTGGTCCCGTTTGAATTGTGCCATGAATGTGAACATATGTTGTCTGTGAATTTTTTATATAATTTTTCATGTTACGAGTTTGACAGTATATGGTATGATTCTTTGGCAAAGACTACATGTCGCCTATGTGACGTCACCCCATAACACATTTTCCCTCCACTTGTCAAATCACGGTGCTAATGCTGCGATAATCTATGGAGACAGATCGAGATGACTGTGTGTTTTGTACCCAAATGTCACCATTCAAACCAAATGGGCTGTTCTTTCTTCAGATTCGCGTCTGAAAGCAGCGAAGAGTTGTAGTCCACAAAGTGCTCTCACACAAAGTCTAACCGTATCAAACGTCTACCTGCTAAATTGTAGCATTCTTTACACGAAAAATTATATAAAAAATTCACAGACAACATATGTTCACATTCATGGCAAAATTCAAACGGGACCAGAAAATAATAATTTTTTCCCATTCACTTGCATTGACGATTTTTCAACCTAGAGGTCCAGTGGGGTTAGCGGAAGGGGCGGGACTTACCAGCTCTATAGACCTTATTTAGCCCCGCCCCTTTTCAGCACTGCGCTCGTTGTCTTTTGACATCCGGTCTGTATTTTCACAACGATTTTGCGTGTTTATTAATGAACGGCTCGTTTTAAAATCTTCCCGGTCGACTGACATTTGTTTAGTCATCTGCTTTAAACATTACAGTCCTCATGATAACTTTCGTTAACTTTACATTAAGTAAATCCACTTCAAAAGCTAATTACTCCTGGACAGCAATGCCATAGAAATATACTGAGCGACCGCAAAACGGAAGTTAAAAGACAATATTCTAAAGATGGCGGCGCCCTCGTTTCTATAGAGTGGTGCAGGACAGGTATGATGTCTGCCAATCACAACGGCAGCTTTTAAACAGGTTCCAAAGGTTCCAAATAGAGTGGTGCAGGTATGACATCACTTTTGTAGGCCAATCGGCAGTTAGCATCACGCTGGTTCCCTCGAGAAAAAAACCCAATAGGATTTTTCCATAGGCTTTTGGATTATCGCTAAAAACAAGCTCTGTGATCAACAAAAGTTTGATACTTACATGTTGTGTCCATCAAGATCATTTTCACAGATGAACACAACTTTCATGAAGTTTGAATCCTAAATGCAGTCGCCAGAAGTAAAAAGCTAAAGCTAGGCTATAAATGAACTACACCACGGTCCCATGACTTCAGCGTCACCATCAATAAGCTTCCGACAACTCTTTCAGTTTTCATCTAAAAACATCTTCCCAGAAAGTTTGAGTCTAGACTAGTTTATATGAGCACAGTTAGAAGCATAACGATGCTGTAACAGCTTGTTTTTAGTGATAATCCAAAAGCCTATGGAAAAATCCTATTGGGTTTTTTGGTTGAGGGAACCAGCGTGATGCTAACTGCTGATTGGCCTACAAAGTGACGTCATACCTGCACCTGTTTAAAAGCTGCTGATACACCTTGACAAGCTCTCTGATTGGTTACTGTGTGCGTCCGTCAGATGGGGACAGAGGAGCAGCAGGAGCGCATGTTGAGGCAGTGGATGGACTGCTGTGTGACGGAGGGGGGGGTCCTGGTGGCCATGCAGAAGAGCTCGAGGAGGCGGAACCACCCGCTCGTCACTCAAATGGTCGAGAAGTGGCTGGACGGTTACCGGCAGCTTGCCGCTTGTCCAACTCTTTCTGACGGAGAGGAAGAAGAGGAGGACGAAGACGAGTGAACAAGCGAACAGTTGGCAGCACTTGACACTACAACACAGCCCTCTTGCGTTCCCCCACACACTGAAACACACAAACACACACCTTTAGCCCCAGCCGAACGACAAGCCCGAGGTTTCCTTTTCGGTTTTTGTCACTAATGCGGCAAATTTGTTGCAAAATAAAGGAATGCAATCATGATTGTATTTGTCTTTACAGAGTATGTTCTTTGCTTTCGTTTGCGTTTTGTTTTTAATTTGCCGTTGCGATGCTTGTAGTGATTTAAGGAAAAAGAAGTGGAAGGAAGAGGAAAGAAAATTGCAGCAATTTAAGCACCCTATTTTTTTTTTTTTTTTTTAAATGTCTGGTTCTGTTTGTAACGGAACCGACGCAGATGTCTACTTTTATTTGTGTAGTGTGACTCTAGACTGAGATTACTAAAACATTATTCACTACACGTTTAACAAGCGTTATCTATGAATCACATGCACGATTGCTTTTCTAAATAAAACTGTCGGTTCTCCGTTCCTCGCCCGAACGTTACGAGGAGAACGCAAGTGGACATTTCAACTCGATTTCTAACAGATTTTCTGTATTTATCTGGATAATAGTTTGTGAGCCATAGAAATGAATGCTTTTCCACTCACATCTTGTCGTCCCATCTTTGAACTGCACTGCGAACGTGAACGCTGCGAGGAAAGAAGGCATGTTTCAGTTTACTGTGTCCGTTGGATGAGATTTCATGCCATTTTCCGAAGGAAACATTATTTCAGCTCTTCTTTAAATGTGGTCCGTTCACTCTTTCAGTTGTGTATTTGTGTGTGATGTATGTCTTCTGTGAAATGTCTGGCCACAGGTTTTCATTGCACGTTTTTTTCCACTTGGTTTCCAAACCTTCTTCATCACATTCAAAGACTTGATGTAAACCAAAGTGAACATTCAGAGAGATCTGTGGAGTGTTTTTGCAGTGCTAATATAACTGGCTTTGTTTTCCCGTTGTCATCTCCTCCTGTGTTTGTGTCCAGTCCTTCTCACGTCTTGCATCCTCATGTTTTATTTTCTTTTTTAAATTATGTGATAGTTCTGCTACACTATGGTATATTTGATATATAAGGTGGAGACCAAATTTGGTGATATTGAAGACCTAAGTGTTTTGAATGTCCAACTATGAAACTATTATAAAACTTTGAAACAAACCAAAAAGTGTGATTTTCTACATACAAACAACACTTAACCATAATGAGATAAATGCTCATTGAAGCTATTTGATTTTATTGTTGCAATTGCTACCTTATATACTTGCTATGTAAAGTGTAATGTTTTATTTAGCCTATTTACTTTCACAGTGTGTGCAGAACACTAATCCTGTAAGAGGGTACCAAAGAATTACACGTCAAACAGTGTGGTGCTAAAATATAATGGTTATATTAATGGATTTATAATGGATTGTTTATGAACATAGAGCCTGCTAAAACAATGCGTGCATGCTTCATTAAATAATCTCTTTTTACTGGGTTTCTACCACTTTTCACCAATGACTTTTTCAGTGGATGTGCATTTTCAAAAATATTAGCTGGGACAGATTGCAATTTATATGTGAGGTACCAGTAATGTATTGTGTACGAAAATGGACAATATGACCAAAAATATTTGAATGGGCACAATGGTTAAAAGAGCAATATCTTGCCAGTGAAATGTTTTACAGTAGAGCAATGGAGAAAAGTAGAAAAGTATACATTCACTATAAAATATGTCCATGAGTTTTCCATGATTTTCCCTGGCCTGAAAATCCTACTTTAAAGCTCTTATGGTTTTCCATGACTGTGGGAACCCTTTGTTTCAGTGTAAAGGTGCGGTCACATTAGCGACATTTTGGTATAGTGATCTCACGTCACTATACCTCACGCACTTCTCACACAGAAGTCGCTTTCAAAATGGGTTAAATGCAGATGACAAATTCCGAGAATGGGTTACCATATTTGGCCTTCACATGTCACTTTCACTTTTTCACTTTAAAGAGAGAAAGAGGAAGAGGTTATCATGAAACACAGTGCCATCAGGCCACAATAAAGAGTGTCAAAACAACAGTTTGAATTTTGTTACAAAACTGACAATTTGAAACCTCAGACTTTGTTTCATATCAAAATGAACAAAGCATCAAGCTTTTTTGCAAGTATTGAATGGCATATATGCTATATAATGAATAGTGGAATTTTGTTCACGCATCAACTGAAAACATCATTGATTAAAAGATCTCAGTCGATTAAATATATATATATCGATATTGTCAACCTAGCCTTAGCCCAACACAGCTGACATGTTTACCTGTATCAGCTTATGAAATGGAAATAGACACGGCCAGCGCTAATTAAACGTCACCATTTCGGTCAGTGATTGCGGCCCTCCAAAACTTATTTTCGCTCATCCCAAAACCCCAATCCCTAGCCAATGACAGCTGGATCACTGGAACTAATCATGAGACAGAATTCAGTAAAGCCTTAGTGAACTGAAATATTTAATTGGCATTGAGTACAACTGAACAACAGATGGTTACATCAGGAATAAGTCTTAATATAAAAATGTGTAAGACTGGATAACGACATCTTAAAGGTAGAGGCCCTCCGGTGTCCCCTCCTGCTTCTTGTACAGGACGTTCTCTTTAGACTTCTTGAAGTCTTCATTAGTAACTTTCATTCTCCGTTCCCTCAGAGCCATTAGCCCTGCCTCTGTGCAAATGGCCTGGAAAAAAACACATTAATTCACTATTAAGTACAATGGAGTGCATAAACAAATTAGTTCACAATCAGTGGTGGTCTTTGTTCAAGTTGTAGTTCAGGCCTAAACTAAAATGTGTAAATCAGTCGGACAAGGTGAAATCAACTACATCATCTTGTTTTGCAAGACATCCCCTGTGTCTGAATATGCCTAATTCAACTATATAGTAGGTGACAAACTGTGTGTAAAACAAGTATTATGAACATCATGAAACATTATGAATCCAATGGACACTGTATGCATTTGAGCGCTGTTGAACGGATTCTTAAACACCTCACCTCTGATTGGCCATTGTGTTGACGCGCTCAACATATAGGTTTCTGATTGGCCACTGTGTTGAAGTGCTCGGTGAAGAGCATCATACAGTAAATGTCATTGTTGATAATTGTAGCCAATCACAGACATATGTTGAGCACGTCAACACAATGGCCAAATCAGAGGTGTTTAAGAATCTGTTCAACAGTGCTCAAAATGCTAGAGGGAAATGCTGGTATCGTCACATTTTTAAAAGTTCAGTTTTTGTCTAGTAGTCACTTTCATACTACACACTAAAACGTCCTTTTTAACGGTTGCAAAGCAAGTTTCAAACCAAATGTAGTACCTACTGTACAGTATGTGGTTTCGGATGCAGCGATTGTTTTTGCATGTAATCGAATTGCAAAAGACTTTTATTTAATTAAAAAAGCCTTTGACGCTACCTTGATGTCAGCGCCGGAGAGGTCTTCTTTAGCCAGGATGAGTTCATCCAAAGTCACGTCGTCTGCTACGGTCATCCTGCTGGTGTGGATCTGAAAGATTCTGCGCTTGGTCTTCTCATCCGGCAGCGGGAACTCAATCTTACGATCAATTCTACCTGTGGAATCACACAAAGGGAACACCTACGTTTAGTCTGCAAAGTAATGCACTATATGTAATGTAGTTATGTGAATGAAACAGATGAAAATCTCCACACTGAAGTTTGACATTAGATGTTCGTCTCTGGCCGGTGAGTCCACTTTGATTTAATGATCATGTGAAACCCACACCAGAACTGACTCATTCACCTGGTCTAATGAGAGCTGGGTCAAGTGTCTCTATCCTATTAGTAGCCATGATGACTTTGACGTCTCCGCGGGAGTCAAATCCATCCAGTTGGTTTAGCAGCTCCAACATTGTTCTCTGGATCTCCCGCTCTCCTCCGGAATTTGAGTCATACCTGCAGTGCAGAGGAACAACAGCGAACATCAGTGTTCATACAGTCTAATCTGCACCTGATACACACACACACGTGGTCGCACATGAGTTTTCAATTCAATAGTATATTCTATAACATAGCATAGATGTTTTCAGTGTCAGTTGCAAAATCCACCAACATCCTTGTCAAAGAATAATACAAATTTTGTTTTTCATTTTATTGTGAATTATGAGTGAATATTGTCAAATATAATAAAATGTACCGACATTTAAAAGTTTGTTCAATATAATATATTGACTCTATATAATAATACTCTATATAATACTCTATAATAATTTACTCTTATTTGTTATCATTAAATTGTATTATATACACAACTGTTCAAAAGTTTGGTGTCATTAATTGTTCTTTGAAAGAAATTAATACTTTTATTCAAGAAGGATCCATTAAATAATAAAAGTGACAGTAAAGACATGTATAATTTAATATAAATAAAAATATTTTTTTATCATTTACAAGTCTTACAAAATTAATATTAAAATCTGTTATTTTGAACTTTCTATTCATCAAAGAATCCTGAAAAAATGCATCATGAAACCATTATTAAGAAGTGTTAAAAAGTATTAAGCAGCACAATTGTTTTCAACACTGATAATAAATTATTGAGCAGCAAATCATCATATTATAATGATTTCTGAAGGATCATGTGACACTGAAGACTGGAGTAATGATGCTGAAAATTCAGCTTTGCATCACAGGAATAAATTACATTTAAAACATATATTCAAATAAAGAACAGCTATTTAAATTTGTAATAATATTTTATAAAATTATAAAATTTTTGATCAAATAAATGCAGCCTCGGCGAGCGTAAGAGACTTAATTGAAAAAAACCATTAAAAACCTTACCAACCCCAAACTTAAACGTGATCTTCAAAATCCCCAGACTCACCTCTTTGTGCCTATGGCGTCGATCTCGTCTATGAAAACGATTGACGGAGCGTGTTCCTCAGCCACTCTGAAGAGCTCTCGCACAAGTTTGGGACCATCGCCAAGGTATTTCTGAATAAGCTCTGAGCCCACCACCCTCAGGAAGGTGGCAGACGTCTGGTTCGCCACTGCTTTTGCCAGAAGAGTCTTGCCTGCACACCCAGAGTATGTAATATCAACACAGAAAACCGTCACATGAATGCGATATTGGGTGTTGAGACCCATCAGACTGACCTGTTCCCGGTGCACCGTACAGAATAACTCCTTTAGGTGGCTTTATTCCCATCTCTTCATAATACTCTGGATGTGTGAGGGGAAGCTCCACAGACTCCTATAAAAAGTCAAACATGCCTTGGAATTATGATTATTTTCTGCTAGTGTTCTTGAGCATGATTCATCAGTGTATGTTATTCCTTTATAAGGAAGAAAAAAATATTTAAAAAAACAGACATTTAGTCAAAATATTCACTCTCTGCTTCTGAAATGTTCTGCTGACATAACCAAGTTCATGTGGGCAGAGAAAAATTGGCTAAAAAACAAACTAACATAATATTGCACCCTTATATGCCCTCTTATTTTTTGATCCAATCAAAAGATAAAAAATACTTTTTGCCGTTTTAGACACTTTGAAATGAAACGAAAAGCCACTTTTTAGCCACTTTAAAAAGAAAAGCTAATAAGAAATTTAGAAAAAGTGTCAGCTTGGCTTGATGCTTCTTGTTTAACCTTAAAGGGATAGTTCACTTTGAAATTAAATTTTGGTATGTTTTAGCTTACCTCAAGTGCATCCAAGATGTAGGTGTCTTTTTTTCCGCAGTAGTTTCAATTTTGATAGTCAGTCATATAATGCAGGTCTGTGGTCACTGTCTCAAAGAGCATGCACAGAGAAGTCCAAATTAAACAATTCCCCATCGTAAGTACACATTGATGGCCTAAGACACGAAACGAGCGGTTTGTGTGAGAAAACGAACAGTATTTATATTGTTTTTTAACTCTTGTACACAGCCACGTCCAAGTGATCTGAGGGCGCTCGCGCATCCTGGTGTGTGACGTGTGCGCAGACTGGTGCATATATATATATACACTAGAATAGTGTAGTAGCATAGAATAGTGCCTTGCCTATGGCATTCGTTCCAATGAACAGCCGTAGCCAAGGCGACCTCTAGTGTATATATCTATGCACCAGACTGCGCACACGTCACACACCAGGAAGCGCCCGCGCCCTCAGATCACTTGGACGTGGTTGTGTTATAAGAGGTAAAAACGATATAAATACTGTTCGTTTTCTCACACAAACCGCTCGTTTCGTGTCTTAGGCCATCAATGTGTACTTACGATGGGGAATTGTTTAATTTGGACGATGGGGAATTGTTTTAATTTGGAGTCTGTGCATGCTCTTTGAGACAGTGACCACAGACCTGCATTATATGACTGACAGACAAGAACGGTTTGACCTAAAAATATCAAAATTGAAACTACTGCGGAAACAAAGACACCTACATCTTGGATGCCCTTCAGGTAAGCTAAAACATACCAAAATTTCAAAGTGAACTATCCCTTTAAAGTCCACATGTTTCTCCTAATAAAAAATTACCTGCGACAGAATCCTTAAATATTAGAATTAATATAAATATTTAGGAATATATTTAGATTCTCAGTAAATTTTTAAAAGTCATGTTAAAAAGATACATAAAACGATCAAGGCCAATCTTATTCGTTTTAAGATGGTAAGAAATTGCTTAAAATATTTGATCATGCTTTGTTGCTTTTTTAAAAATGTAAAGATACTTTTCACATATCCCTAGCGGATTGACAATTTGATCTATTTTAGACTATAATTAGACAAACAGAAATCTCTTTATAACCGGACCAAGAACATTTTGGATAGGAAGCAAATAAGGTATAATCATCGTTATATCTTAAGTAAATATAAGATTTGCTCAGACTGCCTTCTCCGTGAAAGGTGCAACATTTTTACATTTTCTTCTTGTTTATTTAAAATCTGCTGCAAGCTTTAGTATTTTTAAGAGAGCTGCCATAACTTGGTTAGTTCAGCAATAAACCTGTACTCATATTTAGTTTTTTCAAGGTTTACTATAGTTTATGAAGGCCCTTGTATGGACGAGTGTTGCAAGTTAGCCTTCACTTTAAGCACTATGATACTAGCATTGGGTGGCTGCTGTTTCAGTTTTATCAATGTACATTGTCTCAAATAAACCATAAATAAATAATCAGTTTTAAGTCTGATCTATTACCTTGATCTCTTGAATCTGATTGTCCAGACCTCCGATGTCTGCGTACGTCTCCTGTGGGGCCTTTTCTACTTTCATTACAGTCACCAGAGGGTCCGTGTCATCCATCAGCACCCCGATTACTGCATGAACCTGCAAACATTTGATATCACTCAAATTTCATTACGGAACTACTACAATTAATTAATAACAACAATATGGCATAATAAATATTTGGGTAATAAAATTTATATCTGTAGTCAAATAAAACTCTTGAGGTAATATTTTTGTCTTTTTATCTTCCAGTTTCTTAAGTCCTGAGAGATTTGAAAGACGTTTACTAACCTTGTGGTTCAGTAACACAGAGCAGCCGGGCTCAAGAAGGTCTTTATCTACAAATGACAGAATACTGACATAATGTTCAGAGCCCACTGAAGTCGACACAATGGCATGATTATCATCAATGATCTCCTCCAGAGTTCCCACTGACATGGGTGTCCCTCGGAGATCATCCACTTTAGATCTCTCCTCCTATAAAACAAAACATTATGTCAAGGGCTTGACATTTATCTTGATTTGTGTTAGTTCACCCAAAGTTGAAAATTCTGCCATCAATTAATCCCTCTCATGTTGTTCCAAATCAATAATAAATGAGGGCGTTCATTAATGAAATCTGACAGTTTTCTGTTCCTCTATTGACCCAAAACTCTGACGCTTCAAAATGTTAATAAAGAGATCGCAGAATAAATCCACATGGATTGAGTGGTTTAATCCAAGTCTTCTGAAGAGACATGATGAACCAATGAGGTTTGTTCTCGCACGTCAAGCAAGCACAGCTTCTGTTTGTTCGCTGATCAATGTTTATATGTGAATAAAAGCCTAAATTCAATTGTTCATTATATAAAGTGATTGTGTCTCTTCAGAAGATTTGAAATAAACTGCTTGATTGATATGGATTTATTTTTAGGACTTTTTTCTTTAATCAAGTTTTGGGTGAATAGACTTTCAACGGAGGGACAGAAATCTCACTTATTTCACTAAAGCTACACTGTGTGATTTTTACCCCCATCTAGCGGTGAAATTGTATATGACTACCCAGTGAAAATTAGTTTCTGTTCCTCTCAATTCCGAGAGCGTTTTAACTCCTACGGTGGCCGTATTATTCCAAGATTAACATGGCTTCCAGTTATCACTTCGTCCATGACAATAATAAACAATATGTCTAAAATGAATAAAACTACAGGACAGATGTCAGGAGGTAAACGTCACCCTTGGAATCGGCTATCCCAGCATAATCAGATTAGGCTAACGTTACAATGTGTACAAAGTAAAAGCAATTAAAAATAACTAAAATTTACAGTGTCCTTTTTTTATATAGCTTAAAAAATTGCACCTTTAAAACTATTCATTACCTGTGATCCGTCGCAGCACAGATTTATGTTACAAGGTAAACAATACTTTTTCACCATTGACGCGAGGATGAAGTTATACTAGAGGTCGTTCTGGCGTTATGCACAACCATGCTATGGTTAGACAAGCAACTATAAAACTTCGAATTTACACAAATGAATTACAACAGGCTGAATTACCTGTCGAGAAGAAAGCAGGCAACCTCGGCGTCCGTTTTAAAATCTTTTCTCCTCATGAGCTCTTTCCATCTGGGAAAAGTTACTCCAATATTGATTATGGTCTTGCTGATTTGTCTGTCGCGTTGATGTTTTAATTCTCTCTTTCAAATGCGAGTACACACACACACACACACCCCACACTATCTTTCAAATCTGCCGGCACTCGCGAGCTCGCGAGTAATCTCCCCCTCGCATTCGTCTCTGTGTCACTGAGTGAAAAACGCAAAAGGCGAAGCTTGAATTTACAGGCATGTCCCTCTTTGGCTAATGTAGTTTCAAGATGGAGGGGCAACATGGCGACCGGCATACGAACCCCTCACCCGTATGTACTTTCAATGGCAGATTATAAACTTAAGAGAATACTTTATTACTTGAAAGAAGTAAATATACATTAATGAGCACATATATTTTTGAAAGAACTAAGTGTTTTTTGCTAAGAATCAACTAAGAAAGTTACACAGTGTAGCTTTAAAAATATCTTCTTTTGTGTTCAGCAGAAGAAAGAAATTCATACAGGTATGAGGGTGAGTAAATGATGACAGAATTTTTATTGTTGAGTGAACTATCCCTTTAAGATCTCCCATTAAATATTTTTATTCTACTTTGTAATGCCAATTTGGGCCAAATTTTGATTCTTAAAAAAAAAAAAAAAAAAAAAAAGGTTATATATATATATATAAGAGACACAATAATAGGCGTGTTGCACCTCCTGTTTCTCCTCCAAAGGTTTCATCTGCTCCTGGTTTCTGATGAACTCCTCCTCCATCAGCAGATAGTCTTTAATTCTCTCTTGTTTGAGGAGTTTCAGTCTGCACTGTGTGTGTGGAGTGACTGAGGAAAAAAATGACAGTGACATCTCAAGATTTAATGGATAAATACTATTCATGTATGAGCCTCTCATCAGGTTTGGTCAAGGTATAATGATGTTTATTTTACCCAAAGGCAGTTTGCTAGCAGCATCTGGTCCCTTCACTTTCTTCTTCCTTTTCCCAACTCTTGTAGGAATGGGAGGCTCGTATTTCTTTTTCTTATCCTAAAATTCAATGCATAATCAGCAGGAAATTGGTTTGATGATCAAATCAAATTCTTACATTACACAAATACGAATCTCTTCAGACTCTTTTCATGTCACTTTTTTAACCACTTAATAGTAGTGAGAGTATTTGTGAAATAAATTCTCACCTTGTCATCTTTCTTCCCTCCACCAGGTCCTTGTCCTCCACTCTGACTTTGACCCTGTGAAAGTAAACATTCATTTAATTTATGTCTATCATCTACAATGAGTTCATTTATTTGATTTTGCTAATATATATATATATATATATATATATATATATATATATATATATATATTACATGTATGTATGCATGTATGTACATACATACATACACACACATATATATATATATATATATATATATATATATATATATATATATATATATATATATATATATACACACATATACATATACATATATACACACAAATATACATAAAAATATACACACACATACATACATACATACATACATACATACATACATAACGTTACACATATTAGGCTGAAATGTATATGTAGCTGGTGCATTTATCCAATCTTGCCTTAATACCAGTACCAATGTGTAATTATATGTGAATATAATAACAATAACGAGCTGACGTTATTAATCATTCATTTGTTCTCTTTTTATATAATACATTGATTACAAGCTAACACTAAAAGCTAACTTCCCCGCTTTACTGTCTATCACGCACTACAAAATTGAGACAAAGACTCAACAGTTCTAAATATGCATGATTCATTTCTAGACCAGAAATACATATATTTTAAAGATAAAATAAACCATTTAAAAAAGAAAAGGGAAATATGCTGTCTCACCATTGTCGTTTGATGCCTGTTTCTCTGTGTCTTCTTCTGCACTGGTAGATCAAGCCAATAGTGCCCTCTTCGCCACCTTCTGGAGAGGAGGGCACAGTGACCGAGGTCCGCGGTACTTGTTCGTGATGTCACATATGGGAGCGAATTAGTTCATATTGTTTCTAATTATTTAACTAGTTTGTTATTAAGTTGATAAAGTTCTATTATCAACGATTTTACACTATAAGAGAGCTAGACCAGAAATTATCGCGAGAGTACACTGTTTGCAACCAAGCTCAATGGTTAGGGTCTCGCGAGACTTTCACAGTATGAAGGTTACCATCCTTGGTGGTTACCATCTTGCTGCGATCCCTCTCACTAATGTATTTGTGAACCAGAATAAAATAATGGGAAGCGTTGGAACCTTTGAGTGTCTTGAAGATTTCAATACATGTCTTCAACAGTATGAGGAGGACACGAACACAAAATTTATCGTTTTGAAGAGCGATCGTGCATTTGGGAAAAGTGGTAGGCTATGTTTTAAAAGCGATGTCATCTCAAGTTTTATGTGTTAATGATCTTTGATATGTTGATCAGAGTTGCCGCCAACTCTAGATATATTTGGCTCGTAACTTGTCCTGCACATTTAGTGCTTTTCTAAACGATTGGGTTAAAACAGGCAAACCCCCTTTAGACATACATTGAATCAATAACATGGACCATATTGACATATGAATGGTTCTGTATTTCTGCAAAAATCACCTAGAAACAAATAAGAAAACACTAGCAACGCCCTAGCAACCCCCCAAACCTTATTGCAACATATAGCAATGAACTAATAACTAGGACTGCAACTATAAACTATCTTGATAATTGATATTTGTTGAATATTTGCTTTGGGTCATCAGTTATCTTGTCCATAAATGCTCTATCAACCACTCAGAACATCTCAGCAACCTCCTTGGATTGCCCTAGCAATCACTATCCATAAATTAATACAGCTCCACCCAAATTTCTTCTTTATGTTTTATTCCCAATGTAGATCTGACAGTGGAAAAACAGCTGCAGTGGGAAGTGAAGATTGTTCCGTTCAATGGCGTGCCTTTTAAGATTATTGGGAAAAAGACATACGTATGTCACCAAGGAAGAGACAAGCACGCCAAAGCCAAACAAAGACGTCAGGAGAGTAAAGTACGAGCTTCTCGCACTAATGTCTGATCATTTTTTTTGACTGACCTTATGACATTCATGCTCTATGTCTTATCTTCTGTTTCAGGTAGAAGGTCATGAATATTCATGCCTGAAAACAAGACGCTTAATGCAAACAACTAAAAAAATGGGTTGTCCTGCGACCATAAATGTGATTCATATTGTGAGGTTCCCCGAGTACAAGGTAAAACACTTAAAGGGTTAGTTCACCCAAAATGAAAATTAACCCATAATTTGCTCACCCTAAAGCCATCCTAGGTTTATGGCTTTCTTCTTTCTTGTTTGTGTGTGTGTTGCCAGATAACTGAAGATAACCCTTACCAGAAACGAGAAAAGTCATCAGCTGTTAGAGAAGCGCTAAGACTAGATCCAAAGCGTGTGCGAACAGAAGAAATGTTTGCAGCCAGTTTCCCAGATATTAAGGAGCATCAAAACCACCCCATCGATGGAAAGGTTTGTGCCTTAGTATTGATCTCAAGTCAGGACAGATTTACTTGGCCGTTGATTATTCAATTGTCCCAATTAGTTTTGCTCTCTTTAACAAAAATTAAATGATTTTTGCTCTCTTTAACAAAAATGTTTCAAATAATACAGTATTGTTCAGAAGTTTGGGGTCAGTCATTGTTTTTTATACTTTTATTCAGCAAGGACGCAAAGATCTACTGTCACATTAGATCTCTCACCACTAGAGAGCGTCATTTCAACCCTGCATTACTTCTCCTTTGTTAAATGGTTGTAACACTCTCACTTGTGTTGAATGGTAGTGTATGCAGTGAAAACGATGGCTAATTTCATTTTGTTCTGCTTGAACTTGCAGGAATCAAAAAACATTTGGAACATCATAAAAAAGGTCAAAGCAGGAAACAGGAAGTCCAGTGTGGACCATCATAATCTACAGGTAAAGACTGTCACAAGATTGAGGTGCTGTTACAAATAAACTGTGAAGGCAAAGTCAACATGAAACCACATTCAAAACCAGTTTTGCTTCTGTAATATGATGTATTTCCAAGTAAAACATAATGCACAAAAAATGTAGGGTGGGATCTGAGTTTATCCCCCAGGAACTGGAATGGTGACGCGTCGTTGTACCAGAGGTGGAGAAGCTTGAGTAATGTTTTGCATGAAGGCCCTTGATTTCACCACTAGAGAGCGTCATTTCAACCCTGCATTACTTCTCCTTTGTTAAATGGTTGTAACACTCTCACTTGTGTTGAATTACTCTTAATTGTCAACCCTATTTAATGCCCTGTACTCATCATACAACTTTGGGCTGTCCCAGACGGTGGTCCAACGTCATACAGCGAGAGAGGTTCAAAGATGGCCATTGTCACGGGCTTGCCACCAAAGACAGGCTGCGATAATTCTCTGACCGAATCAGACATTTAGCAGCATCAAGGACGCCCACACCAGAGACCCGAGCTCGATCCCTAGCTGGATCATAACAGATATATTTAGAACATTTAGACATTTTTGTTCTTTGAAATTACATGCATGACTGACTCATTCACAATAAAGCAACTAGTCAATTTGATTTCATGTTGACACTGATCATGTTTTATGTTGCAGGAATGATTTTATTACATTCAATACTGATTCAAAGAGATTAATTGAGAGGTTATATGTTGTAGGCCTTGGTAAACGCATGGAAGGAAGAGGGCTGTGCCATTGAGTACAGACCCTCTCAGGAGGAGGAGGATGGTACCGTGGTGAAGATGTTGCTGTGCTTGCAGACGCCATGGCAGAGGAGGCTTATGTTACTGTATGGACAGCATATGTGCTTCCTAGATGAAACCTATCGAGCGGGCAGGTGTGTTGCTGCATTTAAGAAAGGGATAATGTAGAGCCTGAAGGGGTTGTATTCGCTATAACAACCGCCTCGCTCTACATTATCCCGCTTATTACATGGTTACCTACCAAATAAATCAATAATTTGACACAAAATATTGATTTAAAAAGGAGTTTATTGATTTAAAAATTATTGTATTGCTTCCGCTAAAGAAATAGTCTGTTCCGTCTCTACGGTTAGAATCCTGCGTCCATAGCAACGCTCTGTTTTTCATGGCAACGGTGTGTTATACTTATCAGCGGTCTGTTATCAAGAAATAACAGACCTCATTCTACATTAGAATTCAACCAAGCCATGTAATAATGTCATTTAATATGTACTAGTGCTGGGGTTTTCAAACTGGGGTCCGGGACTGGCTTGCTTAGTATTCAGCAATATTATCAATTTGACTGTACTGGCACTATCCTATCGGTTGAGAGCTGAACTGAACTGGATGATGCCGTCACTGTTTTCTGCAGAGCTGCTTTATAGCTGAATTGAACTCATTTCATAATTGATGAACTTTACACACTTATTGTATGAGTATATGCCGAAAGGAATATTCGGAGGACATATTAACATACGTAGCGTAATGTCTAAAACGGAACAGTTGGAACATCTACTGTTGGGATCAAATCTACATTACCTGTGTCTTTCTGAGACTTGGATTACAGCTACAACTCCTGTATCGGCATTTATGATTCCTGGATATAAAGTTTACAAACGGGACAGAGGAAAGGGAAAAGGGGGCGGGGTCTTGATTTACGTAAAAGACAGTATTGACAGTCACCAAATAGACATTCCAGATCTAACTATAGAGTGTGTTGGGGTTACAATTAAACTATCGCCCCAAATGTCATTTATTGTACTTTGTGTATATAGACCACCAAATGCAACAAGCGATTTTTATACTGGTTTAACAAAAATTCTTAAAACATATCAACGAAAGGAAATATTGCTCATGGGCGACCTCAACCTAAATTGGCTTGATAAAGGCAAGAGGAAACACCTAAAAGACATTGCAAACTCAATACAAATGACAATGCAAATTCAAAAATTTCAAGAATTTTTCAGAAATTTCAGAATTCAAAAAGCCTACTAGAATAACAAAAACGTCTCAAACTTTGATAGATTTAATATTCACAAATAAACCAGACAGGGTAGTTAAAACATACAATCTAATAACTGGACTGTCTGATCATAATCTTGTTTTAATAGCCAGGAAACTAAATAAATCAAGATACATAAATAAAGAACAATCAAATAAACAATGCAAAATTGCTCATATTCCTAAAAGAAATCAAGAGCTCCTTAAAAATGATTTAAATGAAATTGACTGGGCCTCCAAAATTGATAGAGAAAGCTGTGTACATACATGCAACAATATTATAACTGCTATAAAGAATAAAATTGATAAATATACACAGCTCAAACATAGAAAATCAAATAAAAAGAGGCTCCCGTGGTTTAATGAATCCCTTTGGGACACAATGAAACAGAGAGATAAAGCTCTCAAGGTTTCTCTTAAAACTAAACTAACCACTGATCATTACATTTATAAATCTCTGAGAAATAAAGTTACCATGCTGCTTCGAAAAGCAAAAGCAAATTTTTTTTTGAACTTAATTAAAGAGGCAAAAGGTAATTGTAAAAATCTGTGGAGGAGCATGGATAAATTATTGGGAAGGGAAAAAATATATCAGGAGCATTTACAGCTCAAAATGAATGGAATAGTTCAAAATGAGGGCTCTATTCTGGCTAAACATTACAATGATTATTTCTTGGATTCTGTGTTAGACCTGGCGGAGACTTTCTCTGAAGTAAACTGCTGCCGAGATGATCAGGGGGATGGCAATGCGTCTTATTATAGGTTGCAGAGTATAGATGAAGATAACATTTTTTAAATAATAGCAAATTTAAAAAATAGTAAAGCAAAGGATATATTTGGACTTGATACATCCTTTTTAAAAGAACATAAAATTACTCTAACTCCTGTATTAACAATAGCTGTGAATCAATCTATAAATGAAAATAATTTTCCTTTGGCATTGAAAAAAGCAGTAGTCAAGCCGATTTTCAAGTCAGGAGACAAGCTCTGTGTGTCAAACTATCGACCTATTAGTATCCTACCAGCCATCTCTAAGATCTTTGAGAAGGTGGTGGCAGAGCAGCTAGTGGAGCATCTCGACCACACTGATGTATTACATCCCTGCCAGTTTGGGTTTAGGAAAAGATACTCCACAGAGTCTGCGTGCTGCTACTTACTAGAAGACATCAAATCCAGTCTTGATGGTGGAGGTATGGTAGGGGCGGTCTTTCTGGACTTTAGAAAGGCCTTCGATACAGTTAACCACCAGCTTCTCATCAGCAAACTATCTGATTTTTCTCTTGACACAAACACAATAGCATGGATTCAATCTTACCTTAATGACAGACAACAATGTGTTGCGGTCAACAATACAAAATCATCCTTAAGACCTTGCAGCATGGGAGTGCCACAAGGTTCCATTCTGGGCCCCCTGCTGTTTACACTATACATAAATGACCTGCCAACTGTGTGTAAGAGTAAAATTATTATGTATGCTGATGATACGGTGCTATATGCACATGGCAAAACTGCGGAAGAAGTCGCTCAAAAACTGACCAAAGAGATGAGGAAAGTTTCTTTGTGGCTGAAAAAATCATGCCTCACCTTAAATCTAGACAAGACTGTTTCAATGTTTTTTACAAATCGTTATAAAATACAAAATTGCCCTAAGATTTTAATTGATGGACAAATCATTTCAAATTCGGAGCAGGTAAAATATTTAGGTGTCATATTGGAACCAAATTTAGGCTTTAAAAAGCACATAAAAAAGTTATCAAATACAATCAAATTTAATATGGCACAGTTCAGATACATTCGAAATTCCCTTACAATTGAGGCCTCAGGAGCCTATTTTTCTTAGCTTTGAAAATCTGATAATCCACACAAATTTGTGTTTGATGTATAAAATTCTTCATGACACCGCTGCTCCTCCACTAAAAGAGTTTATATCTTTGGGCTCTGAAACAACAGCTCGAGCCACTAGATCTACAGTGCGAGGCGAATGCAGGATACCTAAACGCAGGACAGCATTTGGAAACTCTGCCTTTTCTTGTGTGGCCGCTCGTCAGTGGAATATGTTGCCCACAGAGTTGATAAGAAACACCAACTTTTATACGTTCTCACGCCTGGCAAAGGAATGGCTCTTGTCAAATCAAATTTGCACCCACATGTGACCGGATGTATGTATGTATGTGTGTCTGTGTGTGTGTGCGTAAGTGTGTGTTCGGAGGTCTATAAGAGTAGACCATAGTAAATGAAAGGTGTGAATAAGAAGACTTGATTTTTTTATTATTGGTCAATGTAAATCTTAGTATACATGTATGTATGATATATTTTATTATAACATCAGCCTGCCCAGGGACTGCGGGTGGAAATTAGCTCTTGAGCTAAAACCTGGTACTATGCATCTCTCCCTTTGAGGTTAATGTTTATTGTACGCTGTCCCTGTTTCTCTAAATAAATAAATAAAATAAATAAAATAAATTGAACCAAACTGAATCAACACTGAACTGACTCGAGCTGAATAATAACACTGCAGTCTTTTTTAGGGCAGCTTTACTGCAGAATTGAATTAGATCATTATTGTCCTGTTTATCACTGTAAAGCTGCTTTGAAACAATCTTTATTGCATAAAGCGATATAATTAAATGTGACGTGACTTGATTTGACCCCCATAGGGCCACAAGGGAGTGCTAGGGGGGCCCTTGGAAAAGTTCAGATAAATGCAGTGTAAAAAAAATATAAAAAATAAAGAAATAATAAAAAAATATTAAAAGTTGAATAAACTACAAAATCTTGAATTAAATGACCAAATAAATAAAAACATTTTCTATTTCTATTTAATATAACTATAAAAATAAACAAATTTTTTAAAAAATGCAATGTAAAGTAATTGACACATGTATAATATTAATGTATTATTTAGGTTTTTATTCTTGAAAATATATAACTGCCTTTTAAACTTTAGGATGTGGGTGCCTCTCTTCACTATAATCAGATTTGAGGGTCTGTGGGATCAAAAAGATTGAAAACCTCTGTACGTAGTGCACAAAAATAAAAACCTCAAAATGGTTTACCTGTCTTTGCTTCACAGAAATTCACTGCCGCTCTTCTTTCTGTGGGTGAGGACAAATGTCAGCTACGCTGCGGTTGGAGTGTTTGTAACTCAGGCAGAGACTAAAGAAGTCCTTGTAGAAGCCTTGAAGGTGTTTCAGAAGTGGAATTCAGACTGGAAACCATCACACTTCATGGCGGGCTTCTGTGAGACGGAAATCGGTGCTCTGGAGGAGGTGTTTAAAGGTTCTTTTGGCTACTTTTTCTGCTATTTCAGCATGTTAAGAACGTTTCATAATACTGTAAACAATGTTCTAATCGGGAACATTAAAGGTGATCTATTATGCAAAATTCACTTTTACTAGTGCAAAATGCCCGTGCAAAATCAGTTTTTTAATGTGTGTTTTTAGTAATTGTTGGTTTGGTGTGTTTGAGTGCTAATTGTTACAATTACACAGCAAAAGTTCAGTGACATTTTTATTTGTGCATGGTAGAAAGCACACAGTGAACTCACAAAGTGAATTGATACTTTGCACGTGACGTCAGTTGTACTGGCTGGCGGGCAAGAACGTCATTCTCTAGCAACGAAAACCAGTAAACTAATCAAGGATCTTGCCAGGACGTTGCCAGTTTCAATATACAAAAGTTGGTGTTTTGAAGTGTACACGACATGCCAGATAGTTGTTGTGCGATTGGATGCACTAACCGCGTTTGTTGCCCGCCAGATATCACGTGACTGCAAAGTATCAATAGGCAACTACAAATGATGCCCGTGAAAGAGACTGTGAACGCATTGAATAGGATATGTTTAGTTGGTGAATAGCATAGGCTACTATTACACAGTAGCGATAACGTTAAGCGCACCAGAATGAAATATAATATTCAGAAGTAAACAGCATAGCTGACTTACAGATTCAGTTAACATCCACAAATGAATAAGCGCGTCGATTCAGGGAGCAGTGCAAAGTGCCCGTGCAAAATCAGTTTTTGTGAGGTGATCGCCGTCAAAAAAGTTCAGGAGATATTTCTTAGCGACGGCTGATTTCAACAGTTTCAATATGATAAAAAATAACTTTTATATTGATTCAATGGATTAATTGCATTTTGAAAAAAAAGTGTCATGAATGTATTGCATTTTTTGGGGAAAATAATCTGTTTTTATAATAAATCTTTGAAAATCAAAATCTGGATTTAAATTTTTTCTGTTATTATAACCTAAAGATGCTATGTGAAAGTTTGAAACAGAAAATGGTGGTTTTCATCTTGCCACTTTTTTTGGTAAAGAAAACACATTTTCAATGTGTTTAATTTTTCAAATTAATCAAAATGGATTTATCACGTTTTGGAACCAAAACGAACCACATCCTCCCTGGGATGTGCACGCTCAGAAAACCATATATCAGAAGTTTAGACTTGATATGGCTTTAAAATGCATGCGAATTATAAACTTCTTTGGCAGAGTATCCGAAGCTTGAGCTGTAAAGGATTCGCCCTCTTCTGGGAAGCAGCAGCTCATTTGCATTTAAAGATACATGCATGAAACAGCATGTTTTTTTGCTTCAAATCAAAAATGGCCATTTACAATATGGTATAATAAATGATATGTGGGGTATTTTGAGCTGAAACTTCTCAGACACATTCTGGAGACACCAAAGTCTTATATTACATCTTGTAAAACGGGGCATAATATGGCCCCTTTAATTAGACATGTCATAATTTCTGTCTTGATGCTCATGATTAGGTAATTTTGACTATAATATTGCTGTTAGTAGATTAGATGTTAGTAGGAGAGAGATATCAAATGTCTTCTCAGCTTTTGGACCACCTTAGATGCGGTTCCATTTTCAGTTTAACATTTAGCTTTTGGTGGTCAGGTGAAGTTAGTAAACCGGTTAGTATTATTCCTGTGTGTCAAATGAGTAATAGGAGCAAGAGTAATTTAATATTGTATATATTTCAGTTCTTGATTTTAGAAATACTAAAAGCTAAAAAACTCAATTTCAGGGTGGCCTTTAAAGGCCATAACATCTGAATGTTAAATTACTGTTTTGAGTTACAAGCCGTATGAGAAGATAGATGCTACAAATGTGTAGGATCTGACGAATGAACAACATCTTTGTCATTATAGGTTCTAAAGTGCTCCTCTGTGATTTTCACAGAGAAAAGGCATGGATGGAGTGGACAGGAAAAAAGGAAAATGATGTGACATGTCAGGAAAAGGTTCTTAATCTTCTACAGGCTATTGCAGATTCTCAGACGAACGAGGACTTTGAGAACAGCACTGTTACCCTTCAGCAACATCCGGACTGGCAGTCAAATGAAAAACTGAGAAGGTTTTTCAGCAAATGGCTGTGTCATGCAGAGGTGAGTATATTACTTCTGTGAAAGTTCTATTAATAATCAGTAAAGATGACGGTGTGAAACCTAGTGACGCATATTATGCTCTTCTGTTTCCTGAACTAGAGATGGGTAAAATTGTTCAGAAATGAAAACCTGAATGTGGCCGTCTTCACAAATAAAGGTGTTGAAAGACAAAAAGAAGTGCTGAAGCATTCCTACCTTAAAGGTCACAGAAACTGCAGCCTGAGCGAAACACTAATAGTCATTATGAGAGACTTCCTGCCGAGATCCTATCAAAAGTAAGAACTGGTTGTTGTGGAAAGTCAACCGGCGCCTGTTATATTTTACCTTAACCCACAAATAAGACATTTCTTAAGACTTAGACATGTTTTTGTGACATTCATCCAATGATTTGGAAACTAAACATGAATTTGTCTGACTAAAAATCTCTTTTTCCATATGCAGATACATTGAATTGAATATCAAATGCTCAAGTGGCTCACGCAAATACAGTGGAAATGTGCCTTGTTTTCTAAGAGACAGACCAAGAATAATGGCTCAACACATCATGAAAAGGCACCAAGAGTCGCTGCTCTTCAACGCAAGAGACATAACGTCTGCTGGGGAGAACGTCTTCCGTGTTCAGAGTCAGACTTCACAGGAAGAACATCTGGTGAACTTTGGAAAAGGCGATGAGATGCCTTCATGTACATGCATGGACTGGAGGAGACATCTTCTCCCATGCCAGCATTTCTGTGCTGTTTTTACCTTAGTTCCTGGATGGAGTTGGGAGAATCTGAGCGCTGCGTACAGTAAGAACCCTCTCTTCACGTTTGACGAGGTTTGCCTTGGACACTCTAGGACAATTCCTCTGACTCTTCAAGGTGAAGAGCTTCTGAAGAAGAATCAGGAGAACGATAATAGTCCAGAGGGAGGCGGCTGCATTTCCAGTCCAGAGAGAAGTCCGTCGTCTCCTGCTGCTCCCTCAGAGACCACCCTGATCACCCCTAGTGTTAAAGCAGAAAAAAGGGAGAAATGCGGGACCTTGCTAAAGGAGATATCTGATTTGACGTGCCACATACAGGATGGGACATTTCTAGATTCAGTAACTGATCGCCTTACAAATCTTTTAGAAGATTTGAGGCGACACATTCCCCATGATGACATCCTTGACCTTTCCTACACACCACCATCCAAGAAAATGTGTTCGTCAGCACCCGCTGAGCCACTTAACACAATCCCAGAAAGATGCCCTGTATCTGGAATAGTCGGTGATGCGGGCAACCTCCACAAGTGACTTTTAAGGTGTTGCTTCTCGTGTGCATCGGGATTTGTGTTTGTAAAAATTTTTGCCATTAAAATTGTACATTTTGTAGTATGTGTGGTATTTTGAACTGTAGTCTCTCTTGTTCTTGAGATATAGATGTAGCTTCACGGTCTGGGTTGGTAACTGAAAGGTTGTAGGTGTAAACCCTGCATGTGGTTCTGGATCATTGTTTCTGTGCGGTCCTGACAAAACCAGCCTGCTAAACGGCCATCTTGAGCATTTTTTATTCAGCAGAAGACAGAAGTAGAATGTGGCAAGCAGGACAAGGCCGAGAGCCGTGAGAACGTAGCGAGGCTGGTTGCATGAGTGCTAATAATGAGCTTCCCTGAACTTTGTTACATAGAAGTTATGTTTGATATATACACTCACCTAAAGGATTATTAGGAACACCTGTTCAATTTCTCATTAATGCAATTATCTAATCAACCAATCACATGGCAGTTGCTTCAATGCATTTAGGGGTGTGGTCCTGGTCAAGACAATCTCCTGAACTCCAAACTGAATGTCAGAATGGGAAAGAAAGGTGATTTAAGCAATTTTGAGCGTGGCATGGTTGTTGGTGCCAGACGGGCCGGTCTGAGTATTTCACAATCTGCTCAGTTACTGGGATTTTCACGCACAACCATTTCTAGGGTTTACAAAGAATGGTGTGAAAAGGGAAAAACATCCAGTATGCAGCAGTCCTGTCGGCCAAAATGCCTTGTTGATGCTAGAGGTCAGAGGAGAATGGGCCGACTGATTCAAGCTGATAGAAGAGCAACTTTGACTGAAATAACCACTCGTTACAACCGAGGTATGCAGCAAAGCATTAGTGAAGCCACAACACGCACAACCTTGAGGCGGATGGGCTACAACAGCAGAAGACCCCACCGGGTACCACTCATCTCCACTACAAATAGGAAAAAGAGGCTACAATTTGCACGAGCTCACCAAAATTGGACAGTTGAAGACTGGGAAAATGTTGCCTGGTCTGATGAGTCTCGATTTCTGTTGAGACATTCAGATGGTAGAGTCAGAATTTGGCGTAAACAGAATGAGAACATGGATCCATCATGCCTTGTTACCACTGTGCAGGCTGGTGGTGGTGGTGGTGTAATGGTGTGGGGGATGTTTTCTTGGCACACTTTAGGCCCCTTAGTGCCAATTGGGCATCGTTTAAATGCCACGGCCTACCTGAGCATTGTTTCTGACCATGTCCATCCCTTTATGACCACCATGTACCCATCCTCTGATGGCTACTTCCAGCAGGATAATGCACCATGTCACAAAGCTCGAATCATTTCAAATTGGTTTCTTGAACATGACAATGAGTTCACTGTACTAAAATGGCCCCCACAGTCACCAGATCTCAACCCAATAGAGCATCTTTGGGATGTGGTGGAACGGGAGCTTCGTGCCCTGGATGTGCATCCCACAAATCTCCATCAACTGCAAGATGCTATCCTATCAATATGGGCCAACATTTCTAAAGAATGCTTTCAGCACCTTGTTGAATCAATGCCACATAGAATTAAAGCAGCACTCAGTAGCTTCGGGATTTCTTCGCTGTATTCTCGCTTTTTGCTCGCAGGTTTTTCTCTAGAGCTCCCCCCACAGCTTCGGAATAGATATTTGACAACACTGTGGTAAAAACTCGTTGGTGATTCTCAGACACCAGAGGCTATAGATCAACGACATCAAAGCAGATGGGACATTCTTTAAAACGTCTTCTTCATTCGGGTTCGGACAGCGTGAGTGAGCGCAATAATGACAGCATTTTAGCAGATTTCTTTTGGCCGTAAAGCAATTGTTTACATCGCGAGACCTGATATCACGCGAGACTTCCTGACGCGGCGGCCGGCGGCCCGCCGGCTCAAAGTTGCAAGTGCGTATTTTCCGCTCACGGGCACCAGGGGGGTGCGAAACGACCACCATTCAACCCGAAATAAGTAATATAACCATTCCAATGACTCCGAAGCTGTTCAGTTAAGGTAAAAAAAGTTACTTAGTTCACCTTTAAGGCAGTTCTGAAGGCGAAAGGGGGTCAAACACAGTATTAGTATGGTGTTCCTAATAATCCTTTAGGTGAGTGTACATTTTATTTGATATGGCTTGTGCAGTCAAAGTTGGTTTGCCAACGCTTAATTAGTAACACTGCAACTTTTCACAAAGAATGCCAAAAACCTTATAAACAACAAAGATAGAGTATAGAGTAATATTGGCATTTGACCAGAATATTACTCACAATTCCCCTTGATTCTTTTTTCTTTTTTAACATTACCTACACATCCGTGGTTTGTGGTTGGAAAGAAACGCTCACTTGTGGTTGATGAAGAGCTCTATAAGAGCTTCTCCACGGGCTTCTGAGGAACACTGAGGTTCAGATTCTGAAAGCTGCTTCTTGAGGCTGGTTAAAGATTATCTGCTATGATGCTCAGGAACGTCTTTCTTGTCAGCTTGCTCATATATGCAGGTAAACTCATCACAATCTCAGCTCTAAAATTACTTGTATTTTGAATATCTGATGGCATTACTGCTTGTATGTTAATGGACATGGCCTGAAGACACAAGAACTAACAATATAATAGACGTGCATGAAGAGCCATTTGCTTTAACATGGCATTAATTATTGTTCATTTATTTTTAGTCTGCGCAGCAAACTGGGAGATTCGTGAAGAGGGCTCTGCTGAGGAAGAGCTTGAAGCAATCATTGTAAGCTTCTGATGGCAATAGTTTGTTAAACGAGTGTATACTTAAAAAAAAATAATGACCTTATGTCTCCTTGAGGCAGTGGAGAGAGATTTGGAGATTGAGTTCTGCTATATTCTTATCTGCTTTATTATCAGTTTCCTATTTTGATGTGTTTTTAGGCTGAGAGCTTGGCAGAACAACAGGCTTCTCCTGTGTGCTCGATATGTAAATACATCATGAAGAAGGTGAAAACAAGAATCTCCTCTAATGCAACTCCGGTGAGTATCATGATTACTGTCACAGTATTAACTGTATGTCCCTTTCACAACAGCTTTTACTAATGACATAATTTCCCTCAGGATGAAATCAAAAACAAGCTGAACAGCACCTGTGACAAAGCCGGGCTACTGAAATCTAAGTGCAAGAAATTTGTTGCGAAGCATCTGAGCACTTTGATTGATGAGCTGATGACTGATGACGGGCCAAAAACCATCTGTGTCAAAGTTCATGCCTGCAAGTAAGTGGCACAGTAATATGGTAATACATAACATAAATGTGGAGATTTTGAATAACGTTTTTTGTTTTTGTTTGTTCTAGGCCAAAACCACCACCCATAAAGTAGTTCATTATTTCTCATGATCCTGCTTTTAACAATTTCTGAATTAGTGTGAAAGCATTAAATCCTTTACAATGAAATCAAAATAAAATTATATGAATAAAACGATCAATTATCTGTGTTTTCTTTCATTTCGGTTGAATCCAAATATTCTCTAATAAGCAAAATTTTTACAATACATCATTAATAAAATTAAACAGAATAAAAGGCTTTGTGAGGATATTCAAAAAAAATATATAACAATTTACCAGATCTGTTTAGAGTCTATTGCATTGTTTGTCAGAGAGGTGCTCCAATGAATGCTCTATAAGAATGCAATGCTTGTAGTAGAAGAGCATTGCAATGAAATGGCTCAGTCAAAAAGTATATATACATTTACAAAAGTCAACTGCTTCTTGCAGAATATATATTTGTTCAGTCTGCTGTGACTATGACAGGTATGCATGAGCTTTTTATGGAGCTGCAGTTTAATGAAGTGTTCTTGTGGCTAACCAACAGACTCCTACCAAAAGTAGGACAAGTTCCTATCATTGTCTCACACTATCACGCCATTTAAAGTGCCATGCCCGATTAGATGATGGTATTTCTGAATGATGACTTACATTGTGTGACTACACAAGTGCACTTCTTTATGAGTGGTCTTTTCATGCTTTTAAGGGCCCCTCTAAAAATCAGCCAGTGATAAAGCATAATGTAATATTTGATGTTTAGATGTAGCTTGCAATAAAAAAGTTTGGGGTCAATAATATATAATTAATATTATTTAGCAAGGACGCATTAAATTGATCACAAGTGACAGTAAAGACATTTTTACTGTTACAAAAGATTTCTATTTCAAATAAATGCTGTTCTTTTGAACTTTCTATTCATCAAAGAATCCTGAGAAAAATACTGAACATGTGCATTAGAGAAAAAAAGAGTTAATTATACTTTAAAGATTTGAGTGTAGTCCAAATAGACTTTTCTGTCTGTACAAGTCAAGTATACTTAAATTAAATTTTAACCCTCTATGGGACATCATCATTTATAAATGGCACAAAGAAAATTGCATGTAAAATACAATAATAATATTCAACCCCAAAAAAATGTATTTTAGTATAATCATATGACATCCCCTTCAGCCAATAAAATTAAAATCTATGTGCAATGGGTTTGACATTTTTGGCAACAAGTAGGTGAAGGAGACATTGGGCCTTTACAAATACCCACACTTCTTTGCACTTGACCACTTGTCTACTTACCTGACGTATTTCCTGTATCTTGCCCAAGTGTTCAAGTATGTGTGAAAATTGCAAGTGTGCGTAGAACTGTTGATTACCCGATGGGCCACAATTGTAGTGTTGCAAAAATGCAAAACTATATGTTTAGTGTGCATTAGGGCACTGCACTTTGGTATTTTTTAGACATGGGACAGTCTGGCGCATGCACGCGCTCTCAAGTGGCAAGTGTGGGTATTTGGAAAGGTCCATAAGCACATGTTAGGTCACATGCTGTCAAGGCTTCATTGTGAGTTCATTTTAGACTAGGAAATGCATATAAATCACTTTTTAATGAACATTTTGTAATATCAATAACTGAAAGGCCAAAAAATCTGTGTGTCATGCATAAATGACAAAGTCATTTTAGGGGATACATATTTTCTGTGTATCTGCACTATTGTTCTGTACTGGCATGCAATATAATAGCCTTTTTGCGTGTGTTTTACGTTAATGTTAGTATGTTTTATAGAAGACAGAGAGGAAAAGCTGAACCTTTTCCAGAAAGTATTGATGATACCCTTACAAAAATTAACAACAACAAAACAAAAAAACATGGTTGTTGTAGTTTTTGCTACACTAACCATAGTTTAACCATGGTTTTTGTTGTAAACTGTGCTTATCCACCAAAAAAACATGGTACACTTTTACTATAATAAAACCACGGTTTGCCAGCAGTGCATAAGAAAATAAATATGCATGTTCAGATATTCATACAACAAAATATTCTAGGGGCCATGAAAGTTTTGTGAAAATGATCAAATACGCTGGTGTTGACTGGCAACTTAAAAAAAGAATAATAATTGAGTGGGTTAGTCCCACACTTCACCTCATGGATTCCACCGGGAAATCCCAACATGACCCTTGAATGGTATCTGGACTCTGTGTTGGTATCTGACTCCGTACACGGTACAACATAGCCGCCGTTCCAGGGCCGCCGTTTCAGAGCCTCGTCCCAACATGGCCGCCACCACGCCTAAGCCCGTTCTCGTGAGAGAAACCCCAGAGGCTGTTCGTTTCCTTGAGTTAGCTCTGATGAATGAAGCACTGACTATCGTGATAGCCATGGCCATGACTGCCGGCTCCGCCCTGATCCCCTGAGCTGCCGGCTCCGCCCTGATCCCCTGAGCTGCCGGCTCCGCCCTGATCCCCTGAGCTGCCGGCTCCGCCCTGGTCCCCTGAGCCGCCGTCTCCGCCCTGGTCCCCTGAGCTGCCGGCTCCGCCCTGGTCCCCTGATCCCCTCCGCCCTGGTCCCCTGGTCCCCTCCGCCCTGATCCCCTGGTCCCCTCCGCCCTGGTCTCCGCCCTGGTCTCCGCCCTGGTCCGCCGTCTCCGCACTGGTCCCCTGAGCTGCCGGCTCCGCCCTGGTCCCCTGAGCTGCCGTCTCCACCCTGGTCCCCTGAGCTGCCGTCTCTGCCCTGGTCCCCTGAGCTGCCGTCTCCGCCCTGGCACCCTGAGCTGCCTGCTCCGCCCTGGTCCCCTGAGCCGCCGTCTCCGCCCTGGTCCCCTGAGCTGCCGTCTCCGCCCTGGTCCCCTGAGCTGCCGCATCCGCCTCCGCCCTGGTCCCCTGAGCCGCCGTCTCCGCCCTGGTCCCCTGATCTGCTGGTGCCGCCCTGGTCCCCTGAGCTGCCGTCTCCGCCCTGGTCCCCTGATCTGCTGGTGCCGCCCTGGTCCCCTGAGCTGCCGTCTCCGCCCTGGTCCCCTGAGCCGCCGTCTCCGCCCTGGTCCCCTGAGCCGCCGTCTCCCCCCTGGTCCCCTGAGCCGCCGTCTCCGCCCTGGTCCCCTGAGCTGCCGTCTCCGCCCTGGTCCCCTGAGCCGCCGTCTCCGCCCTGGTCCCCTGAGCTGCAGGCTCCGCCCTGGCCCCCTGAGCCGCCGTCTCCGCCCTGGCCCCCTGAGCCGCCGTCTTCGCCCTGGCCCCCTGAGCTGCCTGCTCCGCCCTGGTCCCCGTAGCCGCCGTCTCCGCCCTGGTCCCCTGAGCCGCCGTCTCCCCCCTGGTCCCCTGAGCCGCCATCTCCGCCCTGGTCCCCTGATCCGCCATCTCCCCCCTGGTCCCCTGAGCCACCGTCTCCGCCCTGGTCCCCTGAGCCGCCGTCTCCGCCCTGGTCCCCTGAGCCGCCGTCTCTGCCCTGGTCCCCTGAGCCGCCGTCTCCGCCCTGGTCCCCTGAGCCGCCGTCTCTGCCGTCTCCGCCCTGGTCCCCTGAGCCGCCGTCTCCGCCCTGGCCCCCTGAGTCGCCGTCTCCGCCCTGGTCCCCTGAGCCGCCGTCTCCGCCCTGGTCCCCTGAGCCGCCGTCTCTGCCGTCTCCGCCCTGGTCCCCTGAGCCGCCGTCTCTGCCGTCTCCGCCCTGGTCCCCTGAGCCGCCGTCTCCGCCCTGGCCCCCTGAGCCGCCGTCTCCGCCCTGGTCCCCTGAGCCGCCGTCTCTGCCGTCTCCGCCCTGGTCCCCTGAGCCGCCGTCTCTGCCGTCTCCGCCCTGGTCCCCTGAGCCGCCGTCTCTGCCCTGGTCCCCTGAGCTGCCGTCTCCGCCCTGGTCCCCTGATCTGCCGGTGCCGCCCTGGTCCCCTGAGCTGCTGTCTCCGCCCTGGTCCCCTGAGCCGCCGTCTCCGCCCTGGTCCCCTGAGCCGCCGTCTCCCCCCTGGTCCCCTGAGCCGCCATCTCCGCCCTGGTCCCCTGAGCTGCCGTCTCCGCCCTGGTCCCCTGAGCCACCGTCTCCGCCCTGGTCCCCTGAGCTGCAGGCTCCGCCCTGGCCCCCTGAGCCGCCGTCTCCGCCCTGGCCCCCTGAGCCGCCGTCTCCGCCCTGGCCCCCTGAGCTGCCTGCTCCGCCCTGGTCCCCTGAGCCGCCGTCTCCGCCCTGGGTTTTCTTTTGTCTTTCTTTTCTTTTCAGTTTGTTATTTAAGCCTCGCCCTTGCCTTCACTCTTTGTCCAGTCTCTGTTATGTTGAGATGTGTTTGCACTGCCTGTTTGCTTGCTTTTTTAGTAAGAATTAAACTTATTAGTGTTTTGTGAGAACCTGAGTCTTCTGTCTTCAGCTTCCCTGCATGCCACGTTACACTCTGCAACCGCATTGCCCCACCTAACCATTACATGGTTTTGAGAGAAAAGCAAAGCAAACTGAAGTATGACTGAGTACCTGCAAAACCAGCTACAAAATCAGGTCATCTAACATGAATGTGGGAATTTAGACCCACAATTGAGGGTGAATAACACTTCCCACCATCACACACACAACGTCAGTCATTTCTGGCACAAAACTCCCCCTAATACATCCTTAACTTATCTGAGAAAATAATACTCAAATGCTGACAGAACAAAAGCATTAAATGACAATTATGTAACCAAAACAATTAAAGATGGTAATGATTTCATGGTGGTGTTGGTAATAAAAATATTTGCATTCATTATTTTCAATTAATTAATTACTGGATTTTGGAAACCCTATCACTGATCAGTAACACAGTGGTGGTTTATTTTTAAGTGAAGTTTAAATCAAAGTAAATAAATATGTACAAAATATAAGTAGGTTATGCCAATTTCAATGGATACTGGCCAGTAGGATTCATTAAGATGCAAAAGACCTGAATAACTGAAGACAAAATGTGGCCAGCTGGGAGATCTTCAACTCAACAGCTTAAAACCACACAAGCCATTTCCTCTGTCATGTCTTTCTCACAGTCACTGATACATTCTAATATCTGATAACACCAGAGCATCTGTAACACAACTTGAATCCTGCTGATGCATCACAAAATAGTTTTAAAAACAATACATCTCTTCTGAAACTGGTTCAAATGAAATTATGACAGCTACCTGCCCTGCATTTCAAGAGACAATGGACAGCACATTACATTATTTTAATTCACTCTGATTGGCTGAACCCTTTAAAGTGGCTAAAAATAAGTGTGTGTCAGCATGGGTTGTTTGTCACATGTTGCTTTTTAGTTGTCGGGTTGTTGAAGGTTTGAAAGGTGTGAAAACACTTTGCAGATCAGGTTCACACAAAATAATCATTTACTCACCCTTCATGTCGTTCCATTACCTCGCGGTCTTACTTCTATGAAACACTAAAGGAGCTAATTTATTTCCTATCATGTTGGGAGAATTGAGTACATTGGCATTTTATTGTGACCAGGGTTGGAACAGAAAGCCATTTCTTATTCAGATCCATTTTCATTATAATAAATACAGAAATAATGAAACCCAATGACTTCCGGTTCCTTTAATGATTCTCGTGTGTGAAGTGTTCCAAATCCCATACAAAAATACAGGTTCTTTTATAGTCAGTCAAACAAAGTGCATGCAGTGTATAGTCCGATTACAAAAATAAAATATTTTAATGAGTCAGTTCTTTTTTGTCAGTCAGAAACATTCAGTACAGTGCATTCAGTGTAAATGATTAACAATATGTGAAAAGTGCTTTGGAGCCACTCGTGCAGACTAGGTAGCTTACAATATCTTATAAAATCCTATAAAATTGGCTAACTTTATATCAAATAAGTGACCTTTGCATCATGTCTAACATTATTTATTACACAGCAAATGAACCAATCAGAAGATGGACCATTTTCTATGTTCAGTCTCACCAGATTAAATGTATCCAGGTAAGCACTGCAGTAAAACTCTCACTAATTCATTCATACCAAATCTAGCATTCTAAACAACTTAAGTTTATATTTTTGCATTATTTTGATATTTTATTTGGCAGAAGATCTTCGACTCTCTATTGCAGTCCCACCTGACCAGGAAGGTCCTAACATCAGCGCACAGGTGGGTTAACTATAGGAAGGAGAACGATCATCACTCAGTGATTTCTTACTGTGTCTTACTGTGTATTTGTCTCAAACAGGGACCCCTTCACTGCAGACGAGCTGAAATGGGCTAAAATCATCCATTTCAGTCTTTCTCTCTATGGATCTCAGCATTTTTGGACAGAATTTAGGATTTGTAAGTATTAAAATTTAATCTGGCATAATTTAATTTAGTTTTTTTTGTATGCTATTTATTGACAAAAGCTGTTTACAAATAAATATTCTTAAGTTTTTGTGAAAATAATAATAAAAATGTAAAAAAAGGAGGTTAAAAATAATTTGACACTAATATTCACTAGGACTCTCTCTCTCTCTCTCTCTCTCTCTCTCTCTCTCTCTCTCTCTCTCTCTCTCTCTCTCTCTCTCTCTCTCTCTCTCTCTCTCTCTCTCTCTCTCTCTCTCTCTCTCTCTCTCTCTCTCTCTCTCTCTCTCTCTCATATAGTGTTGGACAGGATTTCCTCTGAAGGACTGAGTACATTTGTGTTTGTGGACACGCATACAGACCAGGGAACATTCTGATGTTGTCAATCAAGTTCTGAACAGGAACCAATCTTTGGAGAAGTTCATTTATTCGCAAAGGTGGACAAAAACATTGTGTTGGCTTTTTAAAGATTATTTTGATGATGAATTTTACTCCTATGCTGTAGAAAAGATGGAGGAGTAGACAGTCAGACATTGATAATAATAAGAAATGTTTCTTTTGACTTCTTTCAAAAACATTAAGACACTTAAATACTTTTTTTGGCCACCAGTGTACATGAATCCAACACATTCTTGTAAAATAGTGAAATTATTTTGAAGGTGGGGTTATGTGTCATGTATTGTGAAAAGAACTGTGTTTTGTCCTGTGTTGGACATTTCCTTTGTGACAGCTTAAAAATGTATTTATATTCTGCAGTTTTATGAACGTAATGGTTGATATTTCATTATAATACTTGTATAAGCTAAACAACCAATGACTCTACATTCATTTTGTCAAATGCTAACGTTTTGTTTATGGTTTTATGTATGTTTTTAACAATGTGTGCAGTGAAGGACAGCATGTAATGTGTTAATTGAACACATTTACACATCTTTGTGCTAACCTTTCTGACATATTTACTTTGTTAAAATCATTAACACAATGAATGAGTTAAAATTAACACAAAAAAAACATTATCCATAAACTCACCCATTAATGTGTAAAAATGTCACACATCATTTCCAGCATTGGCAGACTGTTTATTTTGTGATGTATATGAAATGTTTTAAATAAAAAAAATGGTATTTTGTGATAACTTTGTCTAATTGGTTTGTATGTCAGTAGTACTTATGTAGGATAAAAATAAAATTAATCATAATTCAGAATTATAAAATCTAATTTATATTTAGTACAAATAAAAATAATTACAGTAGTATACTGATTAGCTTTGTTTTTACAGTAATGCACTGTATTACACAATTACAGTACCATGTACTGTAAAACTGAAATACGGTTTGGTACTGTAACTCTTAATTACAGTAACTTACTGGCAACAGTGTTGCCAGTAAGTTACTGTAAAAAACCCTTAAAAAGTCTAACAGTGTACTAACTGCTTTTAGCCTTGACACTGAATTTAAAGAATGCTAATTAGATATAGTATGTATAATCAAAATATTATAATTTAGGATAAACGAGTATCACACACACAGGAAGATGAAAAAAAATGATGAGATAGGTGTTATAAACAGAGTGGCACCAAAGATCTGCAGCAAACCAGGGGAGAGTTTAATAGCGCTCAGACTCTTTTGGCAAACAAGATGTTGCGAAGTATCATCCTGGTCACCCTGCTGATATCCTCAGGTAAAATCAGATCACAGATCAGTAGTTATCTTTATCAATCTATTCATCTTTCTTTCGTTTGCCTAGCTGAACAGTGTATACCAGTTTGGGGCAGCTTACGTTTATTTATGGACATTTGTAATGCTGGTCATGCTAAAACCAGCTCGAATGTGCCCAATAATGTACATATTTTTTAATCTAATTTTCTGTCTGTTTAACAGTAGGCTATATTAAGTGCCCACATACTGTATTGTCTTCTAGGTTTAGTATGTGTTAAATTTAACATGCTTTTTCCCCCCCTCACAGTTTGTGCTTTTCAATGGGAGATGTACAAAGAAGAGTTTAATGGAAATGAAATAGAAGAAGGCTCTGTGAGTTTGTGTGTCATTTTGTGTTCATTTGTACATGCTTTCACCAGATTATTGTTTATCAGTAGTGGTCAAAAAGTGTATATTCATAGAAACTTCCTTGACATTTTCAGTTATTTTTCAAGATTTTTTGGAGAGTTGTGTAAATAGCAACAAAAAAAAAAAAAAAAAAAAATTAACCAATTTAGCTGAATGATAATTTTACTAATTTTAATTTCATCAAAATTCACAACTTATCTTAAAACAGGAAAACTACTTGATCTATTTATGATGATGATGAAGATGGTACCCAGACAGCAACATAGTGTTGGCCCAGATCCGGCCGACATCTGGTACATGTGGATTCCATCCGTACCAGATGTGGGCCGGATCTGGGCCGACACTATGTTGCTGTCTGGGTATATTTTGCAACTACCTATAAAATGGCCAACCAAGCACAGTGTATACCTATATATATTTCAACAAGAGGTCACATCTTTGCCATATATTGAAAATAAATGTTTGCACTTCATTTCGATGGTCGACTTTAGACATTCAACTAACTATAATTAACTTTCCAACTACATCCCAACAAACTCTCATCGGAGTATTAGTAGACTGTTAGGTTAGGTGTTAGGGTGCGTGTTAGTAGAATAAGTTGACAGTTTCAAAATTACTTCTAGTAAGTAGAATGTCTGCTGGGAAACATCAGAATAAAAAGTTTGCAGATATTAAGCAGACAGTCTACTAATACTCTAAGTGTTAGCTGACATGTAGTTGTGAAATTAGGTGCAAGTTAAACTCTAAAAGTGTTTGCAAGATGCAAAGAAGCTTCACAGATGTCAAGCTAGTCATGTTAGGTTTTAACTTCTAGGTTCACAGTGTCATATTTTAACTATTGACTCTAAAATCCTGTGTATTGTCTTGTTAGAGTGATAATCAAACAGAACAACTCCCTGGAATGTGCTGGGCTTGCAAGTGGGCCATGAAGAAGGTGAAAAGACAAATCTCCAACGGCGCAACTCCGGTTGGTACAAGTACTTTTTTATATGATTTCATAAAAAAAATGTTATTCAAATACAGAAACTACAAAAGATTACCAGCTTAGAGTGTGCTTGTCACTTCCCTACAGGAGGACATTAAAAAGAAGCTGTCGATGGTCTGTGATGAGATCGGGTTCCTAAAGTCACTGTGTAGGAAGTTTGTGGCGAAGTACACGGACACTCTGGTCGAAGAACTTTCAACTACTGATGATGCCAGAACCATCTGTGCTAACATTAGTGTTTGCAAGAAATAGGCATGGAGAAATGTATTAAATTGTGAAAAATTTAAATTCTGTCATCAATTACGCACACTCATGCCGTTTCAAGACTTTTGTTCATCTTTGAAACACAATTCTGAAAGATTTCTGTCCCTTCATTGAAAGTCAAGCATGTTTGAGCATCCATTTACCATATGTGACTTCTCTATGTTCATATGCGCATAAAAGCCCATATTTAATCTGTTCATCATATAAAGCAATCGCATCTCTTCAGAAGATGCTCAATTCGTATGGATTTCTTCTACAATCTCTTTATTAAAGTTTTGACACGTCACAGTTCTAGGTTAATAGACTTTCAACGGAGGGACAGGAATCTCTCAGATTTGTGTTCCGAATATGAACAAAAGTCTTATGGGTTTGGAACGACATGAGAGTGAGACTGAACTATAACTTTAATGATGTATTAGATTCAAAGTTTAAAACTCATATGTTCGCTGATAAATTAAAGACATGCACAAAGTCATTTTTGTTTGCTTCCGAGTATTTGCTTTAGCTGGAAAAGGTGATGAAACTCTGCAGTGTAGCCTACTAGAGTTAATAGTGTGATTATTGTGGTTTTGTATGTCACAGGTTTTTTTTTGCATATTTGTCACATACACCCAGCTTTACTTTAGCACCACCGTTTTTGTCTCTGCAATCAAAAGGAAAATAAATGTGTGAAAAGCATTCATGGTTTGTGGTGTCTTTGTTCTTTTCTAATTTTTGGAAATTACAAACAGAGCATGCTTGAATATGTATTTTATTGGTCCATTAGCACCACACCACATACATTGATGTCTCATGCCCATTTCAAACTCATAATTTCTTGAATTTCGCAAACTAACCACCAATAAAGACAATTTGCAGAAAGACTAAATGGAATAAAATGGGTTTGAGTCACAAGTATAAACAAACATACGTGTCCATACAAATAGTTACAATAAAAAAATTACATAATATTTCATACATGCTACAATTAGACAATATTTACAGACGAAAGTTTTCAAACATTCACCCATTAACAGTGAACTTTGTGCATAAACAATACTTAGCAGAGGTTATATTTAGACTAATGAGGTTCACTGCGAGGCTGCAGTGACGCTCAGCATGCATTTGGAGTCGCGAGAGAAGACATGCACAGGTTCTGTTCTCCGTCTCCAGCTCTGCTGCAGTGCATCCTGGTCCAGCTTATTTAGACTCTGGGAGCACAAACGCAGGTCTCGGATGTGATCAGAGAGACCGTCCAAACAAACATCGCCCAGTGGTCCTGACACCTGACAGCCTGTGGTGAAGAACCAACTTTAAACGTTAGAGGACACATACTGTAAAGCACACAATAAAGTAGGGCTGCCCCCTAATAATCGACTAACCGTTAGTCGACTAGAAGAGGTTTGGTCGACCAACATTTTATTAGTCGGTTAGTCGCAAAAAAAGGCAATTTAAGGCTCGTTATTATGATTTACGGCTTAATATAAAGGTGTGATTAGTCGGCCAATCACTTAAATGAACGACTACTAGTCGACTGGAAAAATCTCTAGTCGAGGGCAGCCCTGCAATAAAGCCACATTTACAAAAGACAGCAGTCATTTTAAGTTTGTTAAGATTGCTGGTGACATCCAGCAATTCAAACTTTATGTAAATTAGCTTCTCGAACTGTATTTCCTGAGATAATGCAAGATTATGATCTGACTAGATGCAGCAATATCATTAAAAAAATGATGCATGGGAAACGGTGTCAAAAACTTGTCATTGTTCTGAGTGAATTTGATATCTTGTTAAATGATATGATGCAGAAACATATATACACATTACAAACACTTTCCCAATGTACTTTTTAGCAGAGTACATATTTGTACTAGCAGTTCCTCACATTTATGATCAGATTTGAAAGCTCAAAGTAATAGTACAGGTCTGAACTGTCAGTAAACCTATTACAGTGAAAGTACCCTTAAATCCCCTTTGAGGTTAACCACCTTGCATGTGTGTGCATGTCACGTTTTTGAGGTTTGAACCTACCACCTTTACGTTATCAGCCTCGATCTTCAATCACTAAACCACCGGCAGGTTCAAAAGCGAAAAGGACAATTTATGTGTGGCAAACAGGACGGGGCCGTGAGCCATGGGAACGGAGCGAGGCCGGTGGCGCGAGTGCTAATGAGACCTTGAGTCACACGGAGGAGCTTCGGAAGGATAAAAGGGAGGAGTGATGACAGTGAAGGACGAGAGAGGAACAAGCCTGGACTTTACGTTGTGTTTTGTGTCAGTTTAAGTGGCATTCTTCCATGAGGGGCTGCCTCTTTACTTTTGTTTTGTTGTTTGTATATTAAAGTAATTTATTAAGACTAAATGGAATAAAATGGGATTGAGTCACAAGTATAAACAAACTCACGTGTCCATACAAACAATTATAATAAAAAAATACATAATGACTTCAAGCGTGTAGCACGTAGCACTGAAACCCAATTGTAATTGTTAAAATTTCCAAGGATCAGCATTCTCGCCTAAAAGTGATCAGACAGACCAAACCATTAGTCGTAGAGACTTGAAACTTTGAAGGCTGGCAGTGTTCACACGTCTACAACGTCACCAAGGCTCGCTCCGATCGGCCTGACGGGGGCGCTACAGTGGTCAAAAGTACAAAATCGTTTATAACTCCTAAACCATTAGGCATAGGCTCAAAGTGTTGGTTTCGATAGTCGTTTTTTTGTTTAAAAACTTACTTTTGCAAACTTGTCCATGGTTTTCGGCCCAATCGGAACCAAACCAGTGCAGCAAGATTCTCTGGAGTCTGATTGTCAATAATTATCAAAAAAAGTTTCATGGAGCCCCTTTTACTAAAATGGCTATAACTCGTGAGCGGAATGAGATATGTTCACCAAAATTGGCACACATATGTAAGAGTTCATTCTGTGGTCACGTGAAAAGGGACGTGGTGACTGGCCAATTGGTGGCGCTATAACATGGAAAAAACTTAATGGCTATAACTACACAACCCTAAGTATGATTGACTTGAAAATGGGCATGCTGTGTCTCTGTCCAGGGTCATTCGCGTATCCCAAAGATAGCTATAGCAGGGCCATTTAGAAAATAGGCGTGGCCAAGTCTAACCAAAAGCCTATCATTCCTAAACGAAAGCATAAAAAGCAGCATGCAAACTTTTATGGAGATCGGCCCATAGGTGGGGCTATAACTGTTAAAAAGCTGTATTTCTATGGCAAATCACATGAAATGACTGAAAATGGCCCTCTTTCTGCCTGATTTGCATAGAGCTTCATGAAATTTGGTGTGCATAGGCGTCACATGATTCTAACTAAGCATGGAAACTTTTATGGACATCTGGCCACAGCTGGCGCTTTAACTGTTACAAAGGAGAAAAAGTAAACTGCCTGTATTGGCTATAAATGGTCTTTTCCATCTATGATCTTAGTAATTACATGCTTGCTAAATACAACATAATACCTTTATACACATATGCTTAAAGACCTTAAAGTGCTTGAACCCCATTAATTGCTGCTTGCAGCTATATTTTTATAATTAAAGTTTTATGTTAAATGTTCGCCAGTTCCCGGCTCCTCCTTCCTTTGTGAACGAACTTTGCTACATTATGCCTCCGAGGAGACTAAATAATGGCAATCAAACCTGAATATCCCTAAAAAGCAATAAAGCAAGAAAATACCTTGAAGGTTGAGATGGGTCAAAGGTCGCTGGGCCTCCATTAGGGCGTTAAGGAGACTTTGAAGACCGGCTGAGGTCACTGAAGGGTTGGCAGATAGGTCTAAAGACACCAGGGAAGGACAAACAGGAAGACACCTAAAAACAACCAATGATCATTATTGCGAATATATTATAAAAATGTAACATTTACAATAATAATTATTATTATTGTAAAAGGGGCTGAAAACTGAAATAAGGATATAAATGATGCATTGACATTTCGGTACAGTAATAGAAGAGTTGAAATATTCACCTAGCGAGCAAGAGGACGCTGTGGTCCGTAAGGCCATTTCCAGCCAGATTTAAGTGTGTGAGTGGACAGTCACCCTGGAAGCCAAACACAAACATTTAGTCAATATTATTTACATAGCTATACAATGTTACAGGAAGATAGTGAAGTGAAATACCAATACCAATACAAAATACTCAATTTGTTCCAAACCTATATGAATTTATTTCTTCTGCTGAACACAAAAGAAGATATTTTGAAGAATATAGGTCACCTAACAGTTGATGGACCCCATTGACTTCCGTAGTATGTGTAAAAAATACTATGCCCATCAACCATTTGTTGTTTCTTCAAAATATCTTTTTCATTTTTGGGTTAATTATCCCTTTAACGTCCAACTTGTCCCTCTGTTCCAACTGTATTAGGTCTAAAATGGATTACTATAATGATTATTTGTAGCTTAAACTTAAAGTTTATTAAATTACATCAGTTTAACCCAGTATTTAGTGTCCAGTTATTAATGTACATGGATTTGTGCATGTTTTTTTTTTGTTTTTTTTTACAGCATTTGGAATGAAGACGGCATATTTGACAGCGCTAAATTTGTCTTAAGTGCCATTAAATACACAGTTTTGGATGTAAACGCGATTCATCTATAGTGTAATTCCGACTCTTTTGGCTTGCCATAAAAGTAATGGCGTCATCTCCATAAGAACTTTATGATTGGCCCAAAGCAGACTTCTTACGGCAGCGTGTTCAGACCTCGTACGCGCTCATACCAGTAATCTTCATTCTTTGTTCAAACATAGCATCATACCAGGAATATACTGTAATGTTACAACTTCTCATACTTACTGGTAAATTGTCAGAACCGATTTACTGGTATTTTTGAAAAGGGTCCTGTTCACACTCGATCTCTTAATGGTAATTTATCAGTAAAGACACTATGTGTGATAAGGGCTATTATTATCAATGTTGAAAAAGATTGAGCTGCTTAGTATTTGTGGAAACCTTTATACATTTTTGAAAAACTTTGGACAAGGAGTCAGTGTACCTGTGTAAGGAGTTTAGTAAAGATCTCCATGGCAGGCTGGTCGGATGGACCTCTACAGACCGCAGAAAGCTGAAGGTGTGTAAGAAACTGCATCGGTAAAGTCTTCAACACAAGCTCAAAACCAGTGGAGCCCAGTGCATTATGGGAGAGGCACACCGACCGCATATTCCCGGAGTCTGGAGAGCACAATACAGCATTACAGAAACTACTTTGCTTTCATTTGGTTGTCAAACAGAGGTCTAACCACTTCAGATCAGATGTTTCTGACAGTGCACTTACTGGCCATGGCATTGGCTAATAGGAGACGGTGTTGCTGGAGGAAACGTGCAGAGAGGCCACAGGCTTGCAGGGAAAGAGTGGAGAGCAGGGGACAAGCGGACAGAAAACTTGCTAGTGCTTGTGTCCAGCCATCACCCAGAGGATTCATGCTTAAATTCAACTCCTCTAGACACTACAGAGACAAAAATGTGATTAGAAAAATGAGAGTGAAAATGAATAAATAAAAATAAAATTATAAAAAATCAAAACTATGTATCAATGTATGCATCAATACCCCAATGGATACACTTTATTTTGACCGCCCACTTCAGACATTCTACTAACTACAAGTAACTTTGCAACTACATGTCAACTAGCTCGCATTCATTTGCTACTACAAGTCACTAACTCTCATTGGAGTATTAGTACACTGTTAGGTTAGGTGTTAGTAGAATAAGTTGAATTGTAGTTGCAAAGTCACTTATAGTCAGTAGAATGTCTTTTGGGGAGCATCAAAATAAAGCAGATATTAAGCAGACAATTTACTGTACTACTACTCTAATGACTGCTAGTTGACATGTAGTTGTGAAGTTAGTAGAATGTCTAAAGTGGATTGAAATAAAGTGTTACCATATCAATTTTACAACCATCTGATGGCATATCTTGAACTCTTGACATAAGGAATTGATCAACAAGTTCTCTATATTCTGAGTATAAAATTCATGAAGTCTGAGTTTCACACATCTGTTCTTTTAGACTTCACCATAAACTTCCCACACAAAACCACAAAACCAATGAAGCATCTTCCTGTTCAATGACTATCAGATAAAAAGTGGTTTGATATGACTGGATAAGGTTTCATAACTGATTTTTTTTTCAACATTGACTCAAAGTGAATAATGACACAATTGTCTTCTGTAGAGCTGCTTTATAGCTGAATTGAACACTTTTCATAATGGTCACTGAACAGTTAATGAACTGAATCAACACTGAACTGACATAAGCTGAATAATGACACTATTGACTTTGTAGAGTAGCTTTACAGCAGAATTTGAACTCCTCTCATATTTGATAAGGTTTGCATCATTGATCGTCAATGTCCTGTTTTCTACTGTGAAGCTTTAGATAAATAAAGGTGACTTCACCTAAGATCTTTTAAATTGTATAAAGATCACACAATTAATATTTTAGCCACAGAAACACCTTCCCTCAACTGACTATAAATTTTCCATGATTTCATTATTTTTCATGATTTTACCATGCCTGGAAATAACACTTTTGAAATGTAGGCATTTCCCTGGGAATTGAGCTAACTCAATGCTCAACCCTGATATTCAAGGGTTCCCAGGAGCAAAACTGCATCATGACATACGGATATATGCACAGGAACTGTTAAATATTAATAAATACATTTTAATGACATTTTGATTTGTTTAATATAGAAGGACCACATAGGAAAACTATTTTTATAAAAGCTATTTAAAGATTTTCCACCATACACATTTACCAATTGTTTTACTAATTGTTACTATTTACTAATCGTTATCAACAGAGTTCAGTGTAAATTGTGATCATAGTTGACCAACGATGCTTTTGGAAAACACACCCCCGATGTCACTTACTCATCCCCTCCAACACGTCTGTGCGCCAACATATAGGGTGTGTGAAAACATTCGACACATTATATATGAAGCACTTTGTTGGATGTCAAAGTGCAGTTCATCAATGAAAGATGAATACAATAATTTATAATATAATATTAATATACAGAGAAAAAAAAAAAAGATGATATATATATATATATATACAGTACCAGTCAAAAGTTTGGAAACATTACTATTTTTAATGTTTTTGAAAGAAGTCTCTTATGCTCATCAAGCCTGCAGTTAAAAAAAACAAAAACAAAAAAAACAGTAATATTATGAAATATTATTACAATTTAAAATAATGGTTCTCTTTTTTAATATACTTTAAAATGTAATTTATTTTTGTGATGCAAAGCTGAATTTTCATCAGCAAGTACTCCAGTCTTTGGTGTCTTATGATCCTTCAGAAATCATTCTAATATGCTGATTTATGATCAATGTTGGAAACAGTTGTGCTGCTTAATATTTTTTTTATAACCTGAGATACTTTTTTTAGGATTATTTGATGAATAAAAAGTTAAAAAGAACTGTATTTATTTAGAATAGAAATCTTTTGTAACAATATACACTACCGTTCAAAAGTTTGGGAACAATAACTATTTTTTTTTTTTAAGAAATTAGTACTTTAATTCAACAAGGATGCGTTAAATTGATAAAAGGTGATGGTAACGATTTATATTGTTAGAAATGTTTTTATTTTGAATAAATGCTGTTTTTATGAATAAATGCTGTTAACGTTTTACTCATCAATGAATCCTGAAAAAAGTATTCCAAAAAAATATATTAAACAGCACAACTGTTTCCATCATTGATAATAACTGAGTATCAAATCATCATATTAGAATGATTTCTGAAGGATCATAAGACACCAAAGACTGGAGTACTTGCTGATGAAAATTCAGCTTTGCATCACAAAAATAAATTACATTTTAAAATATATTAAAAAAAGAGAACCATTATTTTAAATTGTAATAATATTTCATAATATTACTGTTTTTTTTAGTTTTTTTTAACTGCAGGCTTGATGAGCATAAGAGACTTCTTTCAAAAACATTAAAAATAGTAATGTTTCCAAACTTTTGACTGGTACTGTATATATATATATATATATATATACACACACACACACATACACATATATATACATATATATATATATATATATACATACATACATACATACATATATATATATATATATATATATATATATATACACATATAATAATAATTTTGTATTTTGGGGATAGTTTGCCCGAAAATAAAAATTCTGTTTTTTTTACATTTACTCACCCTCATGTCGTTTCAGACCTGAATGACTTTCTTTCTTTTGCAGAATGTTGCTAACCAAACTGTTTTGGGCTGTAAATATATCTAAATACCAATTTTTTTAAAACAATCATGGCCATTGTAGCCTAAAAGTGTATGTGTAAGAAGTTAAGGCAACCAGTAGAAGTAATGCGACCTCACCGCCACCCACTGGCAACATACATCAACAAAACCACTGGCAGTGTGAATGCAGCTTAATTACAGATCTTATATTACAGAATAAATGAAAGTATACTTACAGGGAAAGCAGTTTGACTCTTCGTTTCCAATGTGTCCGATGCTTTTTTGAGACCCTCGCCAGTGATCTGATTGTCTGATATGTCTAAAATCCTGAGTCTGGGCATAGTGGCGGAAGCAGACATCATTTCTGGAAGGAGGTCGTCGTTCAGACGGTTGGCAGTGATGCGCAGCTCCGTGAGGCTGGCCTGCAGCTTCAGCGCTCGGAGGAGTGGAGTCAGAGACGCTGGAGGCAAACTGAGTCCACAGACGTTCACACAGGAGCTGCTGTCCTGCACCTCACACAGCCGGGACACACGCCGGTTCTCCTCTGAAACACACATAACATGAAAAATGTTTTGTAAGAAAGATTCCCGACTTCTTTGAAACTGAGAAGAGGTTTAGGAAAGAGTCACTCACCCACTCCCAGACTCTGACAGGCTTTCCTGTAACGCTCAGGGAGCGGAGGAAGATCCCATGAACACACCTCAGCAAGAACCTGCAGAAGGTACATCGACCCGAAGATGAAAAAAAGAAAGCAAATTAGAAAACTTTCAGCCTGTTTACCACACAAAGCTACTGTAAGGATTCAGAAGACTTATTATAAAGCACTCTAGTTGTATGGACTACTTTTATGGAATTTTAATTTTGGATCTTGGCACACTTTTGTTCAAAGGTGAGAATCAGCCTGGGCAGCCTGGCCCTTTCACACTTCAAACACATCCAGTAATATTTATAACGCATTACTGAGACTTTCTTCTTTTGAGTCTTTTGTTTTTAATATAAAGGTGAAACTTCACTACCAGACTATTTCATAAGTCAAGAATAATATTATCTTTTGGTTTTGTGTCCATTAGGTTTCAAATAAATAAGAAAACCAAATGAGATTAAGTACCATGAAGTAAAGTATTTAAATGACTAGACTATATAATCACGATCTTTGTATGTAAGCTTGTTTCCGCCATGGAATACAAAAATAAAAAAGTAATTGCAACTTTTTCTCTCACAATTCTGACTTATTTTTTCAGAATTGCAGGTTTATGTCTTACAATTCTGACATACATACATACATACATATATATATATATATATATATATATATATATATAGACACACACACACACATATATATCACAATTACAATTTTATATATCACAATTTTTACCTTTTTCTCATAATTGTGAGATATACATTCGCAATTGCGAATCATGAAGTCTGAATTGCAAAATATAAACTATAAAATGATATAAAATATAAAAAAGTCAGAATAGTGAGATAAAAAGTATTTTTTTATTTTTTATACCCTGGCAGAAAACAGGCTTCCCTATTTCGGTCATAAAATATTTATTTTGTTTTATTGTGACATGGTGATCAGGACCTCAAAATGAAAATATTGTTCTGAAAATGTGGTAAGAAAGAAACTGCAGAATAGGGAGAGACAATAAAATAGTTAATAGCTTCCTATTATATTATATTATATTATATTATATTACATTAAATTATATTATGATTTTGATCATACCACCCAAATGAAAAAAAATATTCTTATTTATTGTTTATTATTATTATTATTTAATTATTCATTTATTTTCCTGGCATTTTTTTTAATCTCAACTGTGACAGTATGATTTCTTTTTCAACACTCCCAAATAAAAAACTTTTTTATTCATAAAAAAAAAAAAGATTATGTTTTTAACAAACAACAGAAAACAGTGGACAGAAGTTTTCACACGACCTCTGACCTCTTCATTGGTGTGTAGCACAGCCAGCAGTGGATCTGTGGGTAAGAGCAGAGCGCCCTCTTTCTGCAGGGACAGACGTGGCAGTAATCCACACTTCTGATAGTAGCGCTGAGAGGCCTGCTCACACAACCAGGCCACCGTACAAGAGTCTGCCTCACTGCACAAACACAAAAACAACATCTACAATTACATACACTCAGAAAACACCACACACACTACCTGATACATACAAAACTAGCATCAGACCTGTGAGGAACTGGAATCAGGAAGACATTGTCCTGAACTCTGACCCTCATCCTGATTGGTGCAGGCACATGGGCTGTTCGGTTCTGGAATGATGCTGAAGACTAAAAAAAGAAATTATAATAATCATTCTTCAGCCAATTTATAATGCATTTATTAATTTATTAATCATAGCAGTCTGTAAGTATCAAACACAATGAGTAGTGTTATGTAGAAATAGAAGTATTGAATTTCTAACCTCCTTTTTAATAGTTTTTTTTTATATATAATTGTTACATAAAATTTGGATAAAAATGCAGAATAACTGCATTTATTTCCAAAATGATAACTGAATGCCACTTGTTAAATTAAACATGCAAAGTAATGAGGTAATTAACTTTTATACTGCAACTGCATAACATTTCACATATTATAAAGAAACATAGCAAGCACTATAAAATATAAAACCAAGTCAAGACCAAAAAAGACCTTAAAGATCCACATTTAATGCCTCAGAAATGTCTAATCAATACTATTAGAATAATAGCTGTTATCAATCAAATGAAATCACTAACAACTAAATCTGTCTTTGCACTGCAGAGCTGGCACAGAAACTGCGTCTGAATTGGTACAATTACAACTGCATAAATAATGTTGAGATTAATGTTTTAAAAATAAACTTTTGTGGGCATTTGTATTAATTTTGTGGTGACATTTTTGACAATTACTCATTCGTTTCTGACCCGGCACAACAGTAACAAAAGAAATCAAATTAGACAAAAGTTATTGACTGCATTTGAAGCAGGAAGTTTTACATCCAATCATATTAATGATGTTAACACATAATTCTGACAGTTTAGTGATATCTCTGCAAGTGGTGGTCTTGACTGGTCTTAAAATCCCGAGTCCTCTTAGTCCAAGACCGAGACAAGACTGAGTACAAATGCCATCAAGACGAGGCAAGACCAAGACCTCGAGTGCAGCAACACTACTATACAGTGTGCTAGCATTACAATCCAAACACATCCAAAGATACAGTGAGGTCTATTACCATTGACTGATGGGTCGGAGGTGCAGGGTCATGATTGGGGTCAGATTCTTCGTTCATGATGGGACTATGTGACCTGCTGACCTCTCTCCTGCCCAGCATCACCATCCCGGGCAGTTGATTCATCTTTACCTGCCGAGACTTATTAGTGCCCTTCTTCAGAGACAGACCCCTACTGGAGGAGCTCTGAACTGCAATGAGAAAAATCCAAGAGTGCCAACAAAATAAGTGCCAACATGGTGATCAAGACCCCAAAATTAATCAATACAATTGTGATGAAAAGAAATAAACTGCAGAAGAGTGAGAGACAAAAAAAAAAAATTTTTTTACAGGCAATCAAATATTTAAGCATTATTCATATCTGTATATTTGTATATTAATATATTATATTAATATATAATTATTAAAAACATACAAATATATATTATATTATATTATAACATATTAAGCTGCCCATTTTCACAGAATAAATGCCGACATGTTGATCAGGACCTCAACAATATTGATCTGAAAATGTGATGAGAAAGAAACTGCTAAATAGTGAGAGACTTGACAACGGGCAACAAAACAGTTTAGTGTTTAAACTATCTATTAATTATATTATAGTGTATTACATTAAATAACACTATATGTATATCATTCAAAAATATTTGACTGCAGCAACTGACCAATCAGAGTCAAGTATTTCAGAAGCCACTTATTATGTGTAAATTTCAGTGTTGGGGATTATGTATGGGAAGTGTTTGTTGAAACTGTGATATTTTGTTAATCACAAATTTTTAGGAAACTAATGTTGTAGTTACTTTTGCATTACTTTATTAAAGTGTTGCATTACTTTAGCCATTAAATAAATGTAAGAAAGTGCAAAAAATTATAAAAATATCAGTTGTTGGACAGTAAATGTAGGATTTAACTAATTCACATTGTATATACAATGAATTGCATGCAAGAATAGAATAACTAAAAAAGTGAAGCCCCAATTAAATTAATAAAAAAAAAAAATCTCTAAAATCTCAATATTCTGAATATATTATTGTGTGTACATTGTAATCCTCATGAAACTAATGACTGGATATGATTGCGCCGGTATGTCACACACCTCTAGAAGAAACTTCAGCAGAGACTGAGAAATGATTCTGATTTCTGCAAGTTGTTTCCCGTGGGATGTTTTGCTCAGAAACTCTCCGCTTCTTCTTAGGCTGCACATCACTCAGGTCATCCTCCAGCCAATCATCTGCCACATACTGCTCCTCTGGGACCAAAGCTGATCTGCTATTGGCCGACACCGCTGGCGTGCTGGTAAAGGCCGGCTCTGATAGGCTCTGAGTGAGGAGGCGGGATTTGGCGCTGCCCAGGTTCTGCATGGCCTTCTGGTACTCCAGTCTGCCCGAGTCTGACTGCGGGGGCAACGCGGTCTCTCTAACGGCGTATATGGAGGGAAGATCCTGACTGGGTGGGAATTCCTGCGAGGACTGGGCCGCTGGGGAACGCGGTCTTGACCGAACAGGACGAAGAGGACTGAACGAGCAGTCAGAGTCAGAATCATCCGAAGAACTGCTTTTGTTCTAAAGCAACACCAAAAAAAAACATGAGTTAAAGGACAGGTCGATGTCAGTCATCCAGATCCTGAGCATCTTTGACAAATACCTTATCTTGTAAAATGTGTGGTCAGTACCACCCCTCTCTATACAGAGTATGCGTGATCGCGAATAGGAAAGTCAAAGTAAAAAGCGAGCACGCATTCAAAAGCGATTTCAATACCCCGCATTTTAATAGTGGCTCCCTTATTCCCGCAAATTATATACAATATAATTACACAACTATATAACTGCGAGAGAACGCAAAAATATTAAAATATATTTTTTCCAATCACCATGTCCCTTTAGGGGCTCCGTACAGTCATTTCCTTTCCGAATATAGTATTCGGCTTCGGGCACATCCCTAGCGATTAGGATCTCAAAACTGATTTTTTTTTTAAATTTAGGATTTAGGAAAAGCTTCACCGCAATAAAAATGTATTTTGAAGTTGTAAATAAAATGTCGCTGAAATTTACTAGCAATTTGTGAAAATAGTTTTCAAAGTAAACCCTAGACTAATGTTTTTTCTAGTGATGAAAAAATGTGTTTTAAAAAATATCTTTACATTTGAGTTTTCATAAGCCAAATTCCCAGTTTTTAACCAATATAATAGACTATAAAATGATTATTGTGATTGATTATTTTTTTAAATTCAACAATAAATACATTGTAATAACACTATTTCACTTAATAAAAATTTCTTAATTTTTTTATTTTCAAACGGTAACCCATCGATCTTTTATTTTGATTGGTGGCAGGCAAATAAAAATATGAGCTGCTGGTTTCAGAGTGAAGCGCTGCACTGTGTTCATTTACACGCGCAGCTCATGAAATCAGAGTCTTAGGGCCGTGACACACCAAGTCGAAGGCCGGGCCGTCGGTGAGCGCTTGTCGGGCTAGTCTTTGCTCCGTGTTCCACACGTTAGTTGTATTCGGGCTCACGTTGGTGGCAATTCAGCATGTTGAATCGCCGCCGTTCAGTTTAGCGAACGAGAATAAAAGCGAAGCAAAGAAGGCTGTTCTAATTTTACATCATCTTACTGAGCATTGCAATATGCGAATATTTTAATAACATGAGCCGCCTGAAATTAAGTAAGTGATCAGAATGATTGATATTGAAAATGGTAATGGTTTACGGTTTGTATATCCGCAGTCCTTGTTTTGGTTTCTCCTTTTGAATGACGAATATAGACTATTGATACCAGCTAATATAGAGTTATTTCCTTAAACACAGGTGCAAAACACACATGCTAGTTGACAGTCAGCAGTAGCCTTTGAAATATTTTCAAGCGCAGCTTTATGGCCCAGATGAAGCCGACAACAGTCAGCTTTCATCACCGCTAGTTCTTTGACGTCGGCTTGTTGTGTCACGGCCTTTGGATTTGCAGAATTTACAGTAAATAAGCAGAGCCATTTTGAGATGATTGAACTAGGAGTGTTAAAGGGCACCTATTATGACTCTTTTCACAAGATGTAAAATAAGTCTCTGATGTCCCCAGAGTATGTATGTGAAGTTTCAGCTCAAAATACCCAACAGATCATTTTTTACAGCATGTTTAAATTGTAATTTTTTGGGGCTCAGAAAAACGCGCTGTTTTAGTGTGTGCCCTTTAAATGCAAATTAACTGCTGCTGCACAGCACAGGGGGCGGAGCCTCACGAGCTCGCGCTCAGAGTCAGGACAATCTCATCTGATAATATCAGAACAGAAACTCTCAGTTGCGGTGTTCATTTCGACTCGGAGTCGGACAATAATGCCCACAGAGCCAGAGAATATATGCTGTATGGACATAGAACAGGTATAGTTTAGTTTAATTATGGTTATAACTTATTTGTCATCTGCTTTTATCCACTAATACAAGCCTGCTGTAGCAAAACCCGTCCGAATGATGACCAAAATATACTGACGAGTTCAGTGAAGTTTATTGTACATCACACAAAAGATGAGCGTTAGTTTTACTCCAGAGAATCTCTGTAAGAGCTGAATAAACATAGTATAAGAAGTCCGCATTAAAGTCTTATCCATAAACTCTCTCTCTCTCTCTCTCATTATCAACAACATACACAGCGAAGTACACAAAACACTCGTTACAACTAACAGTAAACAAATAAACACACCTTTTCAGTGGGTGCTAAATAAACTGGTAAACCTTATATCCGTAAAATGACTCGAAGAGCTGTCATAAAGAGCGCGCTCGCAATTTCATTTCTTCCGTGTCCAGTCACGTTAGGCCTGTCGCTCTGAAGACCGTAAGCTGGATCACGAACAGTACAGATCCATCCTCGAGTAACAACGGGAGTAAATGAAGACTGCTATGTTCATTCTTACATCCATCAACAACACACCTCAATCGCTTAGGAGACATTCTTGTCGACAGCTGCTCAAGCGTCGAACAATGGCGGACTCTGTGTCCAGCTCACTCAGGGCGGGTCTAGGCTCAAACTGAAGTGTCACTCAACAGTCGTGGGAGGGGCCTGCTCAATTCTACGTCACATTGCGCCGAATCTGAGAACAGCTCATTCTGAGACAGTGCTTATGATTTATTGAGATTGTAAAAAAAACACGGGGTGGATTTTTGTCATTCTAGGGTGGTTTTGCTCACACACTGCCAACACACATTTATGTTCAAACACCATGTAAAAGTGAATTTTGCATAATAGGTGCCCTTTAAAGGCTGGCTTCATTAAAATCGGTAGAGCATATATTGATTTAAATGGTAGCCAGCGCGATTTGACAATTGCACCAAGCCATATCACGATATCGATTTTATTTAGATGTATTGTGCAGCCTTAGGAAAAACTGTTCAGAAAAGCAACTTTACCCCATACAGAACATCTACTTCCATCCCTCGTGGCCGGCGGGCTGAACCGGACGTGCCCCTGCGTCTGGGAGCAGAGTCTTTTGGAGTCGGGACAGTCGGAGCGGGACGTGGAATGATGTGCTGGGGTGACGGCGGAGACTCCTTCAACAGTGGTTCTGAATACTCTGCATCAAACAGCTGACTGTCCTGAAGCTCCTTCTGCTGCCGTGAAGCCGTCGATATAACCGAGACTACAGCAGAATAAGAACATGATTTTCAAGTAGTGAGATTTCCTTTTTGAAGTACCAACACTACCAATTCATCTTCCATAAATCAAGTGTTTCTGTCAATCTAATTTAGGTCAGTAAATCAAGTACTATAGTGAATTTTAAATAAGAGTTTATTTAGTTTCAATTATTTTGTGTATGTCTCATTTGTTATCATTAAACGGGTCATGACATGGATTTTACTATTTTAATATGTTCCTTGAGGTTGACCTATAACGTTAACAGTTATTTTGCACACAAAAATATAAGAAATTTATATATGAGAAAAAATAACTATTATTTTCATCCTTCATTCTGACCCTCTGTCTGAATTGATCCAGTTTTTAGGGTCAGTAAACGGCCAATGTTATGATTGGTTAACGTCGTTGCATAGGAAACTGTATCAACGCCCACTTGCTGTTGCACGTGAGTTAGTGTTTTGAAAACATTATTCATATAAAACCATGACAAAGCATTATGAAATCATTTACTTACAGTTTGTGATGCAGCTGCATTCAGATCCAATACAGTTGTCAACAAATGTTGCTTTGGGAACTCTCTTTATTACACTCTGCCTCCCTGACTAAACAAAACACTCCGAACAAACATTTAATCCTTCGGCATGATCCGGGACGCCATTAAAATAAACCACTTGTGTCCGATGCTGGGATCCTTCTGAAGTCTCTAGAGACGCAAATGAGCCGTTTAAACTGGACGAGTCAAAGCAAACGTTCTTTCTCTCTTCCATTTGTCCTGTTCTCGGCAGACTCAAGTGTGTAGAGTACGCCAGAAACTCAATGCGCATCTGTATGCTGTGTAGAAAGCGTCACTAATTATAATGGGTTCTATTTGCTTTCGATGCGACGCTCACATCCAGTGTAGGCAAATGTCAGCCGTTAAGCGACTGAATGGCTGCGTTAATTTTTTTATGTGCAGCTTGTCAGTAACGTACGGCTCTGTGATCCATAGTAAATGCTGCTCCATTTGAAAGCACTGCGAGATTGAGTTATAACATGCATTTGAAAAAGCATACGTCAAACATCTTTCCAAACATGAGAAGCATTTATGAAGCTCTTGTCCAACAAAAGACAACATTCAGCTACAGTGACAGTATGATGCACATAGGGATTTCCTGGAATGATGTGTGTTGTCTACTTCTGCGTCGTGGCATATTTGGCGTGAGAGCGCCCTCTGGTGTTCAGATGGAGCAGCATTTACTACCGATCAGCCGTGCTGTACTCACTAACAAGCTGCGCATAAAATAATCGCAGCCTTTGCCAAATTGCGTGCGGTTTCATTTCGATGAATCGATTACTTTGTTTATAATAAGGATGTTTTGAGCTATGAAACCAGCAAGATGTTTTAATGGTACAAAGATCAAGGCAAATATGATGTCTCATGTCATGACCCCTTTAAAACACATTATGCATAGAATCAGCTATAAATCATCGGTAAGCCGTTAAAAAAACCCTAGGTTGCATAATACATGAGTATCTTTGATCTCCTCACCGTCTCCTGACAGAGCTCTCTTGATGAGTTTCTCAGTCTCCAAACAATCCTGCTTTGTCTCTTGGTCCAGCTGTCGGCTGTAAGTCTTAAACCACTGACGGAGAGTGTCCAGAGGTGTGAGTCCCTATAAATATATATGTACATATAAGACAAATGTGGACAGAATCAACAAAGACAGATGATGAATCAATCGGTTTTGTTCCTGAAAGGAGGATGAAAATACTAGTGTAAGTAGCCTTATATATGCTCAAAAAGCATTTAATTGATCATATACAGTAAAAAAAGTAATTCTATGATACATTTAATTAACTGTTTTCTATTTTAATATAATTTAAAATGTAATTTCTTCCTGTGATGGCAAAAGCTGAATTTTCAGCATCATTACTCCAGTCTTCAGTGTCACATGATCCTTCAGAAATCATTCTAAAATGCAGATTTTCTGCTCAAGAAACATTTCTTGAGCAGAAAATAAATGTATATATATATATACACTCACCTAAAGGATTATTAGGAACACCATACTAATACTGTGTTTGACCCCCTTTCGCCTTCAGAACTGCCTTAATTCTACGTGGCATTGATTCAACAAGGTGCTGAAAGCATTCTTTAGAAATGTTTTGATTCAGGATGGATGGCGTGCTCAATTCCTTTTGAGTTTGATTTGGGTGCTCTTCGGTCCAAGGTAGAACATCTAAGGTGCAGTGTGGAGAAAAAAATCTCTGGTAGCCGAGGCACTCCTTAATTAAAATGTCTTTATTGAAATGACATGTCCTAACTGGACTGGATTCTTTAGAAATGTTGGACCATATTGATAGGATAGCATCTTGCAGTTGATGGAGATTTGTGGGATGCACATCCAGGGCACGAAGCTCCCGTTCCACCACATCCCAAAGATGCTCTATTGGGTTGAGATCTGGTGACTGTGGGGGCCGTTTTAGTACAGTGAACTCATTGTCATGTTCAAGAAACCAATTTGAAATGATTCGAGCTTTGTGACATGGTGCATTATCCTGCTGGAAGTAGCCATCAGAGGATGGGTACATGGTGGTCATAAAGGGATGGACATGGTCAGAAACAATGCTCAGGTAGGCCGTGGCATTTAAACGATGCCCAATTGGCACTAAGGGGCCTAAAGTGTGCCAAGAAAACATCCCCCACACCATTACACCACCACCACCAGCCTGCACAGTGGTAACAAGGCATGATGGATCCATGTTCTCATTCTGTTTACGCCAAATTCTGACTCTACCATCTGAATGTCTCAACAGAAATCGAGACTCATCAGACCAGGCAACATTTGTCTAGTCTTCAACTGTCCAATTTTGGTGAGCTCGTGCAAATTGTAGCCTCTTTTTCCTATTTGTAGTGGAGATGAGTGGTACCCGGTGGGGTCTTCTGCTGTTGTAGCCCATCCGCCTCAAGGTTGTGCGTGTTGTGGCTTCACAAATGCTTTGCTGCATACCTCGGTTGTAACGAGTGGTTATTTCAGTCAAAGTTGCTCTTCTATCAGCTTGAATCAGTCAGCCCATTCTCCTCTGACCTCTAGCATCAACAAGGCATTTTCGCCCACAGGACTGCCACATACTGGATGTTTTTCCCTTTTCACACCATTATTTGTAAACCCTAGAAATGGTTGTGCGTGAAAATCCCAGTAACTGAGCAGATTGTGAAATACTCAGACCGGCCCGTCTGGCACCAACAACCATGCCACGCTCAAAATTGCTTAAATCACCTTTCTTTCCCATTCTGACATTCAGTTTGGAGTTCAGGAGATTGTCTTGACAGGACCACACCCCTAAATGCATTGAAGCAACTGCCATGTGATTGGTTGATTAGATAATTGCATTAATGATATATATATATGCAATTTGTAATGTTTCACATTTGTGTCTATTTGTTAATAGGCATGTGTAGCATTAGTGTTTTCCTGACCTTGCCATTGCGAACAGTGACTGACGCCCCTTTCTGCACCAGCAGTCGAGCTACATGGAAGTGGCCGCAGTTCAGCGTGTCATGCAGAGGTGTGACACCATCACAGTCTCGACCCCCAGGGTCATTTATATTTGCTCCACGTTCCAGCAGCAAAGCTACAATCTCTGAAATAAAAATAAATAAATCAATCAATCAGATTTCAGTCTCTCTGATGAGCTATATAACTATTATGAATGTAAACCTGCAGATTACAGTACCTTGATGACCGTAGTTACAGGCCTCATGCAGAGGAGTCCACCCGCAGTAATCCCTCAAGTTAACCGGGTGACCCTGTCAGAGAACAACAAACAAACATAACAGAGAAAGGTCCATTTTATACATGTTGTATCAACATCCATCAAATACGTCCTCAAGAAGGTCAAAGCCATTTCACTATTAAAAAGTGAAGTACCAACACTGAAAAGAGCCAAACCCACCTGATCAATCAAACACTGAACCTGCTTTACGTTTCCCTCTATACAGGCCCTGTGGAGAACCGTCTCGCCCTTCTCATTCCGTCGGTTCCACTGCACAAGCAACACAGAACAAGATGAACAAACAATAAAACACACCAGGATGAAGCACAGCATAAACCACAGTTCGTCAGATCTCACCCTCTGCGTCTTCCTCCTGCCCGTGACCATCTTATCATAACCCTCCAGATCATCATCTGCACAGACAGATTATTCACTCACTCAGATATAAATCAACATCCTGATTTATATTTTTCATCATTTAAAAAACACCACATTGCACATTTTGTTAATCGAACATATAACATAGTAAGAATTACACAGTAAATATTGGGTCCAATAATGTGATACCATGGTACTTTGATATTTAATATGGCACATATTATGATATTTATGCCAAGGTACTTCAATGGTCTTGCCTGTGATATATGTAAAATCAAGGTACTGTGTATGCATAGTAACATATCAAAATGCCAAGGTATTACCATCTGATGCCATCACTGTACTCTATGGTAGCACTCAGTGTTGTTATTGTTAACAAAACAAACTATTAAAAATTGATTTTGCTAATTAAAATAAAAGCTGAAATAAAATAAAATATGACTTTAAAAAACAACGAAAATCAGAAATGTTGCCATGGCCACAAACTTCAATAAAATGTCAAGTACTAAAATTACTAAAACTCAAATAAATGAAATAAATACATTAAAGCTAAATAGAAATATTAAAAAGCTAATGAAAATGACAAAAACACCCATTAAAATTAGTAAAATTAAAATGAAAAATTATAGGATAACAGTAATATAGTAAAAATAGTATATAAAATACTTCATTAAGACTGATACCTCTTCAGTACTCTTATCTGCATTGCAATAAACCTCATAAAAATCATTGTTGGTATTAGCATTCTATAAACCTCTGTGTGTTATGTGTGTATTACCGGAGTCAGAGTATTGAATGTCACTGTCCTCCAGCGGTTCACTATTCTCCACCTCCTCTTCGTCATCCTCCTCTTCACTATCTTCCAGTCTCAGGCCGTCCCGCTCACACAGCTCCATCAGCCGGGCCTCGGTGTCGTCACACTGCGAGGAACCGCTGCGCCGCTGGGCCTGAACCCACGCTCTCAAAACACGCCTCTGGAATCACAGCACAGATGGAATTACATCTCTTATCCAAAGTGACATTTCATATTTGATTAAAGGTTCAGTAACGAAGTGTCTTCCTCAAGGGCACTATGGTTAGAATTCATGAATCGACCCTTCTGGGGTTCGAACCTCCATCTTTGGCTCAGCAGTCCAGAGTAATCTGTTAATCTCTGATTTATCAATGCAATGGTCTGCAGTCACTGGACACGTACAAAAGAATATCCTACATCGTAGAGCTTTTAATCCTACATTTCAAACTTTGGTGCACTATATCCAACTCACTATTTCATATTAATGCCAGATTCACTGTGTATATGATATGCAACATTTGCTTTATCTGGTCTTTATTTGAGAGAATGTGATTCCCAGTGCACATAGACTTAGAGATGGTACTCAACCAGAATGCATTTTTTTGCCGCCACAGGTACCGCCAACAGTCAACCACGCCATGGAGATTAAAAAAAAAAATACTATCAATAAGATTTTTACAAATTACATTCACATAACCAAATCTAGTCATCAAAAGCAGTGTTCGTTACTTTCTTTTTACTCAGTTTTTTTACAGAACAGAATAAAAGAGTTAAAGTATAAATGTTTTTTTAATTGTAATTGTAAATAAATGATAATAAATTAATGTATGTATTTATGTACTTTTAACACTTACAATAAAGTTCCATTAGTTATTAACAATACAATTATTTCTAATGCATTTATTTAGTTAAATTTTGACATTTATTAAAATCAAAAGTTGTATCTGTTACAATTTAATAGACCTGAGCTAACATTAACTAACAATGAACAGCTGTATTTTTATTATTGTTAACAAAGATTAATGAATACTATAGCAAATGTGTTGCTTAGTGTTAGTTAATGCATTAACTATCATAAACTAATAGGACCCTATTATAAAGTAGTAGCAAAAATAAATAAAATGTAAAAATAAACAAACATACAGCACCGGTCAAAAGTTACTATTTTTAATGTTTTTGAAAGAAGTCTCTTATCAAGCCTGAATTTATTTGATAAAAAAATCTAGAAAAATATTATTACAATTTAAAATAATGGTTTTCTATTTTAATATACAGTGCTATGCATAAGTTTAGACACCCATGCTAAAGTTGACTAAAAAGAGGAATAAAAAAAATCATCTTTTGGAAATTGAACTTAATGCCTTAATTAAAAAAATTAGGAAAAATCCAACCTTTAAGGACACCAATTTTCTTTGTGAATGAATAATGTATCGTAAATAAATAAATGTTCTATAAAATACGTCCCTATGCATCCTGATAAGTTCCCTTGGCCTTTGGAATTAAAATAGCCCCACATCATCACATAGCCTTCACCATACCTAGAGATTGGCATGGAGTACTTTCCATAAGATCATCTATCAATGCAAATCAAACCAGCTATTAGGCTAACTGAAATAAAACCATGCCAATCTCTAGGTATGGTGAAGGCTATGTGATGATGTGGGGCTATTTTAATTCCAAAGGCCAAGGGAACTTTATCAGGATGCATAGTATCCTGGATCCATGAAGTAACTGGCCTTTAAAAATAAAAATCTGCCTGCCTCTATGGGAATTTAACATAGGGGTGTCCAGACTTATGCACCCTGTATTTTAAGGAAGAACATTTATTTATTTACGATACATTATTCATTCACAAAGAAAATTGGTGTCCTTAATTGATTTTTTATTCCTCTTTTTAGTCAACTTTAGCATGGGTGTCTAAACTTATGCATAGCACTGTATTTTAAAATATAATTTATTTCTGTGATGCAAAGCTGAATTTACAGCATCATTACTCCAGTCTTCAGTGTCACATGATCCTTCAGAAATGTGGAATATGCTGATTTGATAGTTATCACTGTTGGAAACAGTTGTGCTTCTTAATATTTTTTATTAGCTATTAGCCAGAACCACTGACAAACTAAAACATTTTCAGAAAGTACACCTCTTATAATCATGAAAACAGGGCGTCTCCTGCTCATGAAACCAGTGTGTGAACATCAAGACTTAAGCCTCAAGTTATTTGAACAAACCTGTAGTTTGTTCAGTCCTGATCTCTCAGCACAGCTCAGAGCAGCACTAAAACTTTCATCAATGGTCTCCATTGGCTGTCCGATCTCCTCCTGACAACCAGTTATATTTAACCATGTCTCACACTCCTGAAAAACACAATCACAAGATAAACACTGAAAAGTGAGGACGTTTGTGTTTGTGGCGTACAACAGATTTTTCACGAGTGTCTCTGGTAGTTAATTAGTAGGCAACTTAGCAGTTTGTGAGGAGTCACTCATCTGTGGGTGTGTTACCTCTTTAGGGTTGCCCTGTCTCAGCTTTAACTCTTGTCTGTAATGTTCCACGGCCCTGTGGTGCAGCCGCAGATCTGTGTATGTGGCCGCCAGCGACACGTAAATGACGGCTAACTCACGAGCAGGCTTCCCTAAAGTCTCTGCACACACCAGCTAATACACAAACACATGAAGTAAGAACTTTAAATAAAGGTTATAGTCATACACTGAAAATGAATAAATACATTAAATTACTGTGAAATCAAATAAAACATTTAATTTCAACTATAAAGAAACTGCAATATATTAGAGTGCCCCTATTAAGCCCTTTCAGATATTCCCTTTCATGAAGTGTGTAATATAGCTGTTTGTCAATGTAAAGTGTTGGCAAAGGTTTAAAAATCAAAGAAGCGATTCTAAACCGGGTGAAACGAGTCGTGCGTAAATCCAGTCTCACTTCGTGCACAAAACCTACGTGGATTTGTAATACATTTGCATAATGCCAGCCTACGGTCCTCATTGGCTGCCCCCGAATGACATTTACTCTGACCCGCCCACAAACGCTATAGTTGTAGCTGAGGCCTGGAAGAGTTTGGTTTGTGTTGTCGACTTTACATGCACTTCTGAAGAATGAGGACTCACGCTGGAATTCATACAGTAAAACCGACACCATCATTACGGTTCATTTAACTGCGTAACAAGTGCTGAGAAAGATACGGAGCTGGAATTCGGATATATGGCCGTTTCGTTTTCAAGACCAATCCACAACAGACTGGGAATTCTGACCAATCAGAGCAGAGTAGGCTCTCGGAGAGGAGGGGTTTAGAAAGACCGGATCCTTTGATTGAACCGTTTCAGACAGTAGGAGCGTTTCCATTAAAGATTTGCGCAAAACTTTTGCGATTTTTTCTAAATATCTATTGCGAAATGATGGCGTTTCCATTAACCGATGTTATGCGACTAAAGCGTAATTTTTTCCTCTCGCGATAAGTCATTCCAAAAATCATGGCAACGGACGTTGGTAAGTTTTTATATATCACAGCCACGTACCGCACTAGACATTATTATTTTTAATGGAAGGAAACGTATGCGTGTTATCCAAGCATTAATGGCAAGGAAAGACCCTCATGAGCGGCACATATGAAGTGTTTCTGGGTTTTTCTCACTCATTTCTGCTCCGAGGTCTTGATTGTGGCGTTTCTTTGAGGTTTAAAATCCAGTATTTCTGTCATTCTTTTGTCTTATATGAATTTAATAAAGAACTCTGTCTTGTATGCTGTCCAAACACACCGCGTGATCTAGGTCAGGTGACCTGTAAATGCGCAAAAACTGTTTCCATTGCAGTTTTGCGAAATATTTCTTTTTCGAATTGCCTGAAAAACCACCTCATGCGAGTGTAAAAACTTTTTTGCGATAAATGGGAGTTTTTGCAAAATTGACGTGTTTCCATTGGGCGTATTTTCAATTCGCATATTTAAATTTGCGCAATTTGAAGGGTAATGGAAACGCAGCTACTGTAAGAAAAGCGGTGATGCTGCAATGTATATTTTTGACCTTGGATGCATGTAAATATTGTAGGAGACCTCCAAAACTAAATTTGGAACCTATAAAATAGCATAATGGGGGCACTTTAATTGTTTTTGGGTGTATTGTACACTTACTTGTGCTTGATAAGCTTCCAGAGCTTTGTTATAGCAGCCCACTTTACAGTAAAGATCTCCCAACTGCTCTGACAGATCCATGGCCTCATGGGAAAACTTATCCGTCACTTCTGCTGCCGTCTGCTCCAGCTGACAGCCACGGATCGCTGCATCAGACACATGTTCAGTCAAACGCTATGCTAATAATGTCATGAGAAGCCACAGAGCTTTAATTTAGCATCTTCTAACTGAAAAATCAGCATTCAGCCACAAGCTGTGCAGCTTTAAGAGACAAACCGCTGTTAGATCTCTTAGATCTGGCAAAATCGCTCACAGCTGTTCCTAATCTCACCGTGTTTGAAATCTTTCTTGACGGCCTCACGTTCAGAAGGCTGCTGGGAGCCCAGACAGAACGCTTTCTTCAGAGAACGCCGCGCCGCCGCAAAGTCACCAAGATGAAGCAATATCTGAACAGGTGCACAGGAAAAAAGAAATACACCTGTCAAAAATCATTAAAAGGGACGGAAATAACAAACCATGCAGGTACATGTTGATCACATTGCTGTTTGGAGATGCGGTGGGATTATCACCTTGCCGATACTGTGGAAGCACTCGCTCTCACTGAACTTGTCCTTCATTTTGCGGGCACATTCTTTAGACTGCTCAAAACAGCGCATGGCGCGCGAGTGCTGCCCGTTTCGGAAGTGAATGCTGCCCAGGTTGAAGTTGGCACGATACAGATCCTCTAGGAGGTTGTTTTTCCTAGAAGAAAAGACGTCAGATATAAAAAAAAATGGTTTTGTACCAAGACAGACGTAATGAGTTCTCTCTCAACTACAATATTTTGGTTAATTAATCAACTTTATTTCAGACCCAGATCCATAACACAATAAAAAACACGTTATAAAGTGTTGGTTAAGTGTTGAAACTCAGTATTGTATTCATTTGTAAAAATGTAATTAAAAGTTTTATAACATTCTTAACCTAAAAAACAAGGTTGCCCTTATAATGTTGCATGTAAATATTTAAGGTCCCTCGGTAGTCAGTAATTAATTATATATCTTGAAACTCATCTTTGATCACCAAAATGACATATTTAAAAGTTTTTCACTGTGAAAAATTTCTTCATGCTTTTAAATAGCTTGAATTTAACTCTACACCCTTGCTTCATTTAGTATACGCAGATCTATGAATATGCTAATTAGCCCATCTCCACTCAGTCCCGCCAGCTCAGAGATGGTATTGCTCTTTACAATGTCGGACACATAACGGCAATTAATATGATTAGCCTTTTGCTTGACTACATTATCAAACAGCTAATAATGTTTTGCTAATGTTACACAAACCATGTTCCCGTTCGCCATCTCAGAGGCTCACAGCTACCTTCTAAAAATGAGTATCCTTAGAAACGCTTTGAACAACTCAGAACGTCAGTGGAGAAAGGCATATGCATTGTTTATAGACAAAGTTTTCTTACTCTGCGATGTAGATGCTCTGTCGTATGAGGTCACTGCAGCGTTGCGGTTCCTTCATGCCATCATACACACAGCCCAGATTCAGCAGGAGACGGGCCTTCATCTCACTGAGCTCTCGCGACGACACTGTACCTGCAGAAACAGAGACAAACCACAGGTTATACAGTATACATACAATGTTTTCTTTTTTTAGGAAACATGGCAGATTATCACATTTCTAGTAGAATGTCATTCTGAGCAGGTTGACCATGTCATTTTGAATATCTAAAATCATTTTTTAACCTTCTAGGCGCTCATCTACAATGGCCAAACTCTTCATGAACGCATCTTCAGCATGCTTCAAGCTGTCCCGTGAATGGTCCGAGTCAAAGAGGAAGAGGTATGTTCTTCCAATAGTGGCCAGTGCCCTCTGCTCCTCTGCTGCATCATGCACAGATCGAGCCAGATTCAGATGAAGCCTCTGGTGCTGAGAGAGAGAGAGAGAGAGAGAGAGAGAGAGAGAGAGAGAGAGAGAGAGAGAGAGAGAGAGAGAGAGAGAGAGAGAGAGAGAGTGTGAATGACTGCACTCCATGCACTGACTACTCTTCTAGCTAGTATGTATTTGCAAACCTTCAGAGCAGCTTCAATGTTCCCCAGTTCTGCATAGCACTCTCCAATCTTCCTATTGGCTACAGCAGATCCAATCACATCATGCAAAATCTCAGACAGCGCCAATTCCTGCCGATGCTCCTCAATAGCAGCTCGATAGTCACCTAGAAGAAACAAGTGCCAGACTGATTATAACATAATACATTCATTCAATGAACATCTGTCACAATAATGGTCCTCATAATCATAATGACAGCTCAGAGAGCAAACCTTCTAGGGTTTGTACCTACAGCTTTGAGTCCAGACTAATCCACTTTTATTCTAAAGTCTCCTAAGGGCTTCAGTGTCTGTTTTACCTGTTTTAGCGTAAACTTCCCCCAGCTGATTGCACAGACTGGCTTCCTCTTTCAGGTTATTGCCGCTCTGGGCTTTACTCTTGGCCTTCTGTAGTACTGCAAACACATGAAATTAATAATGATAGTTATTAATGACTCTGTATTAAATGCATGTGTGTATGTGTAAAAACAGTCTATACTACATCATAATTTAAGTTTAATTCATAAGTTTAAATAAATAACTAATATTATATATATATATATATATATATTAGGGCTGTCAAATGATTAATCGCATCCAAAATAAAAGTTTGTGTTTACATAATATATGTGTGTGTATGGAGTATAATTATTTTCTATATATAAAAACACACACATGCATATATATTTAAGAAAAATGTGTTATTTATATATAAAATATTTATATATAATATAAATATATATACACAGTATATACATGCAAATATTTCTTAAATATATACATGCATGTGTGTGTATTTATATATAGAAAATAATTATACACCGTACACACACATATATTATGTAAAAACAAACTTTTATTTTGGATGTGATTAATCGCGATTAATCATTTGACAGCCCTAATATATATGTATATATATATATATATATATATATATATATATATATATATATATGCATCTTGTATTACATATCATATGTTAAACTAACATTATACTAAACTATAATTATTAAAATAAACAAATAAATAATAAATAACTATATATTATAGTAAGTGTATATACATACACACACACACACACACACACACACACACACACACACACACACACACATATATATATATATATATATATATATATATATATATTAAACTCTAGTACATATATCACAAGTCATTACATTAAAGAAATATATGTACAAATTGTATACATAACGTTACAAATTTCTAACTGACATGTACATAATGTAAACAAACAAAAAAGCAAACTAATAAATACGTGGATGGTGTGGTTTACATTAAAATACAAATTTTTCATTAGAATTGACTTACATGACAATAAATCACAGATCTTAAAGCAATGGACAGAAATAATATTATTGATGATTTTATAGGTAATAACTTACGCTTGATTTCTTTTGTAACGCTAGACGTCATCCTGTCCATTTACCAGGACCTCTACAGCGGATTACTACAAACTTACGCGCATCTAATGAATAACCAACACTACCCGCTCGCGAACAGCTGTAATACTATAAATCACGTCCTCATTGATTGCTTTATATCGGATTTAAAGCTGATCAATACTTATGATCGTCTATTTTCATTGATGTGTTGATTCTTTCAAAGCGGCGCGCCAAAGTTCACGGTACGGAAACATTGAGAGACGCTGATTGGCTACTGCGGGTGACGTCAGGAGTCTCCCACAATTCTCTTTCTGAAAATGTCCAAACCGAGAGGCCATCTTGATAAGGACATTGTCATTCAGTTTTTTTTTTCAGTTAAATGTTTATTAAAAAGCAAAATAGGCCGATGAATTACACGTGTAAGGTAAGAAATCTGTTCTTTCCTTTTATTCTGATTACCAGTTCTCAACAATATTTATTGAATATCATAAAATACTTAAACCAAGTTTATTTGAGAGGAACAGTTGTTACTATTATCAATTAATGGGACTAAAGTGTCGATACTCATGTATTTCATTTTCCTTTTTCTTAGAAGTGTTTTTATGATTATAAAATCATGTTTTTAACATTATTTACATTAAACGTATATAAATTACAAATAAAATTACACTGGGCTTGCAAAATTATACCGGTTCTAGACCTACAAGTACAGTAGTGTTCAAAAGTGATGTCCGGAGGGAATATTTGCACAATATTGGCTTTTAATGACACTTCAGGCTCCATTAAATAATCAAAATATGAGGAGTATGTTATTGGGAAGAAGAATACACTAAACTTGGTTAAGGTATTAAAATGACAAAATTATTTGACAAGAAAGGCTAACTCCTGCATATAATTAAATATGTTTTTTATTGAATTATGGAAAAAAGGCATAGAAAAACAAAAAAGCTCACAGGGGGGAAAAAAGCATATATTGACTACAATGTAATAAGTAATTAATATTTTGTTGGTTCTCCCTTTGTTTTTGATTTCAGCAGCCATTCTCCTGGGTATTGGCTCACCAAACTTTGCCATGCTTAACTTTTTTTCTGTCCTCCTTAAGTTCTTCCCAAAGTTGAGCTTCATCGAATAACCTGCATGACTTGTAATTTTTGTAATTTCCTAAAGGTTTTCAATGGCTTTAAGGCTTCAAAAAGCTGAGCATGGACACTTTCATTGCGTGCAACTTTGTTCATGCGCTGTGTTTGAGATCGTTATAAAGTTGGAAAATACACATTTGATCTCCACTATTTGGTTATATTGTGTTCAGCAGATATTGGTCCATTTTCAAAGTGCCAGCAACTTTGTAGATCCTGCCAACACATGCGTCCCCAATAAAATATTAAAGAAGACAATTTACCTAGGACATCACTTTGTAAACAGTTGTTTCAGTTATGAAAAAACACGACACTGACTTTGAACAGATTTGAAATTTATTGAAGACTTTTAAAAGCCAAGCCATCCCAAATGTTCACAATACTGTATCTGGATAATCACCTGTTGCATTGGCATTTGCTAAATTATTGCACTTTTGTTTAAATTGAAAACCTGCATTCTTTTAAAATTTAAATAAAAATCAAGAGCTTATTTATGCACCAGAAACAGAAAAGCCTGTGAGTGTACCTTCCAATAAAAAGTGTGTAAAACAAAACCACGTTCACATTTTGTACATATCACCCATTAGCAATAAATATCAGCTCTACAAACAACTGTACAGTTTGTTTATTCTCATAATGATTTCAATAAAGAAAAAAAGAAATCATCTAGTTAGAGTCTGTCAACTCTTGTAGGAAGTCTAGCACAATTGGAGCATAAGAAAGGCACTGCTGGTGAGGGTTATAGTTCACATTTTTATACCAGGTCACTTTCCAAAACTAGCTGAAACCTTTTTTATAACATTGTGTAAAAGCCTGATTGTTTTAACTCCAAACTGCCGCATGCTTGGCATTAATGAGGCCAGGAAGCTAAAGAGTCCTTGCTCAAACCAGTTGGATTTGATTCTCAAGATGACGATCTTGCTTCATCACTTCCTGTGGGAGGGTTTAGCTGATCCAGCAGCTCCAGGAAAAGGGAAACCCGCTGGGTGAGCGGGACGGACTTTTCAGCCCGTAGAAGGCAAGAATATACGTTCTTGTAGATCTTCACCTGCTCCTCTTCTTTACCACTGCATATGAAAAGACACAACCATCACACACAGAATTGATTATTTCTATTTATTTCTGTATGATCTGTTGCGGTAATTTTATCATTGACTAAAAAAAATTATAAAGAATTGAAAAAACAAATTTACATTACTTGGAATAAATTAAATGATCAGAAATTAAATATTTAAAACTTCTTTTATTTCAGTTAGTTCCAAAGGAAAAAGTTCTTATAAGTACTGAAATGACTAAAACTGAAATAATTTTTTTTTTAATAAATTAAACAGACATAAAAAAAACCTAATAAAAATGACTAAACACAAATTACTAAATAAGTAATATTAAAAACTAATTCAAAATATTAACAGACACTAAGATAGTAATGATAATAAAACAACACTGATCTGTAGCATAAATTGAGATGGAATATGGTACTTCCTTAAGTATATTGCTGGAGTATGTATCTTTCTGTATCCCTCACCTGAGTTTACGTTTACTTGCAGTGCTGAGTTTAATCAGTTGCAGCAACAGGAAGGAGAAACTGGGCTCGAAGACACCAATTAACTTCACAACCTCTTCTGTGTTCAGCTCAGAGGAGGAAGAGCTGTCTGAAGCCTCATGGAGTTCTTCAGGTTTGTCAGAGTCCTCTGCCGTCAATATCTGACAACATACGTCACACAAGAGTGGAAAGAGAACAATTATTATTATTTATAATAAAAATTATAATTGTTATACAAATGAAAATCTTAAAATAATAATAATGTTAATAAAATACACATTTATCCAAAGGGAATTACAAATAATAGTAAATATAATAATCATTAATTAATAATAATTAGGGCTGTCAAAAGATTAATTGCGATTAATCGCATCCAAAATAAAAGTTTGTGTTTGCATAATATATGTGTGTGTACTGTGTATAATTAAATTTGTATATATAAATACACACACATGCATGTATATATTTAAGAAATATTTGCATACATATACTGTATATAAATTTATATAGTTTATATTATATATAAATATAATTTATATATATATATATATATAAATAACACATTTTTCTTAAATATATACATGCATGTGTGTGTATTTATATATACAAATTTAATTATACACAGTACACACACATATATTATTAAAAACAAACTTTTATTTTGGATGCGATTAATCGCGATTAATCTTTTGACAGCCCTAATAATAATAATTAAAAACAATCTTAATATAATGCACTTTCATCTAAGGGACTTACAAATGAAAAATTATTATTGTTATTTTAGTAATGATAATAAATATTAACAATCTTCAAGTAATAATCTTAATATTAAACACTTATCTAATGAACTTACAAAGAAATGATTATTATTAATAAATATATACATATATATAGCCCTATTAATAGGGTTGTTAAGCGATGTGTAAATTACATGATGTGTCGATTAATTAATCAAATTAATTGCAAATTAATCATACATCAATTTTGGAAATTGATTAAATTACTCCCCAAAACTCATTATTGTGTTAGACGATAAAAGCATTGATTAGACATTAGAAAAAGTAGCTTTAGAAAGAAAGATTTTGATTCAACATAGATTTTATTACACATAAACTAAACCATAATAGTAATTAACCATCTTAATATCAGAAACTTTTATCCATGTATTTCCAAATTAGTAATAATACTAACAATAATGTGTGTTTATGTTTGTGTATATACTTTTTCCTGTTGCTCCAGCAGCTCTTTATGAATGAGTTTGAATGCGTGACGTGTTTCACTCATGATCTCCAGAGCTCCCGTCAAAGTCTTCAGCTTCACGGCGCTGCTGTTCTGACCTGGAACACACACACACACACACACACACACACACACACACACACACAAGAGAACATCCAGTCTGAGGTTCGACCTCTTATGGCTGATATTTCCTGCAGTGTGCGCTTCTTACCCGCCATGGTGAACTCAGCGAAGGCCACTCTCTCCAGAAGTGTGCGGAGCAGCTCACACGGAGCGTCACTCAGACTCACAAAGAGCCGCACAGCCTTACTGTAATGCTGCTCTGCCAGAGCTTTGTGCTGTTTACGAACGCTTTCGTCTCCAACCTGAGAGACAGAGAGAGAAATGGGAGGAACGGTCCATGTGGGAACAAGTTAAAGGAGACATATCATGCTTTTAAATCGTTCCTTTTTACATATAAATCATACATTTGTAGTCTATATAAAGCGGAACTGCAATGCTTGGGTCTGAATTCCTCATTATTATAGCTCCACAGGCCCCTTTTCTACCCCTTTTCTGATGTGCGTCTGAGAGCAACTCGTTTTGGTGCGGTCTCTTTAATACAATTGAGACACTTCATACCCCGCCCCCTCTCCAGGATGCAGCGGTGACACTCGGTTCAACTCCACCCCGTTCGGCCATTTTTGTAGTTTGATAGCAGAGATACGATTATCTAGCGGCACAGAAACTTTTTATTCACACGTTATTAACAAAATGTCAACAACGGAAGACTTGTCCAGCCAGCCTTACATGTTCGAGCCAGAGTCGGAGCCGGAGCGAGATGAAAATGAAGACGACGAACCTGCAGAACAACGTCTTCATATGGATGTATCGCAATGGTGTGTTACTGTATTTACACATGAAACTTTGGTCTTCCGACCTTTTACCACCGTGTCGATTTATTTTGATTAATATGTGCGAGGGAGAGAGAGCAAGACAGCGCCTAGTTTGGAGACGGTGTCTTGTTTACATTTTCGCCTGGCTCCGAAGAGAGAAAGAGTGCGCGCGCGACCGGGTCTCTCTCTGCTCGTTCTTTCAGTTAAACATGCGCGGCAGTTCATCTACATTAGACGGTGTAATGAAGCGTGTGGGTTACTACATCCAACAACCGAACATTTTAACTTACCCTCTCGTAACTTCTGCATCTTTTAGCTTGGACTACAAAATTGCAGCGAGAAATAAAAATGGCGGATTGCTCGAAGTGTTGGGCTGGAAGTCAATGTCCTTATTTGGCAGTTCCGCTGCAAATACTGTGACGTAATAGTTCACAAAACGTCATAGATAACAGAAAAATCGGAAAAGGTTGAAAAAAACAGAATATAAAGATATCAACGAAGCAGCTGAATAGAATAATTTCAACTTTTCTGTACTTCTAAACACTCCAAATATACAACAAAATGCATTTAAGGGCTAAAAAAGTGGATTTAGCATGATATGTCCCCTTTAAGGCTTATTGTGTGCTGAAGACCCGTGATTGATGATGATGATGTACCTGGTTGCGGTAGCAGCTGTGGTACATTGAAGCCAGTCTATGGTGGATGGTGGCTGCTCTGTACTGGTAGAGCGGCTGGCGAGCGGACTCCGTGTGCAGGTCGCAGTACCTCAGAGACTTCATCATGGTCTCTGTGACTTCCCTCTCGATCTGAAACGCATTACTCTCATGTCAAGTGGATTTCATTATTTCTTCACAGCAGTGTGTACAGACTAAATAATGTGTGTGTGTTCTACCTGTTCCTGTGCTTTACGGGATAGCGGAGCGTAGTCCTGGAGGAGTGTGGCCAATGTGAAATAGGTAGTAGAGAGTTCCCAGTTCACAGAGTCCCAGACGGCTGAGTGACTCTCCCTGCAGCTCAGAGACTTCAGCGCCCTCTGGTAATAATCTATCGCCTATTGAGGGACACAGAGAGAGAGATTCCTTCTTAAAAATGTTCCTTGTCTTATTGTGGATGATTTATTACATTTACATTAATTCATTTAGCAGACATGTTTATTATTTAAAGGTACTTATTAATGATAATAATAATAGCAATAATTATCAACATAATTATTATTATTTATATTATTATTCTTAATATAAGACATTTTTATCCAAGTGATGTACAAAGGAGAAATTATTATAATTATTATTATTAACAATCTTAAGATAAGACACTTATATTCACTTTTTATCCATCTACAAGATAAATTATTAATAATTTTCATTTGTAGGTGGATGAAAGTAGATAAGTGTCTTATATTACGATTAATATGTATTATTAGCATTACTATTATAATATTTTATTAACAAACTTAATATAATAATCTTAACATATTACATTTATTCAAGGGATATACAAACAAGAAGTTTTTATTATTGTTAATAATAATAAAATAAATATGAACAATCTTAATATAATATAAGACACCTGTATCCACTTTTTATCCATCTACAAGATAAATTATTTTTAATAATATGTAGATGGATAAAAAGTATATGAAAGTTGTATGTAAATAAGCTAAAAGAATTATGATTATTATATTAAGATTGTTAATTTTTAATAGTATTTATATTATTATAATTATTATAATTTTTTACTAAATATCTTAATATATTAATCTTATTATAAGACACTTGTATCCACTTGTTTTTCATGTACAAAATCAATTATTATTAGTATTATTATTATTGATTATATGTTATTTTATATATATATATATATATTTATTTATTTATTTATTTATTTATATAAAATATACACACACACACACACACACACATATATATATATATATATATAAAATTTGTTTTTGTTTTTTTTACAATAGGCAAATCATATCATTCATTGCAGAAGCCGTCTCATGCTGTCTTTAAGCCAACATCTGAATAAGGCTGTATGCATGTCTAACCTTGTTGTAGTAGAGAGCCTCTTCAGGTGAGAACTCCCCGCGTCTTTGCTCTGATGTCACGACGCAGTGAGCCTGAGCGCAGATACGCATGAGTCGGCCGATGTTACACAGCAGCAGGGCGGTGTTTATGGAGTCTGAAATCATATTAAAATCCTGCATGCCCTTCTCAAAACATGAAAAACTCTTCTTCCACAGCTCCTGCTCGGCCACGCTCACACTCCTGCGCACTGGAGGAAGAAAAAGCTCTAATTCACACACAACTCTCGGTCAAACGTTTGTTATTTAAATCTAACAGCAAACAAAGAAGCATTCACCTCCTTCTTTCTCTGCCTGCATGGCTGCGGCCTGGTTCATGTAGAAGACGCCTATCTCGTTGCGGATGTTACCAAGCCGTTTCAGAACCTGACCCAGCTGCTCCTGTCCCAGGTCCTTCAGAACTCCTGAGGTCAAAAGGTCATGGGCGGCCTCATAACACTTGCTGCTGACGATCAGCTGGTACTCTGGGTCTGGGGCCAGATCAGTGGCCATGCTAAAGGCTGAGAGAGGAAAGAGAAGTTTCAGGTCAGTTAATGTCAATATTCAAATATTACAGACAATAACACTGTCTCTTCCAGGAGTTTCAGTATCCCATCCACCCCCCCGGGCACAGTGAAATCTCATTGTTCCAAAATCCCGCTTCACATTAATAACCATTCCATTAATAACAGCAGCTGTAATTAGAATTCACAGCATATTATGATCTTTTCAGTGTGTGATCTAGCGTTCAGACCTTGACAGGAGCTCTCGCGGTGCAGGCAGTGGAGGATCTCCTGGTCTTCTTTAGTCTGGTAGCTGTACTCCTCCAGATACGCGGCTCTGTTTGAGGCATTCTGGGCCAACATGAGCTGAACATCTCCACATAGAGACAGACACTGACAGTGGAACAGAAGCACCTGGGGGTGGAGACAACCACTGATGGAGCAGTACGCGTCTACAGAGAGAGAAAACGTATATAGATCAGGTTTGAACGGCTCTAGATAAGCTGCTTAATTACACTCTTTAAAATATATTTAAAGGTTTAAAGAGAACATATGCACATGCATAGCCTATACACTACCATTCAAAAGTTTGGGGTCGCTAAGGTCGCAGTAAAAACAGTAATATTGTTAAATATTATTACAATTTAAAATAAAAGTTTTCTACTTGAGTATATTTCAAAATGTAATTTATTCCTGTGATGCAGGTTTCTGACAGTACTGAGAGCCGCATGTTCTTACCGTGGCACTGCAGAGCCAGTTTGATGTAGCGCAGTGCCCGGCCGTGCTTCAGCAGGTTGCTTGCAGCATCTGACAGGACGTAGTACGCTCTAGACGCTTTCAGGAACAGCTGCTGTTTTATTCGATGCTGCCATGTGCCCGGTAACATCCCGGAGCGTGTCGGCATCTTCAGTTCCTTGTTACACGGGCCGACTGTGTAACCAAGATGACGAGTAATTCCGTAAGTGATCAATCAGTGGAAAATAATTGAGTTTCTGAATTGATGAAGGGATGGGATGGGATTACTGACCTCTGTCCAGCAGTAGAGCAATCTCTTTCTCCACGTCTCCAGCTCCATTCTGACTTCTCTCCTCATATTTTAGAGGGATGGGCGTGCTGGGGTCGGCCGCAGGAAGGTCACTCTCTTTCTTTATGCTGTTGTCCACTGCTTTTAAACCCTACACACAGAAATGCAAAGTTTTACTTTGACAGACAGCAAGACAGACAGCAAGACAGAAAGACAGAACAATAAATAGAACGATAGACAGACAAATATATGCATCAAATGATGGACAGAATGATAGAAAGAATGGCAGACAGACACATACATACATACATGCATACGTACATACAATGGTAGACAGCAAAGCAGATAGAAAGATAGATAGATGGACGGACAGACAAAAACAGAACAGAATGATCAACAGAACAATAGATAGAAAGATAGACAGATTGATAGATGACAAATAGATAGATCAAATGAAAAACAGAATGATAGATTGAATGGTAGACAGAGATAGCACAACAAACAGACAGACAGATACATACAATGGTGCAGATAGATAGATAGATAGATAGATAGATAGATAGATAGATAGATAGATAGATAGATAGATAGACAGTCATAGACATCCAGACAGAAAGTACTTCACAATGGTAGTGAACAAAGTTCCATTCACTGTCCATGGAACTGAAAAAAGAAAATGCGCATGAAAGAAAATGAAAACAAATATTAATCTAGTGTTCTCACTTTCAGAATGTAGCTGAGAACCAGTCGGCACTTCTCCTCCTTGTCTTGTGACACAGGAAATGCACAGTTGGGCTGGAAGGGAAGAGGAGTGTGGAGTCAGAACATTGTTAACATAATGCTGATGTAAATTCATTAAGCAAATTTGTGCAAGGTGTAAAATGACCCTAAATGTTTAAACTTCTAATCTTCAGACAGCTTATATTCCATAATATCTAACCACAAAAAGATCTCCTACTCTGATCTGATGTGTGCTCTTGTATTTCTCTGGAACTGACAGCTCCCAGACAGACTTGATGACGGCCACAGCTTTAGAGTCGTCCTGTGGCTCAGAGGAGGTCCTGTAGGAGCAGCTCTCGTCTTCATCATCATCATCATCATCATCATCCTCCTCCTCCTCCTCCTCTTCATCACTGTAGCTGTCTTCAGATCCCCCGCCCCTCAGTGACTCCCCGTTCCCCTCGTCTTCACTCACATCGTCCAGCTGGAACAGCTCCGCCAGCATGTAGTGAGCGGACGCGATGATCTACACCAGCAAACAGAAGGAAACGGTCAGACATCATGCACAGCGACACAGGAAATATAATGAAGCTTCATACCTGTGGATGTCTCTCCTCATCCAGCAGTTTAGCACAGTTGAGCAACAGAGTCCGGATGGTCCCATAGTTCTTCCTGTTTTGACTCTTCTTTAGCATCATGTTGCTGGCCACTCTGTTGTAAAAAACACCAGATTCCTCTCTGATACTGACTGGGAAAATTAGGCAATGGAAACGGAATATGAGAGAAGTAGAAATGAAGGTAAATCATACTTGTATAGAAGCACCGCAACAGGAAGCGTGAAGGGATTCTGGCATTTCTCTTCTGCCGCCTCCTCACACAGAGTAGTGAGGTCATACAGCTTCACAATGTCACTTCCGCTAGCTGGATGGAGAAACAGACAGGCGTATATATACATTGTTTATATTGTTTATTTATTGTTAACCATCTATATATGCACATACACATACATATATATATATATATATATATACATATATACATACATACACACACACATATATATATATAATATATATATATAACATAGGCCACCCACCCTTAAAGAGCCAGTACGTGTGTCCTTCTTTGGTACAGTTGGATTTCAGGAATGACAGGATATTCTGTGCAATGTCTTTCACAACCCGCGTTGAGAACGTTGAATTTTCCAAATCTGGGATGTCCTCTGTCTTTATCATTTCATATTTCTATAAACGAGAGTTGAACCATTAGGAAAATGAACATTAGTGTACATCAATATGTGCAAAACTAACGATGGATTTAATAATCAGCAAATCATCTTACCTGCACAATGCCATTGACGTGAAAGCACATGACCAGCTCCGGTACATTACACATCAAATTATCCAGCCAGTAATCAATTCCTGTGAGAACGTTGATTGGTTTGTTGTTGTCCCTGTTAAGACAAAGCGAAATCAGGATATTTAATAAAAGTATTAAAGAAACTGAAGAAAATCTTACTGAATAACTTGTGAACGGTAGTGTATATGGAGGGTTTAGCATTGAAATGTAATTCATTTGTAAATAATTCATAACCAGATAAATATATCCTAAAAATATATGAGATGACACAAAAAAAAACATATCTAGGACACTAACCTGAGCCGTAAACTGACTGCTGGGTAGCGACCACCTCCAAATATTGGCATATTTGATCCCACAAGCATGTGGATGTCCTCAAATGTCCATAAAATATTCCGGACAAAGTCATTCTTCAAACCCTGAGAGAGAAAAATGTCAGTTCAAAATACAAATAGATATATATTGTGCTGTACAATGTAATTGTGATTTACTTTTATCAATTGAGTAAAAAAACATAATATATAAAGTAAAGAATTTTTAAAAAGTATATGCATTTAGTAAAAGTGAAATTAAATGTTTACAAAAAAAAGTAAATATGGGAATAATGAACCTGTGAAGTGTGATGTAAATAGGAGGAGTAGATTTTTTTCAGCATTTTTCAACAGTGTCATTAAGGCACAATTTGTGGGTCCACGATTTGAAATACACGATTTGATACCATTACCTGACTGTTTTCTCCTTCATTGAATAGCGTGGGTAGATTCTGTTCTTTAGGAACTGAAGACACATGACCTAAAGTATATGTATCCACCTGCTCCTGAAAGACACGAGTGGACAGGACGATTCAGCCTCAAACACACTGATGACACATGACATGAGACGTAGAGGAAAGGCTGCCCGAACCTCCTTGGGTATCGCAGACTCCTCTGAATCAGTAGTGGAACTGTTGAAGGTGGCGGGCCAAGACGGTCCATCAGCCGCCGTCCCACAGCCCTCCTCTGCCGCCTGATCTGTATCTGATGGCACAGGCACCGCAGTCCCATCACTGTTAATGCTGAAACACAGGAGAGTACCGTGGGTGTAAGTCATGGAAATCAGTGCTTTCATGAGATGATAACCGTGTAAAGTCAGTTCCCAACCTGTAATAGAGAAACTTTGATAGGATGGCTTTCTCATTCCAGTGCTCTTTACTTTTTTTCTTTCTCTGCCACTTTTGGTCAATGAGACGCTGGTAAAACTCCTTCAGCCACGTCCAGTCACCAGTCTACAGGGCGGTTGCAATGTTAGTTTTATTTTATAGAAGTCTTCTTAGGATGGCATAAACACTCTTGTCATGAACAGGATAACTAAATGTTTTACTAATATATAATTCAGTATTAGCTTTAGGGTTTGGGGAATTGCCACCAGGTGATGCATTTAGAGGCTCCTGAACAAAAAAATAGTACGGTAGAGAGAAATAATGTGACTATTTCTGGTTACCTGTGATGACCTCATAAAGAGTTCCTGAATGTCCAGTTCATCTAGCAGGAGAGTGCTGCCCACTCTGTGCACAGCCATACTGACATGAGACTTACTGTAGGGGATCTTCAGCAACTTCTTGATGTTCTGTGAAACAAATAAAAATTAAAAAAAATATTTTGTTAAATTAATACATTTATCAATAAATCAATACATTGATCAAAAATATAGTAAAAGTAAAAAAAGTGAAATATTTCTACAATTTAAAATGATTTGTTTAAAATGTGATTTATTCCTGTGATGCAAAGCTGAATTTTCAGCATCATTACTCCAGTCTTCAGTGTCACATGATCCTTCAGAAATCATTCTAATATGATGATTTGGTGCTCAAGAAACTATTATTATTATCAATGTTGACAACAGCTGTGCTGCTTAATGTTTTTGTGGAAACCGTGATTTAAAAAATTCAGGAGTCTTTCATGAACAGAAAATCTTCTGTAACATTATAAATGTCTTTACTGTCACTATTGATCAATTTAATGCATCCTTGCTGAACAAAGTATTAATTATTTCTTTCATTAAAAAAAATAGTACAACTTGGCCACAAATTATTAAATCGAGGGAACAAATTATTACACTGTGTGAGTGAAAAAAACGAGAGAATGAATTCTTAATTTGTGACTACTATATGTATGTATATATACACTCACCTAAAGGATTATTAGGAACACCATACTAATACTGTGTTTGACCCCCTTTCGCCTTCAGAACTGCCTTAATTCTACGTGGCATTGATTCAACAAGGTGCTGAAAGCATTCTTTAGAAATGTTGGCCCATATTGATAGGATAGCATCTTGCAGTTGATGGAGATTTGTGGGATGCACATCCAGGGCACGAAGCTCCCGTTCCACCACATCCCAAAGATGCTCTATTGGGTTGAGATCTGGTGACTGTGGGGGCCATTTTAGTACAGTGAACTCATTGTCATGTTCAAGAAACCAATTTGAAATGATTCGAGCTTTGTGACATGGTGCATTATCCTGCTGGAAGTAGCCATCAGAGGATGGGTACATGGTGGTCATAAAGGGATGGACATGGTCAGAAACAATGCTCAGGTAGGCCGTGGCATTTAAACGATGCCCAATTGGCACTAAGGGGCCTAAAGTGTGCCAAGAAAACATCCCCCACACCATTACACCACCACCACCACCAGCCTGCACAGTGGTAACAAGGCATGATGGATCCATGTTCTCATTCTGTTTACGCCAAATTCTGACTCTACCATCTGAATGTCTCAACAGAAATCGAGACTCATCAGACCAGGCAACATTTTTCCAGTCTTCAACTGTCCAATTTTGGTGAGCTCCTGCAAATTGTAGCCTCTTTTTCCTATTTGTAGTGGAGATAAGTGGTACCCGGTGGGGTCTTCTGCTGTTGTAGCCCATCCGCCTCAAGGTTGTGCGTGTTGTGGCTTCACAAATGCTTTGCTGCATACCTCGGTTGTAATGAGTGGTTATTTCAGTCAAAGTTGCTCTTCTATCAGCTTGAATCAGTCGGCTCATTCTCCTCTGACCTCTAGCATCAACAAGGCATTTTCGCCCACAGGACTGCCGCATACTGGATGTTTTTCCCTTTTCACACCATTCTTTGTAAACCCTAGAAATGGTTGTGTGTGAAAATCCCAGTAACTGAGCAGATTGTGAAATACTCAGACCGGCCCGTCTGGCACCAACAACCATGCCACGCTCAAAATTGCTTAAATCACCTTTCTTTCCCATTCTGACATTCAGTTTGGAGTTCAGGAGATTGTCTTGACCAGGACCACACCCCTAAATGCATTGAAGCAACTGCCATGTGATTGGTTGATTAGATAATTGCATTAATGAGAAATTGAACAGGTGTTCCTAATAATCCTTTAGGTGAGTGTATATATATATATATATTTGACTGCATGTCAAGTGTACAGTTACATTGTTAATCATTATACAAAAATATGTAAATTCCATGATCGACCAATCAGAATCAAGAGTTCTAGAAAGCCATTTAATAAGTGAGTTTAATAATTTATTGTTTCATATATAAAAAAAAAACAGTTTGTATTCACAATAAAACAGACTCACTTCTGAATCAGATACAACATCAACATCATCACCTATACAGTCGATGAAGTCATACGCCATCCCAAAACTACAATAAACAAAGAAAACACGAAAAGGCATGGAAAGATCAGCATCACTAACATTTCAATATGCAAACTCGCATTAAATATAAGGTCCTATTTTATATTAAGGCCTGGTTTCACAGACAGGGCTTAGATTGAGCCTGGATTAGGCCTCAATTAGGACATTTAAGTTGCTTTTATAAACGGGCCTTAGAAATAAACATGGTGTAAATCTTGGGACAAAACAATGGCACTGACATATTTTAAGATATCTCAGTACAAGTTGCTTTCAGTTAAAACAGCTTAAACATGCATTTTAGTCTGGGACTATCTTAAGCCTTGTCTGTGCAACCAGGGATAAGTGTCTTTAACTACGTACTAATATTTAAAATAATAATTTGATACAATGCACTTATTGTATGTTTTTTACACTGTACAATACTTGTATCTGTAATTAATTTCCATAATGAAATCTATAATTACACTACTGACCCTTCCCTTACCCCTTAATCAACCCTTAAACCTAAGCATACCACCAAACCTTACCCGTATCTCACCTCAATAGCAGCACAAGTGTCTTTCAATACAACATGGTAGGGATGGCTCGATACCATAATTTTGGTTTCGGTACGGTACCAGAACCTAATACCTCGGTATCGATACTAAATCGATACCACAGGTGACAAATAACCAGCCTCAAAATTTAAGTGAATTGAAACAATTTTATTAAAAAACACTGCTTGAAACTCTGCAGTACTGAATGTGCAAACAAAAAGTATCAAAATGTTAAAATAAATAAATAAATAAAAAACAGTCAGGGAACTTACAGTAGATTAAATTTTGATTTTGAAAAAAAAGAAAGAAAGAAACCTGAAATGATACAATTAAAATAGGTTAATATCTATAATAATTGATTAATATAGAATAATAATAGAATAATGAAATGACTAATTTTTAGCTGTCATGCATTAACAGAGAATTATCAACATTTATTCATCTTGGTTTGATTACTGTTTGGTTTGTGTTTGGGTTCATATTAGTTTAATGCATTGCATATAAAGTAATGTTAACATGCTAAACATGTATTAGTATATTTAAATAATAATTACTGATTGATCTAGATTAATAAATGCTATAATACGGTTAGGTCAGGTTACCTAATGAATGTTGACAAATGTAGCTTAAATGTAAAGTGTTACTCTAACATTCATATTAGTAATATCCATATTACTACTATTACTCTAGATTCCTTAGATTCCTCTAGGGGTCGCACTCGCCACAGCAGCAGTGATATGTCATTCATTTTACTATCACTAATACTAAAATTAATATCACTAATCTCTTTATTCATTCAAATTCAATTAATATATGATTGTTTGAAAGTGCAAAAATTATGAGACCTAAACTTCATTGGTTCTAATCTAGCGTGTCATGCAAGCACATTTGAGCTTTCGTGTTTACCGTGTCATATTTAATTGATAAGCTTTTATGTATGTGCGCTATGAATAAAAGTCTAAATTAAAACAGTTGAATGATGGACTCACCTGTCGATCTCTGAACTCTTTGAACAAGTCAGGATGATCAAGTGACAAGTGCTCAACGTTAGCCAGATTTGATGTGTTGCCTCCTGTCGCAAATTTAAAGCAGTGTTTGTAGAGTGGTGCATTGAGGTCTGTTGCTTCACCTTTCTCATTACTTTTGTAGGCAAAGTAATGCTATATTTCGCTCCTACTGCTCTCTTTATTTATTAATTTCGGGCGTGTAGAATGAGCTTCATCTGTTTGATCCATCGTGTTCCTCCGTTGTCACCGTTTGCCGGTTGTGCGTGACCCGCGTCAGTTTGGGTAGCGCACTGCCGCCTAGCGGTGAACTTCGAAACAGCAGCGCATTAAATACCGAATTGAGCAAAATTATGATATTGTACCGTTTGAAATATAATATATACCGGTATTTTTGCAGTACCGGTATACCGCGCATCCCTACAACATGGACAGAATAAGTACATTGTTGCACACCAAAAACTGATTTTTTTAAAGGAACACTCCACCGTTTTTTCATATTAAACTATGTTATTCCCTTAAAGGGATAGTTCACTTTGAAATTAAATTTTGGTATGTTTTAGCTTACCTCAAGGGCATCCAAGATGTAGGTGTCTTTTTTTCCGCAGTAGTTTCAATTTTGATATTTTTAGGTCGAACCGTTCTTGTCTGTCAGTCATATAATGCAGGTCTATGGTCACTATCTCAAAGAGCATGCACAGAGTCCAAATTAAAACAATTCCTCATCGCAAGTACACATTGATGGCCTAAGACACGAAACGAGCGTTTTGTGTGAGAAAATGAACAGTATTTATATCGTTTTTAACTCTTGTACACAGCCACGTCCAAGTGATCTGAGGGCGCGCGCGCATCCTGGTGTGTGACGTGTACGCAGACTGGTGCATAGATATATATACACTAGAATAGATGCCGCCTTGGCTACGGCAGTTCATTGGAACGAATGCCGTAGCCAAGGCGGCATCTATTCTAGTGTATATGTCTATGCACCAGTCTGCGTACACGTCACACACCAGGATGCGCGCGCGCCCTCAGATCACTTGGACGTGGCTGTGTACAAGAGTTAAAAACGATATAAATACTGTTCATTTTCTCACACAAACCGCTCGTTTCGTGTCTTAGGCCATCAATGTGTACTTACGATGGGGAATTGTTTAATTTGGACGATGGGGAATTGTTTTAATTTGGACTCTGTGCATGCTCTTTGAGACAGTGACCACAGACCTGCATTATATGACTGACAGACAAGAACGGTTTGACCTAAAAATATCAAAATTGAAACTACTGCGGAAAAAAAGACACCTACATCTTGGATGCCCTTGAGGTAAGCTAAAACATACCAAAATTTAATTTCAAAGTGAACTATCCCTTTAACTAAGACGAGTTGATACATACCTCTCTCATCTCGTCTCGCTCTGGCGCGTGGCGACACTTTGATAGCATTTAGCTTAGCCCAGTTCATTCATTGGGGAATGAACAGTAAAAAGTCACGCCTGAAAAATCCTCTCCCTCTCACTTCTGTCATTAGAACCAACGTGACTTTTTACTGTGCCGAGTCGAAGTGCTCCCAAGTGCTATTCCACCATACATTATAGTTATCCTTTTTACCCGCTTAGAAAAGCGCCACGTTTTATTTTGTGTCACCATACTTGGTCGTGTAACTACTCGTGTAACTGTATTTAAATAGGGAAAACGTGGAGGTGTTTGGGCGCTTCTAGCTTCATCTCTGTTTGGTCCCTAATGAATGAACTGGGCTAAGCTAAGTGCTATCAAAGTGTCGCCGCGCGCCAGAGCGATTGAGTGCACGCACTGAGACGAGAGAGGTATGTATCAACTCGTCTTAGTTAAGGGAATAACATAGTTTAATATGAAAAAACGGTGGAGTATCCCTTTAAATGTAAGTGCATAGTAGTTAAAGACACTTAATAGTAAGTGTGACCAGAAAACATGTAGCAGTCATACCTGGAGAAGGGTTTGCTTTTCCTGCTGGACCCGAGTACGGTGGTCCCCGCAGGGCCCAGATGAGCGTTCTCTCGCAGCCAGTTTGCTGGTGGCAGCTTGAGGTCGGTCTTCTCCTGCAGTAATGCATAGGAGGTGGGGGGTGGAGCGGCAGAGTACTTCACTACGGCACGACTCTTCACTTCATTGTTGCCCAGACAAACAACCGCCTCCTAGAGAACAAATGACAAAGATTTCAAACATAACTATAAGGTTGCAAGTCACCATTCACCTCAATAGCACTGGACTGATTATGTTACAAACCAGCCACATTTCCATAATAGACAATATGCAAACTACACACACACACACACACACACACGTGATCAGTGCAACTGGACAGTGTGAAATGCAGCAGACTGTCATCTTACTGTGATGACAGTGTTAGATTATGATGTGACAGTAAGTCTGGACCTGTTTGTTGTCTTCAGTGGCAGTGCTGCTGCTGTGATCCTCCTCATGACCGGGATCTGAGTCTGTCTTCTTATCCTGAGAGCTCATATTCACCACACTCATCCATCCAGGACGACGGTTTACACGAAATCAACGTCCAAAATACACAATCGCCGATTCTTTCCCTTATAGACTGTAAATGATCATAAATCTGCTTTACTAAGTGCACACATCACATCCACTACAGCACCACACAGCAGACCATGTTGCTTCTTTCATCAAGTCTCTCGCTGTTTTAGCTTAAATATCGATAACACATTTATACAGAAGTCCGTCAGATTAATCGATAACTCTCAGATCACAAAAAAACTAAAATAAATGATGTTTTCAAGGGAAAAGCTATGTCTGTCACCTGGCAGCTTCTCAGTGATCACTCCAAAGTTACTGTACCTCTCACCCGGAAGTAGACGTGACGTCAGCGAAGCCTCTTTCTAGAAAAGAGTGGAAAGATGTAGAAATGCTCTACAAGAATGTTTTTGACTATAACACTACATATGCCTTTAAACACGGTATTATAAATATGTCATATATTTAGATTATATACGCTATATGTAATAAATATTCATACTACATATCGGTTTATTTGTATTAAACAACACATTTTACGTAAACTTACATATTATTAAAATAACTACGTTACATTTTTTGTTACGTATTATCCTATAATAAATTATTATTTGAGCCCACGATGTTATCGAAAGTATTGCATTTTGTATAGTTGGGCAATAAATCAATTTTATATATTATTTTTACGTTACTTATTTTATTACAATGCTATTTTAATCCTCGATATTTCCACATATTGCATGTTAACATGCATATTTATTGTGATTTTGATGATGAATAGCGTGTGTGTTCTGTTGCCATGGTTTCAAAATCACTGCGCTCTCACCTGAGTTCACTTTTACTGAGTTCGTCAGTCAGTGGCGTTTGGGAATATGTAACTTTTAGTTGAGTGTTTATTTTAAATTCATGCAGTGACAATGAATAAAGGAAGCAAGAGATATTTTAATAAGAACCAGAGTGGAAACTGGGTAGGATAACCACACTTTACCTCTTTAAGTTACTACAAATGCGTTTGAGCTATTTTTTTACATCGGTCTCGCATATTTCTTTCTTTCTTTCTTTCTTTCTTTCTTTCTTTCTTTCTTTCTTCATCTGTCGGTTTTGCTGTTCTCCAGTTCGTTCACGCTGGTTCGTCTCAGACTGGATGTGAACAGTCACGTGATCTGTGTACGAGCACAGGTTCAATGTTGACACATGGCGTTCCTCAACCCCTGACTCAAACACAGGATCGATATCCCAAATTATTCATCAATCCTGAAAAGGTTAGTCATTGCTATTAAAATAGACTGATGTTTTACACTACAATGACCTTCAACAAACTTACTTGCAGATAGCAACCTCTGGAGGAAATGGATTTTTACTGTAGGCTACTGTACTTTGCCGTGTGTTGCCGTGTAATCTGGATTATGTAGGCTAATCAGATTCCAAAAATGAAGTAGTTGTACTTGTAATTAGATTTTATTACATTTTAAAACACTCGTAATTTTATTACATGATTATTACATTGTATTCTCACAATGGCAGTAAATTAATCATAATTTATTTATTCTTCCTACTAGTCCAGTTCTTTTTTATCATCTACATTTTTTTGGTTTTTGGAATCAAATCAGATCAGCCACTTAAAACTCAGACCCACAGCATTTGATCTCTGGATTTACACAAATAGTTTCACTTTTACGTAACAAGTGTTTTCTCATAATTGCAACATATGTAATCCGCTCTTCCTGCCAAACACATGAATTAGCCTATTATTTGAATTATCACTCAGTGAGCCATTTAACCATGTATTACTGTCTTTGGAAGGCTCTTGTCCTTCAAACACATCAAAATGTACAAATTCACATCATTTCATATTTAGGCCTACATGCAATGCAGGGATTCCCCAACAATTTTTATGTCAGCTGAACATCTTTGACCTAATATACTTGAAGCAAGTCATTAGATTTTATGTTAATAAGTTAGGTCAATTATAATATTGTATGTTATCCTATACTCAAATCAATGTGATAAATGAGTTAGGTCAAAAGTAATCTAAAAAGTAGTCAGATTATATCACCTTAAATGTGTAATGTAAGGGATTATTCTTGTCATGTAATTTGGAATCAGTAACCGACTACAATTTGTATCATGCTGATCAATCCAGTCTTTCTGTTGCAGAAAACAATGGGTCGAGAATATCCATTGTCAGCGCATGATAACCGCACAGCACTGCAAAACACCATACATGTGTATGATCAGGTGAGTTCATCATTACAATAAACAGTGATTCTATCCGTTATATTTCATGTCTTTATACTCATTTCACTTTGCATGTGTTTATGTGTGAAGGGTTTCGGCCTTAAGAAATGTCCTGAAGAGCGTCGGCAGCATAACACTCATTACTGCCTGTGCCATCATTACGACACCTTGAGTCCGGTTAGTGCGGCACAGTGGGAGAACTCAGCTTATCGGTCCGACTTCCTGCCCAAACAGGAAACAGAGGGCAGAAAGGACCCAATCAGAAGTCGCTTTCCCAGAGATCACTCGGCGAGGTCTCAGATGAACGCTGCGGCTCAGGCCGAGGAGAGTTTCATGTGGTTTGGAAGAGACGACTCTAACCAGTACACTCCACTAAGTGTACTAGCAGCCAACAACCACTCCTTTACTCCCTAAATAAGACAATCAGAGAAGATCTGACTGTTTATGACACTAAACATGATGCTCTGCAGAGCGTGAAGTCCAGCTCCCCCTCTCTAGATGTAATGTGGGTGTAAGGGGTGGAGCTAGAAGGTCCGACCACACCACAACCCTACCCATAACTCTTTCCCTCCACCCATTAGATCCACAGGGGTGGAGCTGGACGTCTTTGTCTCTGCAGTGAGTAGCACCACTTGGAATTTCCTAGCAAGTGTCATTCTCTGATTTTACCAGCTGAGGTCAGTCTCTTTTTTGTCTGTCTGTGCCACTCAACTGGCATCACTCAACTTTATATTTGCAGTGTTACAAATTTTGACGTTTCATTCTGTAAAGAAGAGTATCAGTGTTGAATGCAGCATACCGTATAATAAGAAAGAAATAAACATTTTCAGCCCAGTCTAATAAAACAGAAACAATATTGCAGGATTTATTATAGTATTATAAATTCAAGTCGTAATCTTTGATCAAAATAACTCTCCTCCCTCTTTCAGTGCTATCTCTTCTCTTCTCTTCTCTGATGATGTGTTTACTGGCGCGAGGGCGGGGCAACCTGTCACTCACATGAGATCCACCAATAGCAAACCATCCAACCCTCCAATTAAATCCCTATTGACAAAATCAAGTCCTGTTTGAGAAGCCGTTTCACTCATATGTCACAACAGGGAAGAAAAGACTATCACAACTTCCATTTTATGCTGACTTTAACCTTGTCTTAGCCTATAAGAATGAATAATGTTTATAAAAAATAGCTGTTATGTGAGATTACTGATGTCTCTTTTCGCTTATTAAAAGAAATTACAGAAATGCTAAAGAGATCTCATGGGAATATTTGAAATTAAACGGCCGTTTAATGTGGCATCTTACTCACCTGATGTGGTTCACAGTGAGAAACAGGGGGGTTTGTGGGGATGTAAGTGTAAAAAACTCAGTGGCGTTTGGGCTAAAGATTAGTATCCTGCCTTTGAAAGAGATTAAACAGTGAGCGGCGTTACATTATCTCAGCTTCAAAGAGAGGCCGTAAGATTGCCATCTTGCATTTGAAACGGCAGCTGTGTTGCTATATGTGCGCACCTGGAAAAGAGCAACGAGGAGAATCCTCTGGGCTTTCCAGATTTCCTATGTGTCCAGATAGCAGAAACACTGGGAGAGATATTGAGGGAATTGCTCTCGTTTTTAGCCCCAATTCTGAAATGCAATCCAAGAAAATGACATCTAGTAATTAAGTATTTATTTCTTTGATGGTAATGACGTTTTACACATTACATTTCTTTCATAACCTATTCATGAAAGATAAGACACGTTGCCATGGTGATGATGGCACAGAGAATTCTCTTAACATTGTCTGTTCTGTTAATATTATCTGACTTACTCCGGTTCTGGGCAAACTGATAGCCTTGGTTTTCCAAATGCTAAACATTGATCTTGATATTATTTGTCTCTGTGTTGCTATTTATTGAAAGCTCATTGCAATTCTCTGTTGAAAGACGTATTGAAAAATAGATTGCTGGACAGACAAGCGGATGGATTTGCTGAATTGAATGCAGAATAACCCGGTTGAGATCAAAGAACTGCATCTCATTGAGATTCATCTTTTATTGTACTGCCACTTTAAAGGTCCGTACACACCAACAACCATCTGAGTTGAGTTTAAAAATAGGAAACTAAAGTTTTCAATATGGTTACATTTCCACTTAAACAAACCTTTTAGGTTACCATGGGAACTAATGTTTTAACGTCAAAGATTTATGAAAGGATAGTCAGATGTCAAGGTACACTAGAATGCATTATGAGTTAATAGAGTAGATTAATCAGCATAAATCATTTCTGAATAAGAGCCTTAACTTAAGGGCATTCCAATCTAATCACTTCATTTCACTGGCCTCATTATAATTAATTTTGCCAGGTAATGAATTAATGATACAGTCTGGCATGTTTTACACGAGAGGTCAAGACAAATAACGTGGCCCATACCGTTCTCTCTGATGGAATAATTAATGCATCTTAACACTCTAATTAGCCTTTTTTCCCCAGACAAGTGTAAACAAATGCTTCTATGTAATGCAGAAATTAATTCAGTCCGCTTTTACGTTACAATATGCGTGTGATCTTCTGTACACTATCAGAAAAAACGGACTATCACTGGGGTGGTACCCTTTCAGAGCGTTGGTTTAACTTAAAAATTAAAGTCCCCCTGAAGTCAATCATTTTATCCCTTAAAACTCATCTTTGATCGTCAAAATGGCATATTTAAGCGATTTTTTCTTGAAAAAAAAAAAAAAAAAAGTCTTCATACCTTAAAATAGCTTGAATGTAACTCTACACCTTTGCCTCGTTTAGTACTCGCGGTTTTATGAATATGCAAATTAGCCCCGCCCCCACTCACGCACACTAGCTCAGAGATCCACTCGTTGACGTGATTGTTTACAAGGTAGTTTGTGATGTCAGAAACACTGACGATTTCGCGTTTTTTGAGACTGTCTTTGGTTCACTGCCGTTTTAAGGAGAAATACTCAGCAATGGTGTTGACTTGTGAATTTACACATGATTTGTCTTAAAGCACATTAAAAACACCACATAGACATTAACAATATGAAAACCTTGATTTTCACCACAGGGGGATTTTAAGTTCCCAGGTTGGGTGCTTTAAAATTTTGAGTTCATTGAAAAACATTTTTTGAGTTAATACAATGAAGGAGATTGGTTTAATACATAGAAACTCAATATATGATGTTTTCTGCACCACATTAATTATCTAAAGGTGATTTTACAAAAGATAAAAAGTTGGGATAAATCATGATTTATTTTATTTTTTTATACAATGTAGGCTACATATTAGAACCTTTTTAAAAGGTACCATCTCTGACAGCTTTTGTTGCATTTTTTTTTTTTTTTTTTCATTCATTACTATTCATATGGCATAATCCGGTTATGTTTTCTCCTAGTCGACAGCATCTTTTCCTTGACACTGTTATTGTGAGATATCACTCACTGTCGCCTCTCGGCCGCACATCCTTGTTTTTCAGCTCGGCCATGTGATAACTCTGTCTAACCTTGAGAAATGGCTGCAGGAGACCCGGCACACACCAGAATAAACCTTCTTAGTGATGAAATATTCATTCAAATGAGGTGGAGAGGGCTGCTGCATTAGAATAAGTCATTGTTAAAAGATTGCTCACATCCATAGAGGCGTCCAGTGCATCATTGTGAATAGATCAGTCTGAGAGGATGTTATAACACACAGAAAAACTCAGTGTTCTATGATAAAAGTCGGTACTCTGTGCTGCACCGGTTCACTCAAGTGCGTCTCGCATTTTACAATCACTGAGTCATCACTAGTGAAATGAGGAATGAAAACAGCAGTGGACTCAGCCTCTGGAAAATTTTATTGTGCCACTGAAACAAATGGAAAAAATTTAGTTTTAGCACATTTCACATGTGATGATGTGGTTTCATTTTAGGCTTGTGAGGGTATTAGGCTTTGTGTTTATAGGCCTTGTGTAGCCCCGCCCCTTTTCAGTTTGTATTTCCACTGCATGAAGGTAAGATCTTACAGATTTATGAGTGAATCTTCCCAGTGTACTGGCATATGTCATGACATCCGCTTAAAACATTACAATGTCCATGATAACTTTCGGTAACTCTACAATAAGTAATTAAACTTCACCAGCTAATTATTCTTCAAGAGCGATGCCATAGAAATATACAGAGCTACAGCAAAAAATGGAAATTTAAAGATGGTTGTGCACTTGCTTCTCTGTCATCTCTCACATTTTTTGTTCATTGATCATTTTAGTTTAAGCAATAAGTGTAACATTTTAGATTAGTGTCCAATTCTCACTAGCTATTAACTATGACTTTTGCCTCAATAAACTCCTAATTACTGCTAATTAATAGTTAGTACAGTATTTGTTAAGTTTAGGTATGGAGTAGGATTAATGGATGTAAAATATGTGTTTTATAAGTACTAATAAACAGACAATTATCATAATAATATACATGCTATTAGTTAATAGTGAGAATTGGACCCTAAAAGTGTTACCGCAACAAGTTATGTTGTCCTGACAAAATGCCAATAAAAAAGATTGGAAATAAATATCTAAAATAAACATCCTTTTTCTTTTTTTTTTTTTACTATAAAGAACATTTTGTGTGTTGGAAAGGTTCCATGAATGTTAAAGGTCCTTCATTGGACCACAGATGCCAAAAAAGAGCATTTATAAGTATGAATCTCTATAGACAAGTTTATGTAACTAAAGCACATTGAGTTATTTTGATGCATTTCATAAAGTACATTCATGTATCCACTTTAAAGGGTTAGTTCACCCAAAAATGATTATTTTAATTATCCTGTAATTGAATCACCCTCAAGCCGTCCTAGGTGTATACTTTCTTCTTTATAATTGTTATTTTTGGATTAACTATTCCTTTAAGGAAAGTCTCCATTTACGTTAATTAATCAAAGAAACTGCTAACTTGATTTATATGGCTGTTGAGCAAAAAACAAACCATATCAAACCAGCATCATTCCCAGCAGACATGAGCGCAATTGTTGTGAATTAATTAGCTACGTTTTTGTGAAAGTGTCATGGTTCTTGATGGGCAAATCAGTATGTATAAATGCAGGTACTGTAAAGCAAAGGGTCAAAGACAAACCTTAAGAGTAAAATGATTCTGAATTAGCATTTTGAGCTCAGAGAGGCAGAATGTAAAAGTGCTGAATTTGGGGGAAATTCATGATGAGTTTTTAGAGAATAGAGAGAGTCTGTGGATAAAACATATGCAACAATGCATTATTATCCAGCTTTGCATATATCCCCCCCCCCCCCCCCATTCATGCCGCATTTTTTGGGCCCTATATATTTTTGAATTACAATATTTACATGTGCACTATAGAGTATATGTAGAAACACACATCTGATTTATTGTCAGAATTTATTGTCAATTTGTGAAAGTGTTTGTGTTTATCGGCTACTAAAAATGATGTCAAGGTCGCTGTCTTGTAAAATAAACTACTCTGATTTTGACATATTCATACCTCCAACTGAGTGATGGGAAGAACCACTGACTTACCTCTTGATGACATCACTGCCAGTTATGAGATGCACATTAACATTTTAAAAAATGTAACACAAAAAAGTTTAAACAAAATGCAAATATTTTGCACTATTTCTCTGTCACTAATGAGCTTGAGACTAACAAATGAAGACTAATGTAAATTTTCACTCAAAATATTGCTCAGATATGTACTACAAATACATATTATAATACAATATTATACTCTACTTTCACATATTATCACATGATTTTGTTAAATAAGGTTGATTTAAAGTCATTTTACAGGAAACAACCCAATTTTTCACATTGAATTCAAAATAAATTCAAGTAACGTTAGGCCTATTTGACAGAAAAGCATGACAAACATTGCTGTCATACAAGTAACAAAAATCTGAAAATCAATACCAAGGGTCAAAACGAGAGAATTTTAACTACCGAGATAGCAATCAATGCTAGTGGTCTGACTCTGCAGGCCTTCTGTGGTCAAACTGACCAGTGCAAACGCACTCGATGTGGGCGTGGCCCTCGCGCCAACCGCCACGCTATTGGTCGGCACACTCCAACGCCCCGCCTCTTTCAAAAAAGATCGAGAAAAAAAAGAAAAGGAAAACAGAGACATCTCAATCCTTGCAACTGGGGAAAAGATGAAACGTAGTGCACCATAGTCTCCGAATCACCTCCTCTTTTTTTTTTTTAAACCCAGTAAACCACCTTCTGTCGCTCTTAGCCAAACTGAGCCACATCTGTAAGTTATTTCAATCACCTAAAGCCAAACATCATTATCAGATATTCAGTTTTGGGACACGCTGGATTAAGTTTTGTAGCATTTTAAAGGTGAGTCATTAATCATGAACGCTTACGTGCATTTGAGCAGCGTATTGATTCTTATTGGATATATGAACACGATATCTTCATACACACACGCACACATATAGGCGTTTATCCAGGTAAGATATAAGATGCACTCGCCGGTTGTTGGTTTAAGGAGCCGCGGCTGGTGTTGCGCGGTGTGTCCGTCCATGTGTGTGTTTATTCGCCTGCGACATGGAGGGGATGGGTGGGCTTTTCTCTCTGTGTTTCTAATATCCGAGGACATCTTGAGCCACTCAGCGACCGGAATAGTTGCAAATGGAACGTCTTTGGTTGGTTATATTTCGGTTTTTGATCTCTGGCTACATTGTATCAGCTGTTTCTTCGGGATTCGGTTACATTGTATTCGTTAGATCAAGTGAAAACAATGTTGACCATGTATAAAATGGCTTTATTAAAACTGTTGATGCGTGCTATCTTAGCATATTTTCTTAATGTTGAATGTCTTTCAAGGGCACTATATAAGGAAATATACACCTGGAGACAACATTGAAGGTAATATTTATGTATTCAGTTGGTAACTGTGTGATAAGGCTCCCCTAAATATGGTTTTGGCAAAGTCAACCACTATTTTGATGTAGTTTAAAAGTTTAGTCTTGTCACTCAACTTATTGCATATACATTTGTGGTGTTTTTTGATTATCCCATTTTTAATATCATAGAATTAAAACAAGATCTTAAGAAGTGTAGGTAGTGTGTGTGTGTGTGTGTTTAGGGAGATGCCCCTTTGTCTGTTGGAGGAGAGGGGGTGTGTACAGATGTTCACTACCAGGACATCTGCTGTTTCTAAGGGCTTTGTCAAGGGCCCTTTCAAGAAGACTTCGGGGCCCGAAAGACTTTTCCAAGCTTAATCCTTACTGGTTAATGCAATGCAATGTAAGTGTAAATAATCCATAGTGTTACTCGTGTATTCTCAGTAGGTTACATGTTTCGGTTTGATGACTAGAGACCTTGATTTCTGACACGTCCATTACATTCCCCGCTGAGAATTCTCCCTCTCTCTCTCTCTGTCTCTCTCCGTCTCTCGCCCCGGAGCGCTCACACATCACACACTGAATCATAGTGTACATGGCAGCATATGAAGCAGGAAGACATTTATTAGAGTCAGACAGGAAAATGCAAAGGGCTTCTTTAATATTTATGGCATCCTGTTCTTCAGTTCATTTGTACTTCGGATCAGTGCTTCTCAAGTGGTTTTATATTGGATATCAAGTGGATCAAAAGTGTTTATTGTGCAGAAATGTCCTTAAAATCAAACTTGGTGACAAAATCTAATTTGACTAGCTGATGAATTCGCCCCAAAATACTACAGAGTTAGATTGGATGCCTAACCTCTGACATCAACAACAAAAGATATGGAAACTTTGGAAATTATTTTCTCTTTCCTTGATAAGTCTATTTATTTTGCTGTCCTAACTATGCGTTTCAGTGTTGCAACCAAGTTTTCTGTTATCAGTCATCAGCCTGAGATGAGTGTGTCAAATAAATGTCCATATGGTCTTAATATATAAGGTAATAAAAGATACGTGATTAGTAAACATCATTAAACTTTGACCTTTAGAGGCTTCAAATAATTTTGTAAATTCATTGAAACACCCCTTATGAAAAAAGTTATGCGATGGATATGTTTGACAACAGTAGACTTTTATGTCACACCAAATATTTCACAATTATTGTAGGTGTCATACAACAATTAGGCCTGTTTCATGCTATGATTCTGTTTGTAGATATGAGTCATACATGACCTTTTAAGAAAAAAGCATGGTAAATTCAGCACATACAATTTCATACAATATTTTTTGTTCGCTTTGAATTCAATTATTACCATGTTCAAAAGATTATGGTCAGTAAAAGTTTTTTAATGTTTAAAGTCTCTTCTACTCATCCAAAATTTCAGTAAAAACAGTAATATTGTGAAATATTCTGAAAAATTCAAATAACTGTTTTCTATTTGAATATCCTTTTTAATATAATTTATTCCAAAGCTGAATTTGGAATTTTGTCTTCAGTGTCACATGATCCTTCAGAAATCATTAATATGCTGATTTGATTCTCAGGAAACATTTCTGATTATTATCATTGTTAAAAATTCTTTGATTAATAGAAATGTATTTTTTTGTATCAATTTAAAAGTCTTTACTGTCACTTTTGATCAGTGTAATGCATCCTTGCTGTAACGCATATTAATTAATTTATTTTTTAAAAACTTGTGAATGGTAGTGTATTTTACACATTTCAGGTAGACCATACCGTAAGTGAATCATGTTTTATTCATATTTTTCATATGAGCTGCATTCATTGCCTTAGACGTACTGCATTGCTTGATGCTGAGCTGTGTGTTTTCCTGCCTTTCGTTTTAGTCTTTTACATGTGAGCATGTGTTCATTCCCAGAGGCAATGAAGCTTTTGCAGTTGTGTTGAGCTTGGGAATGTTGACATTCTTCCATGAGCGGAGCACAGAAGTGAAATGTGTTTGTTTGAGTGTAGCTTGAATCTCAAACACAGACGTTCACTTGAGCGGTACGCAGAGAAGATGAATATTAATGAATTTTTAATACCTTGTTTAACACACACTATTATAGCCTCCTCTGCATATATGCTAGTGTAGCATTCCGGTGATTTCTCAACAGTAGGAGTTAGGAAGACTGAGAGGATGTCTGACGGTGCCTGATAGGAAGGTAATTGCTATGAAATTGGAACATGGCATCAGCCTAGAGCCGCAAAATTCAACCTTTTATTTCACCCGCCGCTCGTGTGAGAGTCTCAGGGACGTGTCTGGCTGTCAATCAGAATGTGGCTCAAAATGTCTAAAAGAAAAGATTCATTCAATTCACTTTATTTCATTAGATTCCCCTCTTTTCTATTAAAGAGCAAATTTATGAAGAGGTGTGGAAAAGAGTAACGGAATAATGTATGATTGCAGGTAAAGGTTTAGTTGGTTCCGTTTTCTGTGTTGTTGCTGCTAGTGTCAGTGAACCTCTTCTGTTTTTTTTTGTTGCCCAGCCATAAATGAGCTCACACTCTTTCTCCTGCCAGAGTCAGTTGTAGAGGAAATGCTACAGGCTTTGCTTCCTGTTTTCTCTCATACAGACATGAGACCATCCATGTGCTTGGCGAGGGGGGTAATTCCTGGTGTTAAATTCAAATCTACCCCTGCAGAGTTAGATTTACCCTCGCAAAATAAAGTGAGGTAAAATTTAATAAGGGTGGTTTTAGTTCATTGATTTATGATAATTCTGTTTGTGATGAACACTTGGAAAGACATTTTGGCCAATATCCCTTTATGGTACTGCGATGCCATATGGCAACAATTAATTTCTACTCATTTCCTTGTTATTCAGAAAAAAATACAATATATTGCACTATGGGAATTAAAAGGGCAGGCCTTAATGTAGCCAATGATGTGCTGTTTTTAAGTCACATGACATTTGAATGTCCCTCCAAATTAAACTCTCTTTCCAACTGTCACCTGTTGAAATGCTCTAGAAATTGCTCTCTTAACCTCATTTCTAAACATCTCTTCTCAAGGGGGATTTTTTTGCAGCATCTTTGATAAGTAAATTAGATATTTTTATTCACAAATCAACTTTGTCTAACATAGTTTTATTGAGTTTAATTGAGAAAATATACATTTTTCCAGATGGCAACGCTATACCATATGGAAAAATAGGTATGTTGCCATATGGCAACGCTGTACCACAGTGGAATTGTAGTAATGTATTTCCCCATTGGGATTTTTTATGATTGCAGTTATTTATTTATTTGAAGTGTTTTTGTAGTATAGTTGTATTTGTGTATAAACAACAAATTGATTTCTTCTGTTCAGAAAATGAATACAGAAATATTTAACGGAAAGGGCAATAGGAAGAGTGCAGAGTTAGCTCTTCCATGTGATGAGAGTGAGGATGAGTTAGCCAAATGATTGCGAATGATAGGTATTAAATGATAGGGATCTACTTGTTTTTGTTTTTCATGAGTGAAAAGTATTTAAATCTATCAATTTCTAAAAGAAATGTGCAAATAAATAGAAAAAAAAAACATAATTTTATAGAAAAACTACTTTTTTGATCATTTTCCATTATGGTACAGACCCCCCCCCCCCCATATATTTTTTTCAAATATATTTTTGGATTTGCATGATTGAAGCTATTGATAAAGATATTGATAAAGATGGTATGGTGGCAGATCTATATCCATACTGTTGTGATATTGCGTACATTGTCTAAATCTCCATTGCAGTGTTTTAATCAATCAAGAATAGATTTCTGTTAGCAGTGTATATATATAGTATAGTTATTTTTCCACTGCTTATTGCACTTCAATGGCTTAAAATCAAAAATCACATTTTAAACCTAATACTTAAAAATGCATTGAAAAAACCTGCAATATTCCATAAAAAAAAAATCGATTTCATGGTGACTTTAATTCTACTGCCCTGTGTTGTGTTTGAATCACCCCTTGCAGTACAAGAATATACTGTTTCCAATATTTCCAATATTTTTCCATTTGAAAAATGTTAATACTGATGATCACTGATACATTGTGCAACTGAGTTTCCCTAAATCGTTTTTATGGATCTTTTCTTTGAGGGGCACAGGCTATCTATCAGATAAGGACGTATTAAGGGGAGACACTACAGGAAAAACCAGTGGTTTTTCATGCATGTCAATTTTGAGATTTTGGCCTTTTTGGCTTTCCATAAAGTGTTTTTTCAGACTAGTGGACAGAAAACATCCAAAATACACTTTTAACTGTATCTTTTAGAGCACTTTATCTATTTGCATCTGTAGATTTCAATTACAGTATATATCTTTAAAGGCCGTTTTCTCAAAATGAGTTTTTCCTCCTACATTGAGCCAGAAATCTCCACTTCAGTACAGCACTTGTATACACCAGACTTTACAGTTTTATTCCTATCTATATTATGAAGGTTTTTACAAAAGGGTTTGTTCATATATAATTTTCCTGATTTTATACATTTTATTCCTAAAAAAAATGGCGAAAATTAAATAATTTTGGGCTGTTTGAACTTAATGAGATTGATGAATAGAGATATCCAAAATCCCCTCTGTAAAAACCTTTAGCTCTAATATATCAAATAAATGAAACAATAATTTTAAACCTGACTTGTGTGCAATGTATGCAAATTAATGCATATTTAATTAGACAACGCCTAATTTGCATATTTAAACATAAAATTTCAGAAAACTTGTAATACAAAAAATGTTTACTATTATTAATGTAATCAACTGGTGAAGTATGGTGATATTTATTCGGTTTTTTTTTGTTTGTTTTTCCTCACCCTCTCAGGGTGTCCCTTTAGTCAGTGCTCGGATACGAGGAAAATGGCCTGTGTGTCTGAAATTGCTGATGATTTTTCAGCATTAATCCCTGAGCTGAAATCTTGATGCGTTGTAGGAGGCGATGTGATCAGCCTCTCCTGCAGGTTGTTAGAGTTCAGGACTCCAGGAGTGAGAGTCAAAGCAGGGTCATTGAGTTCAGTGTGTTATGAAGGGGTCAGAGAGGCAAGGGGCCCCTTTATTGTGCTCAGACTGAGAGGGGTCGGGGGAAAACGCTTGGCTTATTATAGCTGAGAGACTATCACAGATCAATACAGAGGTTTTCACATACTGTTTGCGAAGTTATATTACAAATGCCGGTTCACTTATTTTTGCTTGTTGCAATGTATTGTGGTTTTTGTTTCGTGACCTATATGAGGAGGTTTCTGTCCTACACCGAGAGGAAGAAAGCAAGAGATATGACTAAGAAAGAAAGCGATGCGTTAAGAGATACAGATGCATGGGAATGTGGTCAAGTGTTCGAGACATCGCATGAGGAGATTTCTGTCCCAGAGATAAGAGATACAGAGGAACATTTTGTTGATGTTACTCTTTTTTGTTTCATTTAAAGCTGCGACGACAAACATAAATGTAAAAATAATGACCATAATGAATCCTACGGATAAGAAATCTTTGAGTGAATATTAGGATGTCTGACTGGCATGTCTAAATACTGTTTGAGTCATTGAGATCTCTTCTGAAAACCCACTTTTTTTTTCTGACAAGAATATATAGTTGAGGAAAATGAGTGTTGTTAGCATAGACAGGAAGAATTAAAGGGGAACTTGGCAACTATTTCAACTTAATAAATCCGTTTAGAAATCATTTGGATGGTTAAATAACCTGTTCTGGTGAGAATGGTGACTTTCCCCGCACCCCCCAGCGTTCCCCGGCGGAAAACCAACCTTGCAACATGGGGACTAACGTCCCGGTTAGTTGGAAATAGAATGTCTCTAAGCTGTAGCGAGAGCTCGTTGAGAAAACACGCGACAACAAAAGTGAAAGTCAGTGAAGAAATGGCTAGAGTTCCCCTTTAAGTGAGAAATGTTTGAGTTTATATAGAGATCTCTGACTTTTTTTTTTTTTTTTTACAATAACACAACACAGTGGTACCGGTATCTCATAACAGCACGTACAGCCATAAAAGCTATATCATCTTACAATCTTTGGATATATATGTTCATACATAAGCATATAAAATGAAAAAACTAAATAATTATAATAGGGCTGTCAAACGATTAATCGCGATTAATCGCATCCAAAATAAAAGTTTGTGTTTACATAATTTATGTCTGTGTACGGAGTATAATTATTTTCTATATATAAATACACACACATGCATATATATATTTAAGAAAATGTGTTATTTATATATAAAATATTTATATATAACATAAATTATATATAATATAAATATATATACACAGTATATACATGCAAATATTTCTTAAATATATACATGCATGTGTGTGTATTTATATATAGAAAATAATTATACACCGTACACAGACATAAATTATGTAAACACAAACTTTTATTTTGGATGCGATTAATCGCGATTAATCGTTTGACAGCCCTAAATTATAATAAAAATAAAAATGCAGCAGGGCATATCAAAGTAAATAAATAACAGGGACATTTTATAGACCAGTAATCAAAAGGATATATCAGTCACTAAGCATCTTCCAGAAAGTTCCACAGAGAAGACCAAGTGTGCCAGAAAACATCAGATCTTTGATGCAGATCGTGAGTTAGTTTTTCCAGAGGTAAAAGAGTAGCGACCTGACTCATCCACATATTAACTGAGGGTATTTGAGGAGTTGACCATAGTAATAATATACATTTTTTTGCTAAATGAAGTTCAACACCCTTTCTTTGTCACAGTCCAGGCACAGACCAGCTTTACAGTTCAGAAGGTAAACATTTGGAGACAATGCAAAGGTCTTTCCAATAATCTTTTGAACATCCATGTGGATCTCTTTCCAATAACCTTTGATTTTATCACAATCCCAAAACACATGCATCACTGTGCCAATGTTCGACCTACATTTGAAACATAATTGAGAAGAATTGGGGAATATTTTATGAAGACGACCTGGAGATAGGTCCTGTGAATGAATTTATAATTTTGTTAGATCTCTGACTTTTGATGGTAGACTTAGGCATCTTTGTAAACATGAGAACAGTTTGAGACATTACAACAATCTAGAGGAGACATGGGTTTTTTCTAAGGAGAAACTGAAGATTTGTCTGAAAAATTCTATTTGCTCTCAAACAGTAGATAAAGAGAGGAAGAAGAAAGCAAGGGAGGGGGGGGGGGAAGTAAGATATGACTCAAGCAGAAAGCGATATGTTGGGAGATATGGATTCTCACCAGTGTGAGAGCGAGGTCAAGCGTTTATGACACGGTTTCTAAACTCTGAAGTGTGGTCTGCAAAACCTTGTTTAAAACTGTAGACATGGTGGTTTATCTTTTATCACGCTTGAACAGTGACACATTGGGAGCGTTCTCGCTGTTCTTCTAAACACTTCCAGCACCTCCTCCTCAGATAACCTTCTTGTGTGTTTCGACACTTTACTGAAGTTGATTTAAAACCTGTCTTTTCTCTTTGTGTGCGTTACAGGAAGTGAGACAGTCCTGCTGCTTTGATGAGCACTGACATTTCTAAAGGTCTCTGGAAAAAAAACTATTTTTGATTGCTTGAAATTATTCAATGCCACAAATAAGCATGCAGGAAATGATCTGCATATTTAAAATGCCACCTCAACAAAGTGGTCCGGATCCTTTAAAGAACGAAACCTCTTGAGAGCAGTCGCACGGAACTTTGAAATTCAGTGCTCGTTTTGGAGAGGATGTTTAGTTCACGTGGTAAAAGAATAAATAGGTGAAATAGATGCTTTTCACCCAAAAATCAAATAGGGGAAAGAATAGTGTAAAGAAATTAAAGCATGTTTTTAGGACTAGTTGGTTTTTGTTACATTATTTTCATATGGATTGTGCACATTTTGCTTATTGCATTGTATTGAAATTCAGTATAAAAAAAATTCAGTGTAACAAATATAGAGAATTACAATTGTAAAATTGATGCACCTGTTGATGGAAATAAATGTTATTTCCATTAAGAGGTGCATACATTTTTGGTCAAGATCTTGTATTGAGAATGCAAGAGTCCAGCACTCTGTAAAGTCTCCTCCAGCACATCCCAAAAACTTTTAATGATTTTAAGGTCTGGATTCAGAGGAGCCGATACATGTGTGAAAATGATTCTTCATTCTTTCACAGTTTGAATCTGATGAATCTTGACATTGTCCTCCTGGAATATGGCCATGATGTGTCTTCCTACATGGTTGTTTAAGAAATGAAAAGCTACACACTCCATCAGTTAGGGTTAGAAGAACTGTTGCCAAACATATAACAGGATAGAAACATAATAATCACTGCAATAATGATCCAATCATAGACTCTTAAGCATTTGCCTTTTTAAATCCAAACAGCGAAATTTATTAATTTATTAATTAATTTAATTTTTTTTGGCCGTGCAGTGTATATATAAATAATAATGCTGTCAAATCGATTAATCTGGATATACAACCTTTTTCTTTTTTTGTATATGCTTTTTTTTTTTTTAATAAAAATTTCACAAAGCAATGGAACTGCTTAAAAATGGTATTGCTTAAAGTTTTTCAGTTTTATAGACTAAAAAAAGTATTTTGAAAAAATGTTTTTTGAAATATGACCTTGGCATTGCAGTTTTCTGTGTGATTCACACTAATGAAAAAGTGAGTGAGAGAGTTTTACGCTGAAAGAGTGGAGTATCAAAACATCGTTTAATTAGTACATTCCCATAACAGCTCGGGTTTGCATAACGCTCAATGAATATTAAAATGAAGTGAGGTCAGTGTAAATGTGTCTATTGTGCAGGATAAACATGAGGGACGAAATGCGCAAACATCAATCACTAGAGAGTAATGCGACTGTCATAACACACACACACACACACACACACACACACACGCACAGGTGCAGCTGAATCAAAGCAGCAGGTTTGTGAATGGAGCAGATGTAATTCATGCTTTGTGTGAAGGAGTGCTTTTAGAAACACAGGACTTTGAAGTGGATACAGCTGATGTCTTTGTGTCGCTGATAGGTGTTTTCTCGTATCAAGATTTACAACTCAAACTGTAACCACTTGTGCAGCTCTTTAGATGAGTTTTTGTTGGTTAATTAATTAAATAGAATTACATAATAGTCTTTCTGCTCAATACTCATCTGTTGCTAATCATAAATGTATATAAGCTACTGTCAGAGTTTGCTTTTGTGTGGGATTGTAATGCAAACAGTGTTTCTATGGCAGGTTTATGTCGTCCTTCTCTCTGACCTGAATACTGGTCACAGGAAGTGACGGTTGCCTTGGGGACACGATGACCTTGCTTAATTAATAGAGCATTTTTTAACAGAATATGGATTAATGATCTTTTTGTGCTTATGAAATGGCACTTACAATTATTTATTAACCATTAACACCTTTACTCCAGTCCTCAGTGTCACATGATCCTTCAGGAATCATTCTAATATGATGATTTTCTGCTCAAGAAACACATTATCATCAATGGTTTCCCTTTCACCTCCTCCTGTGACACCAAAGGCAAAGAAATGTGTGCGTATTCATGCACACACTATTGTTGCTGCCTACCAGTTCAGATCTTTCAGATTACCCGTTCAGCTGGCAAAAACTGAGTCTTTGCTGACCTATGTGATCCTCAGAACAGATTGTGTGTGTGTGTGTGAATGCGTTTAGATTTCTGTTTGTTTGAAAAAAAAAATCACAGACAACCAAGGCCAAGGTAGTGCAATGAATGCCACAGTCATGCTTGTGTATTTACAGAGATCATTGAAAGACAGATGGGGATAAGATGGAACGGGAGGGAGCGCTCAAAAAGATGAGGATTGTGAAATGCAGGAAGCCTTTCTTTAATTGAGAACGATCTGTTATGAAAGAGCCTTTATGAAAAGATCCATCATACATCTTTCTCGGGGTCCTCTTCTGTCTGGAGAGTCGATATTTGTCCTTCAGCAGGATTGAAATTGAGTCATGTTTTTGTAGGATGGTTGAGTGTGTGTGTGTGTGTATGTGGCGCGTGCTCTGATCAGTTTCAGGTTGAGTGAGAGGGCACCGGTTCTTAAATCACTGAAGCGAGATGTGTCTCGGTGAGTTTGTCTCTCAGCGTGGGACTGGAAGTCTGTTTGTGTCTCTTTCTCAGCTCTGAATCTGCTGCTGCTCTGATTGAGGGAGACTTGCAGCCCTGCGCTGACACTTTCTGATTTAAAAGACTTTTTTTTTAAACCCCAAAGGGCCAACAAAACTGTAAAATCGTATTGGTTTGAACTGAAGTTACAGACTCCAGTCATCTAGTTTTTAGAGTCTAGTCAGAATTAAATAAAACATGAAATTGACCCTATTTTTATAGTTTTTTTTACTACAAAAAGTGGGGAGAAAAAGTTACTCCTGTCTGTCCAAATCTATGAGTATTTCGTTCATCTTCAGAACACGAATGAAGATTTTTTTTAATGAAGTCTGAGAGATTTCTGTCCCTTCATTGAAAGTCTGTTCACCCAAAACTCTGACGGTTCATTAAGAGATTGTAAAATAAATCTAAATGAATCATGCGAAGAGAAGAGATACAAACGTTTTGTATGACGAACAGATTTAATTTAGTCTGTTCATCAAAGAATCCTGAAAAAGTTTCCATAAATATGAAGCAGCACAACTGTTTTCAACATTGATAATAATAAGAAATGTTTCTTGAGCAGAAAATCGGCATATTAGAATGATTTCTGAAGGATCATGTGACACTGAAGACTGGAGTAATGATGCTGAAAATTCAGCTTTGCCATCATAGAAATAAATTATATTTTACAACATATTCAAATAGAAAACATGTTTTTTAAATTGTTATAACATTTCACAGTATTTAAGTTTTTACAGTATTTTTAATCAAATAATTCCAGCATTGGTGAGCATAAGAGACTTCTTTAAAAAAAAAGAAAAAATAGTGCAAATTTTGAAAGGTAGTATTAATACATAAAAATTAGGGCTGTCAAACGATTAATCGCGATTAACCGCATCCAAAATAAAAGTTTGTGTTTACATAATATATGTGTGTGTATGGAGTATAATTATTTTCTATATATAAATACACACACATGCATAAATATTTAAGAAAAATGTGTTATTTATATATAAAATATTTATATATAATATAAATATATATACACAGTATATACATACAAATATTTCTTAAATATATACATGCATGTGTGTGTATTTATATATAGAAAATAATTATACACCGTACACACACATATATTTTGTAAACACAAACTTTTATTTTGGATGCGATTAATCGCGATTAATCGTTTGACAGCCCTAATAAAAATGTGTCCCTGAATGCTTAAGTACCATTAGTAATATCATTGTTCAACGTTGAATTTTGTGAATATTCACATTATTGAAGTTAAAGGATTTATCAATGCAGCTTAGGGTTGCAAAATTCTGGGAATTTTCAAAGATGGAAACTTTCCATGGGAATTAATGGGAATTTAAGGGAATTAACAGGAATTTATGGGAATAAATGGGAATAAACTGGGAATTTTCAAAGTTGAAGGTTGGATCTTCATAGGGAACTTAAATATAGTTGAGGAAAGTATATTTTAGCATAATCTTGACTAAAACAAACAGATGCCATTCAAATACACTTGAATATCCATGCCATTCCTCAATCACATGCACATAGCACACGGCTATGAGACCACACCCCCTACTGGCACTGTGCATGCCTCCATCACATGTACAGAAGCCCAAAGCACAAGACTATTGAAGGCACACATTTGAGCCTGTGGACTAAACAAAGTGAAGTAAGTTTTGATGATATTATGGGGAAATATATTTATTAAATGTTTAAATTGCAAATATCACATACAAATGTATTCATCTAGTTGATAGCAAGCTGATAAGTTAGATGCTAAATAAGCTAGCATAACTTTATTTACCACATAAGTAGGGCTGGGCGGTATGATGGTATATATCGTTACCGCGGAAGAAAATGTCAACCGTAACAGATTTTTTTATTCCGTGTATACCGCAACATGTAAATAAGTAGGCGTGGTTAACTCACGTGCAGCGTGCGTGAGACTGAGACACTGATATTTGTCAAAGAAACATGAAGAAAGACCAAGAGGATCCACAAAAGGAATTACATTTTCAAAATTAACGTGATATTTTCGGGGTAGGGGGGAAGGTGCAGAAGTCAACTAGAGCAGTGCAGCACACTGAAAGTTTAGAGAGACGCACATGCTCACAACGGGGCTTACTTGACAACAAGTTCATATATCAATATTCTAACGAATAGAAATAACCTAAAATAATGTATCTATCCGTCTCTTATGTGTACCGTTACTGTCAGAGCAAGCGGTTGCCGTGGTAATGAATATTTCCAAAATTCCCCAGCTTAACTTCCCATGGAAATTTACCGGAAACTTTCTGGAAATTTACCGGAAATTTTCCACCCCTTTGCAACCCTAATGCAGCTTTATGTTGTCTTTAAAGCTTGCAAAGAATTCTTTGCAGAATTTTGCTTTAATATTTAAGTTATTCATTTGTTGTTTCTCCAGCCAAGTGAAAGCTTGAAGCTGATTCTAATTTGAATAGTATCATGGCTCCCTCTAGTGTCTGACATGTCATTTTGCCAGTTGTCCACTGGTTTCATCTTGACTGTGTCTTTCTGTGCAGGTGTACGGTGGCGTAATGCCCACTGGAGGATTCTGGGGGCTGTAGTTTCCTGTTGCTAAGCTCAGTGAACGGCAGACGAGGAGAACAGAACTGGCATGGCTTTGATTGACAAACACAAGGTCAAACGGCAAAGACTGGACAAAATCTGTGAGGGTAAGAAGTCTTGACGTGTCCCCGAAGTACAGTGCTGTCTCAGTACCATGGTGCAGTGGTGGTGATACAATGCTGCTTCGCTATATGCCATGAAACTTAATTACCATACATATACTTGCATAACAAATACTGACTTTACCAAGGTTAAATTGTATTGTCGGGTACTGGAAATACCATGATTTTTCTTTATACACAACAGCTTAAGATTGGGGTCGGTACGAGTTTTTCTAAGTCTCTTTACTCTCTTATGCTCACCAAGGCTTTTTCTTCATCAGAAATGCAGTTAAAACAGCAATATTGTTAAATATTATTTAGCAGTTTTCTATTTGAATGTATTCCTGTGATGGCAAAGCTGAATTTTCAGCATCTTCAGTGTCACATGATCCTTCAAAAATTCTTCTAATATGATGATTTGCTGCTCAAGAAACATTTCTTATTATTATCAATTTTTAAAACAGCTGTGCTGATTATAAAAACGTTATAAATGTTATTACTGTCACTTTTGGTCAATTGAATGCATCCTTGTTGAAAAAGTAAAATAAAACTACAACAACATTTGAATGGTAGTGTGTGTGTATATACACCATGGTATTTACATGGCACTGCAAGAAACCTGGTAGAAATGACTCTGGTCCAAAAGCTATGATATTAACATTCTCCCATGTCTAAAAAACTATGGTAATATTGTAGTTTATATTTGTACTTTGTTTTTTATAAGTTTGTTATTTCTAAGCTCCACACAACTTGAAGAACTTTAGTTGTTTAGTTGTCGAACGCTGTTAGAATCTGTGTGTTTGCATGTGGGCATGTGTGATAAATTATGTCATCTCGGGTTTCCTGAGAAAGTTTTTCCAGCTTCCCAAAATGATCTTATTGGTCCCATTTGAGAGTCATCAGAGGCAGATTAAAAAACCAAAAGAGTAACTGGTGAAACGAATGTACGTTTACTCCGAAACACATGAAGTTGACATCAGTCATGATGATGCAATGTTCCTCTAATGGAGCAGCAACTTAAATTACTGTTTAAACCCCATATCACATATGCACAGACGCACACATACACGCAATCAATCCATAATCCCCAAACGCTGGGAAAGTTTTCCATCCATTCCATGGTTTGGCATCTCTCGGCTGCCTGATATTATAAGCGTATAAAAGTTTGCATTTGGCTCCCGGACCCCCTCGCTGGGACTCCTGAATGTGGTTGATCTGGCAGGCGTGCGTTTTCTTCCTCGCACATCAATTAGGCCCACAGTTAGGAAACCGAGGAGGGAAAATGTGCCTCCGGGGATGTTGTAAACTACACTATGTACAAAGAGGAAGGGCCAGAGAGACATTGGTTTTTAGGTCTGAAAGGGTGTAGTTCTCAGATGTGAGATTGGCTCTACAGACCGCTGAAATGTTTATTTGTTTTATGTTATGGTCATTTTTAGTAGTTCTCGGTGTATAGTATAGCAAGTCTGATGTCTTAAAGTCACCATACCTTGCATGTTTCTGGTTTTATTGTTGCGGATTATTCCAAAGAAAAGTAGTTTGCCTTTGTAATCTTTAATCAAAACATGCCTTTCCAACTGACATCATTGGATAATGTTAACCAATAGCCAAATAGATAATTAGGCGGTGTATTCGGTCTGTCTCCATTCTGGTACGGAATGGCCAGTTTTGACAATTGATTCGTCTCGTCCCACATTTTTTCTTGTTGAATAATCCTGTTTCAGTGGGAAATGCATCACATTGTGCCTTTTTTCAAAGAAGCTAGGGAACAATTTAAATTGAAACAACAATTGAATCTGGAACATTTCTTTAATACTATGCTAGTTGACCTTGTTGCATTTAAAGACAAGTTCTCATGCATACTTGCATCAGATAATAAAGTAATTTTGTGTGTATGTAGACGATCACAGTTCAATTTAGGGTTGTGAAATGATTAATCGCATCCAAAATAAAAGTTTGTGTTTACATAATATATATGTGTAATTGTTTTGTATAAAGAAATACACACACATGCATATAGTATATATTTAAAAAATATTTACATGTATAATACTGCTATCTATATATATATATATATATATATATATATATATATATGATAATATATATATATATGATAATATATGAATATAAATATTTTATTTATAAATAACAAATTTTTCTTAAATATATACATACATGTGTGTGTATTTATATATACAAAATAATTATACACAGTACACGCACATATATTATGTAAAAACTTCTATTTTGGAAATGATTAATCACTTCACAGCCCTACCGATTGCGATATTTCTGATGAAAAATGTGATTTGTGATTTAAAATGCTTATTTTTTTATTTCACAAATTTTGTGATTTAATATATCAGTGATTTTTAATAATAATTTGTATTATTATTCATTTTTATTATATTAAATAAAATGAGAAATATTATTATGGTATTATTTTTACATTTAGTATTTAAGAAAAAAATATTTTTACTCTACTTTTGTAAAATGACAATACTAATATTTATCTTGATTTCTTCATTTTCATACATTAAACCATCAAGCTTTTTTGTTTAACAGTGCTGTACTTTACTCTGAAACAAACAGCGCATACATTTATTAAATTAAACCACTTCGCGATTTGATAATTGCACAATTAATGCTGTGATTTTTGTTTTATTTCGATTGATTGTGCAGCCCTAGTTCACAGATTGATGAAGTAGAGATTTCCAGTAATTTTGACTTGACGTGACATGCATGTAGACCCTTGAAACATCTAAAAAGAGCATGATGTTCATAAAATCCCAGTTTGAGTTTCTTCTGGGAGTTGTTTGAAGATCAGGAAATCATTCTAGGTAGTGTTTCATTGAAAGATTTTTAGTTATTGTGCTGTGTTGTCCCCTATCACAGAAGTTAAATAGGGCTTCCAAGTAGTGCAAGTGTGTGACACATTAACCACCAGGTAAAGTTTCAAAGAGATAGCTCAAGTCTGAAAGTTCAGGTGTCAGAAACTTGAGTCGTAGTAATATTCCCCACAGCTCCGGCACAAAGACTGCAGTCATCACATCTGCAGCCGCTGGCTCGTTAAACGGCCGACTCGTTTTCCCAGAGTTGGAAAAGCCGAGTTCTTAAATATACCTCCTATAATGAAGAAATGTCAAGTCTCCCGCTCTACTTTATAAAAAAAAGCCTTATTACAGCACTGCGATGGGATTCCCCAAGGGAATTCTGCTAGCAGAGGGGAAATCAGCAGAAAGAAGAAATGGAAGAGAGAAATGAGGAAGTCAGGTTGTGAATATGTTCTAGTGAGATGTCTGAATAGAGCGCTGTCAGCTGTCTAAGAAAAATGCTGCTCTTTTCTGCACTAGCTGTTCAATAGTAGAACAAACGGCCTCTGAAGTGGTTATAAATTGGACTGCACTGTTTTCCCGAATGAATGTTGTAGCTCTGTATGTGTGCATGTACCAGGGTTGCTTTGCTGCTGAGAAGAAAAGATATACAAGGCCTGTCATCTCAATAAGTAGATTTTCTTTGCAGCTCTTGTGATCATAATGGAAGATTAGGTTATTCAATCAGATTATTACAGTATAGATGACAAGTAAATGCTTAAAGGGATAGTTCACCCAAAAATGAAAATGATCCCATAATTTACTTGCCCTCAAGCCATCCTATGTGTATATGACTGTATTCTCTCAGCCGAACACGGCAGAGTTATGTTAAAAAAATATCTTGGCTCTTCCAAGCTTTATAATGGGAGTGAATAGAGTTTTTGATGCCTAAAAAAGCACATCCATCCATCATAAAAGTAATCCATACGGCTCCAGCGGTTAATAAAGGCCTTCTGAAGTGAAATTTGTAAGACAATTATCCATATTTATCCCTTTATAAACTATAATCACTGTCTTCCGGTAATGGCCGTACGTGAGTCTAGTTCCAGCGGAAGAGTGACCTCTGACCCGACGCATGACGTATTGACGAACGCGGAAGCGCAGAGGATAGAACAAAATTTTTTAAAGCGAAATCTCAGAGGAGCTTGAGTTTGTTGTTTGAACCTTGAGAGACGTTTACTATAAGCTTACGCAACGCCTACATCCTACGTCATGCGTCGGGTCAGAGGTCACTCTTCCGCCGGAACTAGACTCACTTCCGGAAGCCAGTGATTATAGTTTATAAAGTTATAAATATGGATATTTTTCTTACACAAACGCATAGCTTCGCTTCAGAAGGACTTTATTAACCCCTGGAGCCATATTGATTACTTTTATGATGGATGGATGGATGTGCTTTTTGGGGCTTGAAAATCTCAGGCTCTATTCAATCCCATTATAAAGCTTGGAAGAGCCAGGATATTTTTTAATGTAACTCCGATTGTGTTCGCCTGAAAGAAGAAAGTCAAATACACCTAGGATGGCTTGAGGGTGAGTAATTAAGGGATAATTTTCATTTTTGGGTGAACTAACCCTTTAATACCCTTGCTGGAAAACCAGGTCAGACCATTATAAGGTGGTCAAGCTGTTTTTCTGAAATATAGTATCTGGTTTGTTTCTGTACTACCAACACCCCAAACCAGCTTGCTCAAAATGGCTTGGTCTACTAGACCAGCTTGCTCCAAATGGTTTACCTGGTCAAACTACTAGATGGTTGTCCAGCTTATCAACTATCTAGACCAGCTCAGACCAGCTACTGTCCATCTAAGACCATTGTTGTTATTGGTAACTGAAGTTATTAAAATATTTTTTTGTAATTAAAATAATTTTGAAATAAAATAAAATATAAATATTAAAAAAAATATTAAACGTAAAAAACATACTAACTGAAATACATTATTTTACGTAAAAATTTAATAAATATAAAATTGAAATAAAAATAAATTACAGCTAATAAAAAAATCTTGAAAAATAAACACTAATTCACTGAACATTTATTTTAATCCAGGGTGGGTCGTTCTTGGTGTAACAAATTGAGGCGCATACTTAGAACATTCAGTCTATAAGCAACTTGAAAATATATGCACACAGTATATACCACATTAGGAACTCCCAGCTGAACAAAAAAGAGAGTAAATTAGTCAAAGTAATGTTTCATTTCACCGCATTCTGCTTTTAATCACTTCATATCCTTTTTTTTTATGAATTTGTTACCCTCAAAGAGCTCTTGTATTAGTAGTCATGTATAAAATTGCTTACACATGTATTCCCAGATAGGCAGAGACGCTTGTTGAAGCCAAACATCCCACGGGGTTTTGTATTAGATTAGTCGCAGTCTCTCGGGCACAAAGGATTTATGAAAATTCTCTCTCTTTTCCTTTGTTTCTGTCTCCCGGTCTTTCTCTCTTTTGTTCCTTAAAGTTCTGCGGAAGGATAACTAAAAAGACACTGTTGCCATGATACTGCTCTCCTTGATTTTTCTGTTGTGATGTAACTGTACTGATCCATGATGATTTTCTTTTTGGTAATTTTGTTGTCGTTATTAAAGAACCAAATATAATCCTCTCACTGCGTGTGTTAAAGCAAAAGTCACAAAGAGAAGGAAGGACTCTTCCAGAGAGTTTTGATTTCATTTGGCTGTATTACATACTCTCTGTTCCAAAACCAAGTGAACTTGTAAGGCATCAACGCAAAAAGTTTTGTCTATGTATTTTTATGCTTATTAGAGTATTCGTGCCATTATCTCAGCAACATGATAAATTCTGAAATTAGTTATCAGGGTCGAATCTCCCAAGTTTAGCACTTTTTGTGTGTCGTGTCTTTGTAGAGTATACAATTGGGTCACTTATGACAAGGAAGCTATATTTGGTCTTGGGACTTGTTTGCAGTCTGGAAATGGTAACGTATACCGGTGTTGTTAATTCTAAACAACAGGTTTAAAGCCAAAGTGAAATTCCAGCCATAGCTGTATTACAGGCGTCAAAGTCCGTTTTATAATAGTGAAATGATCAAAACGAGGCATAGTGTTGGAAAGTCACTTTAAACCTGTGCACTGCTTTAGACGATATCAGAATGCAGGATGGATCACAATGGCAAAGAATAGTTGGAGAATATGCCCTATTAATTTTATCCTCTCAAGTCTTTCTCTCGCCCTCTCTCTCCATCTCTCTTTCTCTGGTGTTTGTGGGGATCAGGAAGGATTTGGGTGGAGTGTTTCAGTGGCAGGTGGGCAAAATCTGTTCACAAAAAAGCTCTTTCTAAACCGAAAACTCAAGATTCAACTGTTAGCGTTCATATTGTTGGAATGTTTTCCATAAAACGCATATTTGCAAGGCTTTTGATATTGTAGTATTATTTGATGTCCCAGATTTCCCCCTTCACCCCCTGTGGGTTTTAGAATGCTTATCTTAATAACATAGCCATGCTTTCTCAGTGGGGAATAGCAAAACATGGGGTGATGGTTTCTTTGTTTTTTTTAGACATTTATTCAACATAAACAGGGTCATTGTTATATTAAAGGGACAGTTCACCCAAAATGAAAATGCTGTCAATATAGTTTACCACAGCCTCATGTCATTGTAAACCTGTATGCATTTCTTTCTTTTGCAGAACACAAAAGAAGGTATTTTAATAGAACGCTGGGGTCCAAACAACATTAGGACCCATTGACTTTCATTTTATGGACAAATATCCACTGAGACATTTTTTTTTTTTAAATGTCTTCTTTTGTGTTTCACAGAAAAAGAAAGTCATCCAGGTTTGGAACGGCATAAGAGTGAGTAAATTTTGACGTGTTTCTGATGTTTCTAAGAAATTATAGCATCCTTATCATGACTTGCAAAATCAGAAGAAGAGAAGGCGAGGTGGATGCAGCCGGTAGAAGAGAAGTAAACACACACACACATACACACAAGCCAAGTAGCATTAGCACTGGGACGTCTGGCAACCAAAATGTATCACCGCCCTTCCCAACGGGCTATCTTAAATATTGAAGTAAAATTCCTTCCTTGATTCGTGTTGTTCACTCTCATGACTTAAAATATGATCACGAAAGTTTATGATCATGCTGATTTGTCTGCAGTGCAAATGCTACTTGACTTGTGTGTGTTTACTTCTCTTCTTCCGGCTGCATCCACCTCGCCTTCTCTTCTTCTGACATTTGGGATAGACAATTGTTACTGCCATCCCCTGTAAATGAATGTTGTTCTCATATAATTTACTTTTGCTAAGTGATAGAGATTGGATGCGCAGTAGAGAAAATTGCAAAAATTGCTGACTGTGTGTGAGTTAAGAGGCGCATGGATTTATGCTGGTATTTCAGTTCTACTCAGCCAAAATAGACAGACCAGAATGAAAAAGGGAAAGCCAAAGAAAAGCAGACTGCCATTCCTATCCAAATTTCTACTTTTTTTTTTTTTTTTTTGGTCTAGTTAAATTCATTTCGGGCTACCAAAAGCCCTGCTTATGTAATGCTCACAGAAAGCGGTATCGTAATTTGCATCCGATCTGATGTAATGTAGTAATGAAGCTGTTTTTTGTTTTGTTTTTTGTGTGAATCAGTATTGTGATCCATACGTTTTATGACCTCATTTTTGGTGTGCTGTACATGGTATTTGGAGGCAGTGGTTCATATAGCTGCACTGGTGTCAGCTCGGGTCATAATGTAATAGATGAGTGGTGATCCTGGATCTCTGCATTTGCATAGCTCTGCAGGCATTGCTGGTCCATCATAGGATTACTGTTCAATCAGGATTTGACGTTTCCTGACAGTGCTACACGATATTGCCCTGCTGCATTAGATCTGTACTAGTTTCACTGGCCCACCTCTTGGAGTCCAGCAAAGACCTCCTGCTCAATGCCAGCTGGCTAGGCTTTTGAAAGAAACACAGACCACCTTGACCATTGGCTTCAGGTAAGTGTGTCTGCGGCAGCATGTGTTCCTGACTTCCTGTCCAAAGGGATTTCATTGTGTTCATTATCATCAGGGACACATTTTGTGTGTGTTTGAATGTGACGTCACAAGGGTGAAGAGTGGATTTAAGCTGGCTTTATTTGGTCTGTAATCCCTCATAGCAATCTGAATGAGTAAAATGTTTGGAGTTGGAGCGGATCAGCTTCGCTGGATTATCACAAGCCCCTGCCTCCCCCACACCAACCCTCCCCTTGTTAAAATTTTCCTTCCTGTCTCTCCGTTTTCTCTCTTTTTCTTTCCCTCTGTCTGTTCACGCTTGTCGCTTTGCATTGCCAGAATGGAGTAGTCAGGCAGGCTTCACCTACCAACGTTATTTGTGAGAGCGCCCGGTGTCCTCTTTCCTGCTTCCATCACCACCAGCAGTATTCCCCAGATTAATTATTCACCGGTCGCCAAGCAAGAGGAGCCATTTGATAGCCAGACCTTGCCACTGTGATAGAGACGGGAGACAGAAATTACAACTGGACCTCAGGTGAAAAGCAATATCTTCTGTTTAAATTTTTTCTTCCATACTCCTTCCTTTCACCACTTGACATCAGCCTGCAACTAGGATCTTAAAGGAAAACCTCTCTCATTTTTCTTCCCTGTGAGTAAGGTATATCTATTCCTCATGTTGCTCTCCAGTAAGCAGTTGCCGATCGGCCGCTCCCAGAGCTGGGACACGCTGGGTGGGAATGAGGGTCATTGGGAGCGCAGTGACAGTGTTTACGAGCAGCAGGCCCGGATGGCTGGTCGACGCAACTCGCTGAGCTATGGAGCAGATACAGGAGGGGGATGGTACGAGCCACCGCCTGGAGTGCGTCCTCCTGACCTCGATTTGAAAAGGGAGCCAGACTCCTACCAGCAATCTCTTTACAACCAAGGTTATTTGGATCGTCCGGACCCACGTAACATAAGAAAAAGCTCTGTTCCTGAGTTGAACAGCCATTACGATCGACATTCCATGGCTAACCGTGGTTCCCTGCCACACCATGACTACTATCAGCAAGACCCAGGCATGCCACCTCGGCCAACAGACGGTTTCTATCGTGGAGAGCAACCTCATTCTCTTAATAGGTCATCAACACATTATGGAATGATGTCAGGTCCTCGGCAACTGTGGGAACAGAGTTCAGGAGGTCGGCCTGGTTCTGCTGCCCCAACACCTGGCATGCCTCCTCCCCCACCTCCAAGTTCTCATGACATGGGTCGTATTTATAGGGAAACATCCCTGCCTGGACCCCCACCTGCTACTCCTGGCACAAAAATGATGCAGGATGGGCAGCGCATTCCAAGCCGAGCACCATCTCCAGCTCGTTATATAATGGAGCCAAATTCTCCCCGTTACGGTACTGAGCCACCTGCCTCTCTCACTAGCCATTACAGTGAAGTTAACGGAAGGCCGGTTGATCAGCCAGCAGCCACTTGCCTGGTGGTTGATCCAGCTGCTCAAGGAATGGATGGAACTACCCGAGGTATGGTCATGCATCTGGAAAACCCCTCACCATACACCATACAGCAGCAACAGCAAGTCCAACAACAGGCTCAACAGCAAGCGCAGCAGCAAGCGCAGCAACAAATGCAACAACAAATACAGCAGCAACAAATGCAGCAGGTTCAGCCAGTGCAGCAAATGCAGCAAGTTCAGCCAGTGCAGCAAATGCAGCAGGTTCAGCCAGTGCAGCAAATGCAGCAAGTTCAGCCAGTGCAGCAAATGCAACCAGTGCAGCAAGTTCAGCAGGTACCACAGGTTCAGCCAGTGCAGCAAGTTCCGCAACCCATGGCACCTCCAAATCCTGTCTACACTCCAGTTCCCTCTACAGCCCTTGCCCCTGTAACCACTCCTGCTCTGTTACCACAACTTCCTGCTCAGCCTTTTACTCCTGCTCCTCCTCACACTGTCCCTCAGACCCCAGTGGTTCCTGTAGACCCTAAAAAAAATGCAGACCCTGAGTTTCTGGCATTGCTGCAAAAAGAGGGCCTCTCGGAAAGCACCATCACTTCTCTGCTGCAGCAGGGCTTTGACTCCACTGCAATGTTGGCTGTTATGGAGGAAAATGATGTGCGTTCAGTGGCCCCCAACTTGGGCCAAGCCAGGGTTCTGTCTCGTGTTGTGCTTAGTTGCAAACGACCACCTGAAATCCTTCCTGCTACCCCCCCGCATCCCAGTGCTCCAGTACGTGGCAGATCCAACAGCTTTAGCCATCGTAGTGACATTTATGCACACCAGCCGCCGCCCTTGACTCCAGGCTTGGAGTCCCAGTATATGCAGCCACCCTCTACCCCCATGCAGACTGTATCTGCAAGGATGGGTGAGGGCTATAGTCGGAGACCCAGCAGTGCTCCCTCCCAGCAGCTTCTAGACCAGACCAGTGGGTATCCTGGAGTCAGGTCTGCAGGAGCATACAGTGGTTCTGTGGTTCCAGTCCAGCCTCGCCCATTGTCAGGCTACAATCCGCATACTGGCTTGTCCATGTCACATATGACTGCAATGTCCCAACACGTAGGCATTCCATCACATCTGCCAGTAATGCCATCACAAATGGCAATGCATGCAATGCCACAGCCTTTGCCATCACTGCCTGCAGTTCCCCAACCAATGACCATGCCTGCTTTGGCACCCCAGCAAGCTCCGAAGGCATACACAACCAACTATACTGTACCAATGGAGTTGTTAAAGAGGGATCGAAGCTTGGCCACAATGTCTCCTATGCCCAGTCCCCATGTAAGCCCACAAGTAATGCGCAGGGCTGGAGTGTCCTCAGACGGAGCCCTAGTACCTGTTGGTAGTGCCGGTCCAGGTCAAAGTGTGAGTCCGGCTAATCAGAAGCTCAGCCGGCGTACTGGACCTCCAGTCATTGTCTCCACTATGGCATCGCCGGACACAAGTAAATCAAAGCCCTCTTCCATTACCTTTTTCACATTCTCCTATCTTCCCCTCCTCCACCCTCTCTAGTGCTTCAGCTCCTAACTGTCTGTGTCAGATTGAGTGTGTCTGAATCATATGATTGTAGGTTCATTGATTCAAGTTACATTTTTCCCTTTGAACTTCAATTTTTAGAAGTGCTACACAGATACACCTCCTTTGAAGAATAAACAGTGGTCTTTGTTTTGTTGCTGTTGCAGTTGCTAATGATTTTATCAGACCATCCAGTACTGAGATATCATCCCTGTTCCTTCCTTTGTCTAATGTTGAGCAATACTCGTCTTATATTTGAATATACTTTCAGATCAAAGCTTTTGGAGCTAGTTTGGCTTTGTTTTGTTCCAGATCAGATGCAGCTTTTTTTGTACATAAAGGATTAGAAAAAGAAAAAAAATTGTTATTATTTAGCGTGTCATTCCTCATCATCTTTTTATACCTTATAATTGCTGAACCGCATACCACTGAATATTGTTATTTTGCCTAGCACAAACTCATTTAAAAGTAAACTTACTTTGGACTTTCTTTTTTACAATGAGTGACATAGTAATTATGCTAGAATGTGCAAGCGTGTTTTCATTATGTTGCCATGTGGTTCAGTGGCCTGTTATGTTATTTGTAAGTCATATTTATGCAGTATTATCCATTATCAGCTTCAGGGTGTCATTGAATGTTAGACTGTGTTTTTTTTTTTTATGGCTTGGAATTATATATTACATTGCTTTAATATTATTTATGTTCTCTTGTAGGCGTCTCTAAATTAATTTGGAGTGACATGTCTTATTTTTTATTCTCATGGTTTGTCTTTGCTAGTTTAAACCTCTGTCACTATCTGCCCGTCGCTGCTGATCTGTTTGACTAAGATACTGTGAGTGAAGTGTAGCCTGTCAGTTAGTGGTAGAGCCACTTGATACATGTTTGATGTGAATTGTCACTTTGAGGCATATATAGGCAAGATCAGAATGATGGACTGGACCAGCACAAGGGAGAGAATGACAGTTTACGGTCTTTGCCAAGCACAAACTTCAATGGGAAATTTCAATGTGAGAAATAACTGAACATGTAGTTCATCTACAGTTATTTACATTATTATTTACACGACATTTAAGCAAAGCAATTATCATTATGCAAAAAATAGCCTTTTCATTATTGAAATGCAAAACCGTTATTTTAATTGTAAATTATTTGTATGTCTTGATAGTATTTGTCAATCTGCTTTTATGTTAATTTAAATAAAAAATAAAAACATTGTGAAACGGTAATTTAATGAAAATCAATTGCACATTTGATAAGAAAAAAAATCTCACAATTTAATGGCTCAGATGCATTACATTAAGCGGAATTTGCTTAATTAGAATGAATGTTAACAGAAAATAATGTCACAAAATAAAATTAAGTCTATTTAGGATTTTTGCATTATGCAATAATATACAGTATATTTTGTGGGATTCATTCAAATGTTGTTGCAGGACTGATGTTGATGCACATGCATGTTTTGCAGACAGTGCTAAAGACTGTAAAGGGTTATGGTGTCATATTTCTGTATTCCTGAATCCCACCTGGTGCAGCTGGTGTAAGAGACAGTTTCCAGCCCACATTGGCTGTTTCAGAACGATGTCCAATGACTGCACTGAGGGGGAGGGGAGGCAGCGCAGGGAGTTTTACTTTGAGCCGAAATGGAGATGCAGTGTCAGACCCCGGCAGGAAATTAAACAACACATCACCATAGTCAGGCTAATCACATTGTGGTGATAGTAATCAGAGTGTATGGATATGATTGGAGAGCCTCTGGGGTGGGAGAGAAATGAGCAGTGATAAACATTATTAAAGGCTGCCTGGTTCAGTGCCTGGTTAGCGAGCAGCTTCAGTAGGGTTGGGCAGTATGACCAAAATCTCGGTAGAAGTTATTATACTCAAGGCTTGACTTTAAATCTTTTGCTCACCAGCCAATGTGGCTAGTGGTTTTCCAAAGTTACTAGCCACTCAGCATTTTCACTGGCCATAATTTCGACATTGATAACATGGGGAAAATCTGCCATATAGATTTTTTTACTGCTGTCCCTTTAAGACCTGATTCACGGATCCATTATACTGTTGCACATGCATTTTGTGTGTAACTGTGTATGTTCATTTAAAACATATCTGGCTGTGTTTACGTGTATACTCAACAAGACCAGCATTTTGACATTATTTTGTGTGTATTCGACTGTTAATGCGCAAAAAAGAACTCAATTTAGTACTGAGAGGCGGCTTTATGTGCGCGCACTTTGGGTGTGAGCACAAAATCTGCGGGAATGAGTAAAATTATGAGCCGAAATCCAAGCCCTGTAACACCAACAATATTCATCTGAAGCAAATGAAACGAGTGTGTACACTGAAATACACCCACATTTAGCGGGTTGGCGGGTGTTAAATGTTAGATAACCATTATTAAGCAATTTTTTTTGGATAATCCAGTAAAATAAAAACTTGGCTGATCTACAACATCATAGTGCAAATGTGTTTTTTTGTGTACATGGGCAAGTCAGTTGTTGGAGGACTGGTTGACCATCCCTAGAATAGAGGACAGATAGCATCATAATCTTTTAACTCTTCTTTTTACGACAGTCTCTAATCCACGGCTTCCTGTCTATCTCATGCATCCTCTCGTTTCGTTTCTCTTTCAAAGGCTTCCATTTTCCCTTGGTGTCTTTTTGCCTCCCTTTGCTTCTGTTACACCTCTGCCGTCTCACTTGAGTTAATGGGTTTAGCTGGCTTTCGTTCCATGTAATGAAACCATTTCTCCAGTGCCCCAGTCATCTCTGACTCCAGATGTTTCAGGTTGGATAGAGTCAGAGTACATTGCTCATGTCCTAAACATCTGCGAAAACCCCCAGTGGGCAAGCGGTCTCGAGCAGAATATGAGCGCTTCTCTTATGCACAACAAAGTCATTTGCATGTGGGTGATGGTTGTTTGTTTAGCCAGTAATTTCGTCTGCTAATGGACAGGCTGTAGACTGCGGGCTCGCAGGGTATTCCTTAATTGTGTGTTGCTAGGTGACCTGTTTTTGATAGCAATGACTGCTCTGAATTTTTTTTTTAATTATAATTAGTATTATTGTGCTCTCTCTTTTAGAAAGCATGCACATACACCATAATGTATCGTTTCTTACGGTCTAATACATCTCAATGAACTGATCTGAAAAGAGCCTGCTTCCTTATTCCTTTACCATATATGGTCATTCCAAATGCCCCCAAGACTAATTGCGTCTATATATGGACATGCTGGGGCAACCCTGGCAAAAGACCTTCCTTTCTAGTAAGAAGGGATTATGTAGCCATGGCGATGGGTGTCACGGTCAGACCGTATGAGAGTGTTCTAGGTCAGGTGTGTCCATATGTTTGCGTATTGTCGTTTGTGCTTTTTTGTATCTGGTGTATTATTTGGTATTGATTTTTGATTCTTTTGAAGTTCTTTTTTGAACGAGAGCTCTTAGGACTGAGGCGTTTTGAGTGATCATCCTGTAGTCTGGGATAAGCCGCTCCTGGTCATGGATCAGAAGTGTTACGCTGAAAGGACGCTTCATGGTATGCTTTACTCTAGTGTAGGCTGTTTAGTTGAACTATTTAATTATAGGCCACACAGTGTTTCTTTATAGTCATAGTTAGTGTTTATGCTAGTGCATGCTAGATTCTGTGTTATGAAATCTAGCATCAGAGTCACTTTGCCATCGGCTTGACAATTAGCATGTGATTTGTTTTCAGTCTCTGAAAGAGAATCAACAATATCATTTGTTTTATTCTGTAAAGGTGACTATATGGTTAAATAGATTGAAGGACATGACCCATTACAATTCAGAATGTCATCACTTTTTTTTTTTTACATTTTAAATGGTCTTGAAACATGAGTCTAGCTTGTATAACTAGATAAATAGATGGCTAAAAGGACACATTTAAGGCTAAAAGGACCAAAAGTTTGAATGAACTGTTTAAGCTTTTTTGAACATGTATAATGTATTACTAAGGTTTATTTTAAAAATAAAATAAAAATCTTCTAAGGTTTATTTGGAGTAGCCTGTTGCATATTTTGGTAGACGGATATAGAAATTATTCAAATTTCTATAGCAAAATAGCAAAAACTATTTTCAACATTGATAATAATCAGAAATGTTTCTTGAGCAGCAAATCAGCATATTAGAATGATTTCTGAAGGATCATGTGACACTAAAGAATGGAGAAATGATGCTGAAAATTCAGCTTTGCAACACAGAAATCAATTATTTTAGATAGTTTCTATTTATTTTATTTTTGATTAAATAAATGCAGCCCTGGTGATGATAAGAGACTTCTTTCAAAAACGTGTGTGTGTATTATATATTCAGTTAAATTCAATAATCTGCAGTGGCCAAATACCAATTTATGTATCGGCCTTTTGCTCATGGTATCTGATACCATTTCTGTATTTCTTTTGACATCTTGATGTCTGGTAAAGTTGTATTCATATTACAGGTTTATTTAGTCTTGGCAAGACTGTCCAAGAGAATAAAGGTGATTGCTTCAACATAAAAATGACTTGTATGCAGTCGGTAACCATTATTCTGTAGGAATTTGATCAGACAAAATCATCATGGAGTTGGGCAAAGAGAGGAAATAATGAATGAGAAGAATGGAGGGCAAAAGACACTCAAAACCAAAAGTCATTTCAGTGCCCTTTTCTCCAACTCAGCATATTCATTTCATGAGCGTTTTAGAAATGAAAAGAGAAGACTGAGAGAGGGAATGAAAGAAAAGAGATTAGAGAGGTAAAATCCCACTAGCCATCTGTGCAGGACGGGCCCAGTGGGAAAGGACGGGGTGGGGGGTTTTGGGGTTAGCGGTCTCCATCAGAACATAATCCTGCAGAAATGAATGAATGCGTGTACTGTAATCCCTGTCTGCAGTAGGACAACTCATCTGACCCATCTCTGACGTTTACATCTGTCCCACATGGCATATTAGCATTAAAGAAATAGAAATTGGTGCGATATTGGTTTGTTTGAACGTATGAATAATCAATTTGCCCTGGAGCAGTGTGTAGACGAGAGCTGTATGTAAACAACTAGCGTCTGATATTTCTTCATAAAATGTTAAACAACTTGTGAATCACTTATGCTGTTGCTTTTTTCATGTGTAAATCACTTTGGATAACAGCATTTGCTAGGCCTACTTGTAAATGTATACCACATATTGCATGTATGCAGTTTGTTGCAATTTGTCATTGCACTTCTTGCATGTTCAGTCTGGCCCTTTCTGTGTGCGTATACTAAATGTTTGCACAAAGTCACAGAGACCAAACGTTGATATGCTAGTGTTCGGCAGTAAAGATGTGCTGATGGAGAAAGAGATTCAGGCCAGTTAACAGAACGATCACTTGCTTGATTTTGCCAGTGCTGCGTCGCCACTGTCTCACATATGCATGTGTTTTTATGCAGTGCAAATTTAAACATTTGGTTTGCCAATACATTTTATACATTGTTTGCATTGTTGTGTTGAAATTGCAAGAAAGATTCCCTGATAGTCTTTGAAGCATTAGTTATTGTCTTATTGACTTATTAGTCTTTGTCTATTGCATATAGCTGTATAATTTCCAGTATTATTGTATTATTTTTTATTTATTTATATATTATAGTATATACATTTATTCATTATCAATTTATAAATGTAATAAATAGAAATATCATGTTCTAAAGCATAAAATTTATAATATATTATTATGATCTAAAATTATTGCTGTATGATATTACTATATATTATTATTATTATTATTATTATTTATTATATTATTAATACAATTATTTATATGTTATGTTACATTAATACATTTATTATACTTTAAAAACATGTTCTGAAGCATTAAAAGTAAATTAAATTACATAATTTTATAATTAAAGCTGCAGTCCGTAACTTTTTTGGGTTAAAATTTATCCCAAAATATGTTTTTGAGCAAGTACATAACCAGCCAGTGTTTAAAATTATCTGCTCACCTTAGCTCGATTCAAAACGGTAAGCTTGTGATAATGTTTTTAATTCCAGTGGTACTGGTGGATTTCCGTGGGAAATTCGAGCATGTCTTTGGGTTATTACGTCACATTTATACACATAAAGAAGGAGTCTTGGCTAGTAGGCTATATTGTGTGTGAGGATGTTGGAGGTGGAGATTTATAGCCTTTTCTCACAGCACTTGATATAATTAAACTTATCAATTTGATGGCGGATACAGAAAGGTTCAAACGACTATCACCAGTGACAACTGGAGATTCACCAGTTGTAAAATGCAAATGCTTTAGATTTAAGAGTGGCTACAGAAAAAAAGAGACTGCAACCGGGCCCATGTGAAAACAAGGATAAATAGTCGGAACGGCATTAAATGTAGTCACGCAATGCTGATGTTGTTAGCATTAACAATTTGAGAGCAAAGTATAAATTGCACGGTTTGACGTGATATAAAGCGATCGATGGATTTAATCAGCGCGATTTACAGCAATGCTTTTTTACCCTTAGTTGGTCAGAACAAAAATGAATGTGACGCCGGTTTCACACTGCACGCGTTAGCAGAGCGTAAGCAGCGCAGGAGCAGTGCGTATGGTGAGCAGGAGCAGGACACGCGCGTTTTGCTTTCACACTGGCAGGGTTTGTCACGCGCGGCTGAACCGCGGGTTGTGGACAGACAGAGTACTCTATAATGGATAAGTTGGCATTGCTTTATTTCGTTTTCAAATACATTTAAGAGAAAAGACTTGTCAAGAAGCTTATTTTATTAATAATTTCATTTATATAACTTTTGGTTCATCTTTGTTTTTATTGTTCTGGCAACAAGTTTGTTTTTGGACATTTGTTTTCTTTTTAAATTGCTGTTGGCCATTTGATTGACTGTTTAAAACACAATAGATATCATCAATGTGCTTTTTGGGTAAAACTGCGTGTATTTTGGCCATGATCAATGTATTGTCACTTTAATTCAGCGTAAGCGGCGCAGCAAAAATAGACTCGGCGCCAAAACGATCGCGGCACTGCTGCTCCTGCTCTGTTCCTGCTACGCGCTGCCTCTGCGTGCGGTGTGAATGCTCTAATCTGTTAACATGGGCGCCGAAAAAAATACGCGGTGCTTACGCTCTGCTAACGCATGCAGTGTGAAACCGGCGTTACTTGTTCAGATGACATTTTCCGGTGAAAATTATGATGTTGGTCATACTTCCAAAAAGTAGAATCTGTGATTGCGATTGCCAGTTTCCACACCGGCACGGCGACTGACAGCCGCACATTCTCCTCAAAACATTGGATTCATCCGCGCTGTGCCGTGCCGAGGCACAACCCACGTAAAGTTGATAATTCCTTGAATAACTGCAATTGCAGATTTCGAACAGAGATGGAGACAAAGAGGAAAAACTACGGACTGCAGCTTTAAATTATATAATGTATTTTTATTTAAAATTATATTATTTTAATTATAAAAAAAATATTTATCAATTAAATACATTTATATTATATTTATTATATTATAATTATATATTATGTTAATAATATATATTTTTGTGGTGTGGTCTGAAAATATTGGGATGGCAAAGTATTCTGTAAATGTGAACAGAACCTGCATAATATCACAGTTTAGAAACAGAGACTTGTACAATGCAATTGAGATGGGTATCTTTGTAAAGAATGAGAGAACATGTGGATGACTGCAGAAGAGAACCCTTGTTCACAAAATTCTTTGTGTGTGTGTTAGAGAGAGAGAGAGAGAGACAGACAGTGTGAGATAGCAAACAGGTCCCGGTGAATTATTCATTGTGAGAAAATGAAAAGGTCACGGAGATTGAGTTTCATTCGTAGATGGAGACGCAGATCTCTGTATGAACACAGACAGCGCAAGCAGATGCAGATGTTGGAAGGACCAGAAATTGTATTGCACTTCAATTCAATGCAAACTATGAAGGAAAAAAGACATGAAAGAATCGTCTGATGTTGTGTATGCTGTATGAATGTCTATATACCTGCAAGGACAGACTTGTATTTGTACATTGAACATCTGCTCAGAGAAACTTGTTCAAGTCATTGTGTAATGATGTTTGAAACCTGTTTTGCTTCCGTTATTTGATGTCTTAACTAATGAAATGAAATGTTGGGTGGGTTTGTGAAATGATTGGATTGTGAAAAGTGGGCGTTGCGTATCAGGACAGCCTGGTGACTGAAGGGGAGGAGTTGAAAATAAGAGCGATTGGTGACAGTAACATGCATCAGTGAATCATTCAGTGATTTTTTTTTTTTACACTTTAACCATGTGAGTGTGTTTGTTTGTGCACGTGTGTGTGCTTTTGCTGTAACTCTTTCCCTAATGTTAAGCACTATCACCTCCATAAAGAGCCTCTGTCTCTAGTGTAACAAAACACAGCTGTGTGTGTGTGTGTGTGTGTGCGTGCATTGTAAACCTCTCATTCCCTGGTCCAATCTCTCGTTCAGAAGGCCAGATGGCTTCTGTCATATAGAGAACTGACAGAATGAGGGAGCGAGAGAATGTGAAACTAATGAATAGAGGAAAAAAAGTATTTTGGGGAATGAAACGGAGTGAGAGATCACATCTGCTGTGAGTGTGTTCACTTCAGGAGTGTAGGAATGAAGATTGAACCCTGTGCTAATTATCTGTGTTAATGTGTTGTTTGTTTTCTCTTGTTTGGTCGCCACACCAGGTCTACTTACACACTCTTAAGTAGAGATTTCACGTCATTGTTTAATAATGTAGGCTATGTAAGGTGAAGGATGTCGTTTCCGCAACGCCAAATGGAATTGCTTTCTAAGTTTTAAGTTTTGGCTGGGAGAAGTTGTCTGAACAATTAAGGCTGGAAGAATGTACACAACTTGTTTGAAAATAGTCATATTTTTGCAGGGGTTTTTTTTGCACAGAAATGCATTTCACTCTTAAATCAAAAAAGTATTCGAAAGGATTTAAAGAAGCCATATTGATGAAGCCACTTCATGTTGTGGTGAAAAAGTCAAATAATGTTTTTTCTGATAACAATTGCATCCATCCAATCCATCCAATCCATCCAATCCATCCATCCATCCATCCATCCATCCATCCATCCATCCATCCATCCATCCATCCATCCATCCATCCATCCATCCATCCATCCATCCATCCATCCATCCATCCATCCATCCATCCATCCATCCATCCATCCATCCATCCATCCATCCATCCATCCATCCAGCTTGTTTGAAGGGCTGCACAGTTTCACCAAAACTGTTATATATATATATATTAATATGAATAGGGAAAAAAAGTGTTTTTTTATAATCTAAAAAAAGATTTTATATATATATTTATTATTATTATTATTATTATATTTATATTTATATATATATATATATATATAACATTTTTGGTGAAACTGTGCAGCCCTTCAAACAAGCACATCAAATAAATAAATACAATTGTTATCAGAAAAATCATTATTTTATATTTTATGTATATAAATATTTAAGAAAAGAAGAAATATTACTATTGGAGAATTTCACTGTAAAACAAAAAAAAAAAAAAAGGAAAAATTAGTGACTATTTTGTTTTACAGTACAATTTCTTCATTTTTAAACTGTTAAACCATCAAGCTTTGTTGAGTGCCACAGTGTCAAGTGCCAAGCTTCAGCTCACAGCACTTATGTTTATTTAATTAAATTGTAGCCTTTGGAATTTGATAATCGCCCTAAGCCATATTGTAATTTTGGTTTTATTTCGATTCATTGTGCCGCCCTACCATATTCATGCTTTTGTATTTCTTCCCTGAAGTCCACTTATGAGGTCAGTCAAGGTTTCGTGCCCCAAAAGCAGAGATAATTAAGTTTTTCATGCCACCCTCTCTCGGATCTTTTTAAAGGACCCCATAAAAAAAGGCTGTTTTTGCTACTTTGCCTTTAAAGCTTTATTTAAATGACCTCTGTTATGATTGGCTAACTGGTGTACTTCACACTCTCATACATCAATGTGTGGCAAGTTGCTGAATACTAATCGGTAACTATATGTAAATGAGGGTGGTCACGTGTTAATGAGCTCATCAAAACCACAAGGATTTCTGAATGCAACATTATGTACAGATTCGGTTTTATAAATGTTCAGTTTGAACTGGAGGAAGCTTTGTGTTGAGAATATACAGTGTGTCTGTGTACACTGTTTTATCTGAAATGTGCAAGGAAAATCCTGTTTTCTGTGGTATGTCCCTTGTAAGGCTGATATTGTGTTATCTCAAACTAATTGTGCTGATCTGGTTCCTCTGGCCAGCTGTGTGTTATATGACCCTCCACTCATGTGGTGACTGTTTAATTCCCTTTCTCTGTGTGTATTTTCTGAAAAGTGAAGCGAATGTCTTGACTTTCACTGGAAATCCTGTTAAGTGCTTTGGGACGGTGTGTATTGGCCACTGTGACAGTGTGTTCATATGGACTTAAGTAGCTTAAAATCACTCATTCAGCTCAACTGTACACAACATGAGCATCTTTGAACACATCTTTGTGTCTGTGTCTGCACAATGAACTGTACAATGAACCTTCCTTTCAGTCATTTAGAGTTGATGTTCATTAATAAGTTTGCTCATTTGTTTGGTTACTAGTTAGTTTTCTACTATTTCCTTTCATTTGTTTACTCATTTGTTTTTTTGTTTGTTTTTTTTTCATTTGTTTTTTCATTTGTTGGTACATTTGTTTCTTCAAATCATTTATTTGATATTTATTCTTTTCATTGTTTTGGTCTTGGTTCGTTCGTTCATTCATTCATTCATTCATTCATTCATTCATTCATTCATCCATTGTTTGGTCAGTAGTTTGTTCATGTTTTCTTTTTATAGTTTGTTCTTTTATTTTGGTCTTCTTAGTTCTTTCATTCATTCATTGTTTGGTCAGTAGTTTGTTCTTGTTTTCTTTTAATAGTTTGTTCAGGTCTTAGTTCATTCATTCATTCATTCATTCATTCATTCATTAGGTTGTTCATGTTTTTCCCCTTTTTGTCATTCATTTTGTGCAATGATGCTTTTTCTTTAATTATATTATTCAAATGTATTGTCTGTTTTTCATTCATTCATTCATTCATTCATTCATTTTTGTTCATTAGTTTGCTGTCAGTGTAATTTTCTTTGATTTATTAGTTTGTTTGTTGAGGTCTTTGGTTTGTTCAGTTGTTTGTTGTTTTTTGTCTTTGGTTGTTGAATCATTTCGTTTGTTCAGACATTTTTAAGTCTTTCATTCATTCATTTCTTGTTTATTTGTTTGGTCCTTCAGTTTTTTTCCCCCATTAATTTATTTGTTTGTTAATTTGTTTGTGTATTATGTTATTTTTTTCTTTAATTAGTCCATTTCTTTTATTACTTTGATGTTCTTTCATTTGTTCTTTTGTTTGTTTTTCATTTGTTAGTTTGGTAATTTTTCATTTCTGTTTGTTTGTTTATTTGACAGTTTTTCTTCAACCCTTCATTTTGCTTTTCACAAAGCGTACACACACACACACACACACACACACACACACACACACACACACACACACACACACACACACACACACACACACACACACACACACAGACACACAGACACACAGACACACACACACACAGACACATTAGTGTTCACATTACATAAACCAAATAAATACTATTTTAACAGAATGAAGTGACTGTAATTTTTGAGCATAGAGGGAGGGTGAATAAAAGAGAGGTAGAAAGAGCAAGAGAAAATAAAAGAAAGAAAGGCAGGCGGAGAGATTTGAGTGGAAGGGAGAGGCTGGCAGTCTCTAACCACTGTGGTCTCCAAATCATAAATTTGTGAGCAAGGGAGTGCGGTTGAAAAAAAAAAAAGAAAAAAAAAAAAAGGAGTGGGTCGAAAAAAAGAGCAACAGAAGGGGGAGTGATTGGAAGCGTGAGGAGTGGAACGGCACAACTCGTTTGCACTGGCACTCGTGTGGGAATTTTTGACCCTCTCCCTCTTTCCGTGACTCTCCTCGACTCGGCCAGGCGTAATTATTCCTCTCCTTTTTAACCTTGAGAGGTCTGTTCTAAAATGAGACGAGAGGGGGGGATGAAAACGGCAATCAAGATGGACAAGCCGAGAGTGAGAGGCTAGAACGAGGGATGAAAACAACAGGCTCCTCTGTCCGTCTCTGAACGCTTTCGTTCCTGACCGAAGAAGAGCAGATATCTCCGCTTACCCACATATGGGGGAGTGAGCGAGTGAGCGAGCGACAGACAGGCAGCGAGAGGAGGGATACCTCCAGGACACAATCACAGGAGAACGCTTTTTTTCTCTGCCACCTCCCTCCATTTTTATTTCTCCCCTGTTTTTTGGGCTGCTCTTCATGGGAGGAATGTGGAGGCAGCATTTTTCAGGCAAGACGCATGTTTCTGAAATTGGCCAACAGCAAAAGTGTGTGTTTAGTGTGTGTCTGTGTGTGTGTGTGTGCACGGTACTTGGTTTTTGATGGTGTCACAAGCGCATGTCTTGGCTGCTGTCTGTGACACATCTGCAAACTAGTTCGGCATGTGTGTGCAAACACGCACAGTGCATTGTGTTCCTGACTCCTTATCATTAGTGAGTGTGTGTGTGTGTGTGTGTGTTTGCCAACCAAATCCCTGGCTAATAGATCAGGAGGGGTGGAGAGAGAAGAAAAAGTGACGCAGCACAGATACACTCTTATTAGACACTTATGCACCTGGTTTATTTCAGGACCTGGACGGTCACTCAGTGATCTGACCATTTTAACTCCTTTTCCTGCAAGTGTCTATTAGCCTTGGAGCAAAAAGTGTTTTTTGTTGTTTGTGTCTCAGTTGTGTGTGCGTGTGTTTGTGTGACGGTGAGAGATGATGTTGCTTGGTAACCATAAGCAGCAGTTGACAGTGAGGTGAGGCACTTGGCTGCCAGCTTTTTTTTTATCCAAGATTGCTTGTATCACACACACACACACACACACACACACACGTACACACACACACTTATTAAAATCACAGCGGCACACCTAGCAAGAAGTGTGGAAACTCACACATACTGTGTGATATACACGCTGCCATATTTAACACACACACACACACACACACACACACACACACACACACACACACACACACACACACACACACACACACACACAAACATGCACAGATCCACGTCAACGCAACTCCATGGAAAAATGTCCTCATTTCCTTTTGTTTTTACAGACTTTTATTGTTCATGGGATTTCAAAGAGAGTATTACATTTTTCTCTCTCTCTCTCTCTCTCTCTCTCTCTCTCTCTCTCTCTCTCTCTCTCTCTCTCTCTCTCTCTCTCTCTCTCTCTCTCTCTCTCTCTCTCTCTCTCTCTCTCTCTCTCTCTCTCTCTCTCTCTCTCTCTCTCTCTCTCTCTCTCTCTCTCTCTCTCTCTCTCTCTCTCTTTCTCTCTCTCATTAGTTTCACATACATTAAAGTAATAGTTCACCCAAAACTAGAAATGTCATTATTTATTCACCTTCGCAACGTTACTTTGATTTCCTTTCTTGCGTTGAACGTAAATGGAGATGTTTGGTAAAATGTTCACCACCATAATACTTTGCCAAAAAGGTCTGCACTAATTGTAAATATTCACATTTATTACTATGGCTTTGTATGAGGAGCATTTCCGCATCAATGATTTTGGTCACATGACATGCAAGAACCAAAAAATATATGTTCTTACTTAGTATTTCTGTCTTGTTTTCCAGTACAAATATTTGAGCATTTTTGAATCTAGAAACGGTTACTTGAGAAGCTAAAGTCTTGTTTCCTGAAATTTTTAATTAAGCGAGTTTATTCTTAAAACAAGAAATATGCTGGTGAGGTAATAAAAATAATAATATAATATTAAATAATAATATTTTTCTCACCCCATTTGCAGATATTTTTTCTTGTTTTAAGCAACATTTTTTTAGATATTTGTAATGGAAAACAAGACAAAAATACAGAGTAAGAAAATCATTCTTTGCGCTGTTGATATTAAATGTACGATGCACTATATTTGAAAGTATGTGATCGCAAATTCAAGATTCAAAAGCTTTGGCGGAAGAAAATATATATTTTAAATGACTTATGAACCATATGAACTACATTTTATGATGCTCTTGTCATATTTTTTTAGCTTGATGGTCACCATATGTTTACATTGTATGAAAAAACAATGTTAAAATTCTTAGAAATATTCCTGTGCTCCAAGAAAGAGAGAAAGTCATACGTAAAAGATTTTCATATTTTTTTTTTTAGGTGAACGATCCCCTGCTGGGAGAAAACTGCACAGACTGAGACAAATTGTGATGGCAATTCAAATAAAAAGCCTCACATCTCTGAAATCGATGTTTTGTCGGGATCTTTTGTGCACTCTGATCAGAGTAAATGTGGAGAATGGCTGAAGGGTAGGGCTGAGATTGTCCCCTCCTGCTCTCTGATTGGATAATTCCCCATTCTGGCCTCTGATTGGATAATGGCCGTGTACTGCTGTGCTGCTCAGACTCTGTTTGTTTAAAAATCACTGAGTTTAAGTTTGCCTTCACTGTTCATGTCCAAAAAAGCTTTTAGAGCAGGCTGTCTGAGCTCTGAAATTGTTTATGGGTTGGAAAATGAACAGTCGGCACGGTTTCGTGAACATTGATTGGTCGAGCACCTACATGAAGGGGTGTGTGTGTGTGTGTGTGTGTGAGAGCCCCATCAGTCTGTCCTTCCCCCTCTGATTTCTCCCGCTCTGATGTAGTGATGATGGCTCCACCATGTCATTTGTGTTTCTGTTTGATGTGTCCACTGCTTATTTAAAGCGTGCCAAACCCCTGATCTCCGTTTCCCTCGGAGAGACCCAGCGCTGCCTTAACATCTCCCACACAATTATTTTTTAATAATACCATGGTAAATAATTCTCATTTGAAGTCCTTTTTAAATAGATGGTGGAGAGTGAAAAGAGAGAAACAAGAGAACAAGATGTTTCCCCCAAAGGCTATTAAATGAAATGTATTCATAACTCTGCCCAAATGCTGCAATCTCCATGACAACAAGACACATGGCGGGAGGGTGATTGGGAAGTTGACGTTCCTCTCTGTGTTTGCAGGTATAAGGCCTCAGATCATGAACGGCCCGATGCACCCTCGGCCGCTGGTCGCTCTGCTGGACGGGAGGGACTGTACCGTAGAGATGCCCATCCTGAAGGATTTGGCCACGGTGGCGTTCTGTGATGCGCAGTCAACGCAGGAGATCCATGAGAAGGTCTGTTTGCTCCATTTCCTTCCCTATTTTTCCTTCCTTCCTTCCTTTTAACCTTCCGTTCTTCCTCCCTCCCTTCCTTCCTTCCGTTCAACCAACCTTCCTTCCTTCCCTCCTTTTAACCTTCCGTTCTTCCTCCCTCCCTTCCTTCCTTCCGTTCAACCAACCTTCCTTCCTTCCCTCCTTTTAACCTTCCTTCCTTCCTTCCCTATTTTTCCTTCCTTCCTTCCTTTTAACCTTCCGTTCTTCCTCCCTCCCTTCCTTCCTTCCGTTCAACCAACCTTCCTTCCTTCCCTCCTTTTAACCTTCCGTTCTTCCTCCCTATTTTCCTTCCTTCCCTATTTTCCCTTCCTTCCTTCCTTCCTTCCTTCCTTCCTTCCTTCCTTCCTTCCTTCCTTCCTTTCAACCAACCTTCCTTCCTTCCCTCCTTTTAACCTTCCTTCCTTCCTTCCCTATTTTCCCTTCCTTCCTTCCTTCCTTCCTTCCTTCCTTCCTTCCTTCCTTCCTTCCTTCCTTCCTTCCTTCCTTCCTTCCTTCCTTCCTTCCTTCCTTCCTTCCTTCCTTCCTTTCAACCAACCTTCCTTCCTTCCCTCATTTTAACCTTCCGTTCTTCCTTCCCTATTTTCCTTCCTTCCTTCCTTCCTTCCTTTCCTATTTTCCTTCCTTCCTTCCTTCCTTATATCCTTCCTTCCCTATTTTTCCTTCCTTCCTTCCTTCCTTCCTTCCTTCCTTCCTTCCTTCCTTCCTTCCTTCCTTCCTTCCTTCCTTCCTTCCTTCCATCCATCCCTCCTTTCAACCAACCTTCCTTCCTTCCCTCCTTTTAACCTTCTGTCTGTTCTTCCCTATCTTCCTTCCTTCCTTGCTTCCTTGCTTCTGAGATTGAGGAACCAAATCATTTCAACCAAACAGATTTGCTGCTTTTATGTACCTAAAACCCCAATCTTGTTTCAAATAATAAGGCTTTTTTTATTATGATATTTAATAATTGTCCTTTGTGCATAAATATAACAATAAATATACATTTTATCTTTAATTTAACTTAAAAAATTGATATGAAAAATGAATAATTATGAGTGATGACTCAAGCAACTTGTTTTGAATTGGTTCACTGAAGAAGTGCTGCTTTTCAGCAGCTAGTCTAAATCTAAATCAGACAATAAATACGTAACAAATATATATCATGTTTTATTGCATTGTTTTCACTGACTGCATGTCAGTTGTTTGCACAGACTCCTATGAATCAGTTATTTTAATGAATTGATAGAAGACCCACAAATGCACAAGCTATTAAATCAGTTTAAATCAGTCAACAAATAGTGAATCTGTTACTGACTGACTCACTCACTGACTGGATGTTTATATGACAACGTGCTGTCAAAGATTTTGTTGTACTAAATTGTTTGCTTGTTTTTTATGAAAAGAACATTCAAATATTTCCATAAAATAGATTTGTTTAGTATGTACAATATGCATGCATTGTAAACCAAAGCAGAATTCTGCCGGAAACACTAGTTCATTTAAAAACACACTGGCTGTGATTCATTTTATAGTGACCCAATTATCAGACCCAGTTACGAAGGTGTAGAATTTCATTGCACTGAATTGAATTACCCTGTTAAGTTTAATATTATGTTTTATAGGGGCAGTCGTGGCCTAATGGTTAGAGTCAGACTGGTAACCCGACGGTCACAGGTTCGATTCTCAATACCGGCAGGAAATGACTGAGGTGCCCTTGAGCAAGGCACCTTACCCCAAATCACTCCCTGGGCGCCACTGCAAAATGGCTGCCCACTGCTCCGGGTGTGTGTGTCCATGGCTTGCTGTGTGTGTGTGTGTGTGTGTGTTCACTACTCACTGCTCCTAATGTGTATGCACTAACTTGGATCGGTTAAATGCAGAGTACAAAATCAGAGTATGGGTTACCATACTTGGCCGTCATGTCTCTTCACTTTTTGCTATTTGATTCAGATTGTGGTTTTGTAAAAAGTAAAAAACAAATAATTATCAAACTGGGAGGAAATCCATTAAATGACATGTACACGAACATGGCAAACTCATCATGAGGAATGCATTACACCCACATACTCCTCCCAGGCCCAGGATGCTACAAAGAAATGATTTATGTGTGCTTAATAAACATCCCCCAGTTTTGTGCCCTGATGTTTATAGTGTGGTATAAATGTGTCTGTGGCAGGTGTTGAACGAGGCGGTGGGGGCGATGATGTACCACACCATTACTCTGACCAGAGAAGATCTGGAGAAATTTAAAGCCCTCCGAATCATAATCCGCATCGGTAGTGGATATGACAATATCGACATTAAAGCAGCTGGAGAGATGGGTAAGAGCATCAGATAATAAATGCTAAGACATGTTTCCTGCTCACGACTTTTAGTCTTAATAGAGACGTTTGTAGAATAAGAAGTTGACATACAAATGTAAATTTGCCCCATTATTATTATTTTATCTAGATAATGAGAATAATAAGAATAAAAACCCTATCTAAAAATCACATGCATCATGTGATAACAGTGTCTTTGTGTTGCTTCAACAGCTTTCTGGACAATAATATACATCTGAGAAACTTAAAACATTGATAATATTGTGAAAAGCTGGAGCAAATGAAATGTAGAATGTATAAAGATGTTGAGTTTATATAGTGTGATACTTGGCATCACAGAGAACACACTTCTGACATCGAATACTGCTCAGCTGAGAATCTAGGTTCAATCTTTGTTCAGAAAAACAAAGTACTCTGCATGTACTGATGAAAAGTTGGAAGTTGGAAAGTTTGAGAAGTCTTTCAGAGACAGAAGGTAGAGGAGGACTAATTGTTCCTCTGGGACAGACAGTTTATATGGTTTAGAGTTAAAGAAAGAATGTATTCTGGCTGGATAATGATCTCCATTTCTCCTTTTAAAGGGGTGGTGTAATGCCCTTTTCACAAGATGTAAAATAAGTCTCTGATGTCCCCAGTGTGTGTATGTGAAGTTTTAGCTCAAAATACCCCACTGATATTTTTATATAGCATGTTAAAATTGTCACGCACCGTTTTTGTGTCTGTCCCTTTAAATGCAAATGAGCTGCTGCTCCCAGCACAGAAGGCGGAGCTTCAACAGTTTTTCAACAGTAAATTTTAGGGTTAGTGATTGTCACTAACCCAGGAGGAATGTCGTTTGTTGTAGTCCTTAAAAAACGATTTGTTTAAAAGCAAATATCTCCCTTTGCTTTTAACTTTGAGCATTGTAACTTTGCAGATTACACACTGACTACATTAAAAAAGTGAAATCATAATCAACCACCCCTTTAATGATGGCTGGATAAACTTACAGGTCAAATCCATGAACGGATAGAAGACAGGATCAGGGTTTACTTGACTATCAGTATGAATGGACCGTCTGAGGCCTTGTCTTGTTTATTGAATGTTCGGATATGTAAATATCAATCTTTCTATGAATCAGACTGAGCATTTGTGCATGTCTGCAGGTATCGCAGTGTGTAATATCCCATCAGCCGCTGTGGAGGAGACGGCAGACTCGACGCTTTGCCACATCCTGAACCTGTACAGGAGGAACACGTGGCTGTACCAGGCCATGCGGGAGGGCACACGGGTCCAGAGCGTGGAGCAGATCCGAGAGGTGGCGTCAGGGGCCGCCCGCATCAGAGGGGAAACACTCGGACTTATTGGCTTTGGTGAGAGACAGAAACAGAGAAACACTTCATCAACAAACATAAGAACTTTACACAATTGTGTTAAGCATTACATAATATAATAATGCTTGTTAATGCTATTAATAAAAGTTATACAATTAAGTTATAGTTAAATTATAATTTTTTATTTATTCACATTAGTTGTTTGTTCTGTATTATACATTGAAATACAAATTTGAGATATAAATGCATATATTTGCTTTTATCCAAAGCAACCTATATGTATGAACTATTTAACATTTTACATACATTTTCAGTCATCATAAATTGAAGTATGAGAATTATGTAGTTGTTGAAACATGAAGTGAATAAAAATCATTAAAAAAAAATAAAAAGTACAATTTTAGTATTGAAATTCTTATGTAAGCACAATCTAACCTTAACCCTTATAAGACTAAATTCAAGCATTTAACTAAAAATATAATATAATAATAAATATTATAATAAATAATATAATTTAAAGTGAAAGCAGACTTTTGACTGGTAGTGTACATGAAAATATTATATTTACATATTAAAAATCACAGGAACCTTAAAGGAATGGTTCAAATGAATTTGTCTGGTCATCCATGTATAACTTTTGTTTTCATATAACTAAAGTCAGTGGTGAGAAGAGTTATTAGTTAAGCTCCAAGGACAAACAAGCAATATAGTTGTCATACAAGTAGTTATATGAACAATCCTAAAGTCATTTCTGCTGGATGGGTTTGTGTGTCTATATATTTCTGTATATTTGTGTTATAGGCCGATCAGGACAGGCAGTGGCTGTTCGAGCAAAAGCGTTTGGCTTCAATGTGATCTTTTACGACCCATATTTGCAAGACGGTTTAGAGCGATCGCTGGGCGTTCAGAGAGTTTACACCTTACAGGACCTCCTGTACCAGAGCGACTGTGTGTCTCTCCACTGCAACCTAAACGAACACAATCACCACCTCATTAACGACTTCACCATCAAACAGGTAGACTACACACAAACAGTCCATTAATCGCATACTGTTATCATGAGTGCCATCTAGTGGCGGTGGCCTGAACATGACTTTGAGGACTTGTGAAATATCATGCATCATGTTTTCGTAGATGCGACAGGGAGCGTTTCTAGTCAACACTGCCCGAGGGGGTCTGGTCGATGAAAAAGCCCTAGCTCAGGCTCTAAAAGAGGGCAGGATACGAGGGGCCGCCCTGGATGTTCACGAATCTGAACCCTTCAGGTAACATATTCGTAATGACGTACTAATTAGAACAATCTCCATGTTGCTGTACACCACAATTTGTCTTAAGATAATAGATGTAACTCCAAACATCTCTTCAGCTGCACCTAGATTTGCATACTATTAATATGCATAATATGCATTATTAGGATTAGTGCATCCTAGATTATAGTACATTGACAATGGTGTGTTATTTCAGATGTACAAACATAGCAAGGACTGCAAAGTTTTCTGCTCTGGCATTTTACTTTTCTTGAACATAATGGAAATTTGTTATGGGAGCACAACATTTCTTCCCTTGGATTAATTTCTTTCGCTTGTATTATTGTATTTTTCTCATTTGATTATTGTCACAATGTATTGCAATGTATCCAACGTTGAGTTATAATGAATTTTCAAAAGTTTGCATTTGGGAATAATGCTATTTAAAAAAAAAAAAGAAACAAACACTTTTAATCAGCAAGGATGCATTAAATTGATGAAAAATTAAAATTATATATATATTTTTAATTATAATTTATACATATATATTTTTTTACTGTTTCAAATAAATGCTTTTCTTTTGAACTTTCTATTCATAAAAAAAATGCTGAAAAAAATACATCATGGTTTCCACTAAAATATTAAGCACAAATATTTCCAACACTGATAAATAAAAAAATAAAAAAATGTAAGCAGCAAATCATCATATTAGAATGAATTCTGAAGGATCATGTGACCCTGGACCACAAAACCAGTCACATGGGTAATTTTTTGAAATTGAGATTTATACATCATCTGAAAGCTGAATAAATAAGCTTTCCATTGATGTATGGTTTGTTAGGCTAGGACAGATACAACTATTTGAAAATCTGGAATCTGAGGGCGCAAAAAAATCGAAACATTGAGAAAATCCCCTTTAAAGTTGTCCATGTATGTTCGCGATTGTGCTGCATTCACTCACAAAAATAAATGTTTTATATATTTACAGTAGGAAATTGACAAAATATCTTCATGAGACTTGATCTTTACTTAATATCGTAATGATTTTTGGCATAAAAGAAAAATCTATATTTCTGAACCATACAATGTATTGTTGGCTATTGTCACAAATATACCCGTGCGACTTGTGACTGGTTTTGTGATCCAGGGTCACATATACTAAAATGGAAACAGTTTTAAATGTAAATACATAGTAGTGTATGTACTTTCACATCACCAGCGAAGTACATCCTTTCAATGTGTAGTAAAAGTATGCAAATCAGGATATAGTCTCATTCTGTCTCCCTATGCTATGGTTTTCTCTCAGTTTTACTCAGGGTCCTCTGAAGGATGCGCCCAATCTGATCTGCACCCCTCACACGGCGTGGTACAGTGAGCAGGCCTCACTAGAGATGAGAGAGGCCGCGGCCACTGAGATCCGCAGGGCCATCACTGGTATGAAAGCTCCCATTGACCTCTGTATCCCCTTGTAAAAATGTAACCCCTTCTGAGGATGTCATTGTAGAATTGGCATACGAAATTGTGATTATCATAGGGTTGCATGGTTAATTGGATGGTATGTGAACTGTTAAGGGAAAGGGGGTCCTGATTTACCTCTCTTTCTCTCACTCATATATATATATATATATAACATAACTTTTCAAACTGTTATTTTAACATTCTTGTGCTGCCTAGCAAGCACTTGTATTTCCTTCAGGGAATGTAAATCTAGTTCTTTATATAAACTCTGTCTCCCTCAAAGGATCCGTTCTGTTGTACATCAGTCATCATGTCTCGGGGTTTGTTCTGTTTTCCAGGTCGTATTCCAGACAGTCTCAGAAACTGCGTCAACAAAGAGTTTTTTGTTACTACGGCGCCGTGGGGGATGATGGAGCAGCAAGTACACCCGGAGCTCAACGGAGGAGCTTACAGGTGAGAAAAGAGATTTTAAACATGCACAGAACCTAACATACATTACCTGTCATGTCATACTAACCTTTATTCCATCCACCCTTGAGTTTAACATCTCAAACACCCTTGTTTCTGGGATTGAGAATCGAGAACCGGTTCTCATTTACCAGACCCAAATGATTTTCATTCCATTCAGTTCTATTAATCTTCTGTTAATCTTCTATATATATATATACTGTGTATATACAAACATTCTTAAAACTATAGATATACTTAGAAGTAAAACTGAACATCTTGAATATATCAAGAATATATCAAGAATATGAATTCAATTTATTTTTCTTACCACATTGGCAAATAGTTTCCTTCTCGTTTTCAGTATAAGTCTAGCATAATTTAGTGATATTTATGAGCTAGATTCAGAAAAATGTTTAATAAATAGTATAACAATAATAAATAGTAATAGTTTAATATATATATATATATATTAGGGCTGTCAAACAATTAATCGCGATTAATCGCATCCAAAATAAAAGTTTGTTTTTACATAATATATGTGTGTGTATGGTGTATAATTATTTTCTATATATAAATACACACACATGCATGTATATATTTAAGAAATATTTGCATGTATATACTGTGTATATATATTTATATTATATATAATTTATATTATATATAAATATTTTATATATAAATAACACCATTTTTCTTAAATATATATGCATGTGTGTGTATTTATATATAGAAAATAATTATACTCCATACACACACATATATTATGTAAAAACAAACTTTTATTTTGGATGCGATTAATCATTTGACAGCCCTAATATATATATATATATATATATATATATATATATATGAAGAGTTCAGATGCAAAAGCCTCTAAGTGCCATCTGAAACTTTCTTCTAGAATGGTCATTTTTATCAAGCTCTTATATTTAAGTTCAGTAATTTCACTTAAATGACAATTAATAGGTATTTTTCATTGCCATTTAAGTGAAATTACTGAACTTAAATATAAGAGCTTGATAAAAATGACCATTCTAGAAGAAATTTTCAGATGGCACTTAGAGGCTTTTGCATCTGAACTCTTCATATATATATATATATATAAATATAAAACCATATAATATATATATATATATATATATATATATATATATATATATATATATATATATATATATATATATATATATATATATATAAATAATTATATATATATAATTTATATTATATATAATAATTTAATAAATAATAAATATAATTTGTCAATTAATTATAAATGGTATTGAAAACATCAAAAATATGTTAATTTTTTTTAAAGGTGCAGTAAGTGATTTCTGAGAAACGCTGTTGATATTTGAAATCACCGAAATAAATGTGCCCCTACCCAAAAGGATCACACCCCTATCTTGATAACTCTCCCCTCCCCCCTCATGATTGTATACGCCCCTTACTGCTGATTGGCTACAAGTGTGTTTTGGTGCTCGGTCAGATCCACTTTTAACAGCATTTCTGAGAATTTCACTTACAAAAGTACTAAATCCTTTATAAAATCGCTGAGGGACCTATATTGTCAAATCAAATCTGAATCAAAACCAGATTCATTAAATTCCCTCTAATCGCCATCCCTGCTCTTTTCCCCACTCTACTCAAGATCACTCCTTCCTCGCAGTGAGATGAAATACTCAACAAATTCATTCGTTCTGATGTATGAGCAGCCAACCAACACAGCGGCTGTGTTCAACAATGCAAACAATCTTCATTAGTTCATCCCTGTGTAGTGAGTGTAATCCCTCCAGATCGCAATATGCAAATAGATTTAAAGGTTACCGCCGTCTGTCCCTGTGGCACACATAAATTAACTTCGCTCTACATCGACAGCATCACCTCTAGCTTTACCCGCTATGACCCCTCTGAACGTTTCCCTCAACTAACACCTCATTGTTATGCATTTAACTCTCCAACCCACACATATAAACACACACATACACACACACACAATGTGTGTTGCTCAGTCTGATTGCTTCTCTCGCTCAGCAGAGTGGCCCAACCGCTACCAGCCGTTTCTCCTGGTGGCCTGCAAGACAAAATGTATACCTAAACAATGACAGGTAAATATTCCCAGAGTACTGCAACACAGCTGTCGCCAGGTATCAAGATACAGCCCAAATAGCTCTGAACAAAACAGTGAGGTCTGAAACATCAAGCATATCCTTACTTTGATTTGACAACTTTTGTTTTTACATTTCTCATTCTCATGTGCAATGGAACATGTGATACCTTCCTATTTATTGAAATGTTACATAAAGGCTGAACAGCGATTTTACTTACTAATTGTTTTTTATAGTTATTTTAATTACACATATTATCTGTTGTTGTATGTATTTTGCTGTGTTGTATGAGCATTTGTTAAATTAGACTATGATTTTGTATGGAGGCCTATTTGTGCCACTCAAAAAGTTTGTTTTTTTTTAAGGAAAAAAAAAATAAAGTAAGAAATAAATAATATAATTATTTTATATTTAAATACCTTATATGTATTTATATGTATAAATACCTCAATAAAAAAATATGTTAAAGGAATAGCACACTTTAAAATGAAAATTAGCCCATGATTTACTCACCCTCAAGCCATCCTAGGTGTATATGACTTTCTTCTTTCAGACGAATACAATCAGAGTTATATTAAGAAATGTCCTGGCTCTTCCAAGCTTTATAATGGCAATGAATTGCATTGCAACCAACAGTTTGAAGCTCAAAAAAGTGAATCCATCCATTATAAACGATCTCCACACTGCTCCGGGGGGTTAATAAAGGCCTTCTGAAGCAAAGCGATGAGTTTGTGTAATAAAAATGTTAATATTTAAACGGTAACTAAACCCCTGGTCAGAGCCTGACTCCACCCACTGGCAATATTTGAAAAATGCTGGAAAAGTAGGCAGAGCCCAGTGGAGAGGGGGCGTGCATCTGAGACGTATCTTTCTGTAGGCAAGGGGGTGGTTAGCTGGTACCCTCTGACGTCAGAGGGTACCACAACTTCCAATAGGAAAATTCAACTGCAGTAGCCACCGTTCAACCTGAAGAGGGCAGCACAGTTTTTACACCATATTTTGTAAAATTAAAACACTTTAAACACAAATGTAAAAGAAATTACTTGAATCAATGAACAGCACTAATAAAGCCCCATTCTTACAGATCATTAACTAAAACAAGTTGGTTTAGGGTTTAGTTACCCTTTAACATGTTACAAAGTAAAATTCTAGCTTCCTGTCAAACGGCCATATGCAGTCTACTTACTCCTAAAGTGATACTTGTGACGTCAGAAGTAGAGTAGTGCGTCATGGCGTAGCGTAAATATCATCAGTACGTCGCATTATTCGCATTAAGTCGAATCCGTATGTTTGTTTGGCCAGAAGCAAGTTATTTTACTTTATCAAGTTTTAAATATGAATATTTTTAAACACACTGAAATAAGAACAGTAAAAGTTACAGGTATATTGTAGTTATGGAGTAATCAATTTAAACTATTTGCAAATAATATTTTATTTTAAAATTTGCACACATTCACTTTTATTCGTATGTCTCAAGGCAAAACGTTTCTCGTCTCGTCACATTCCGTTATGAATAAAAAGTTTAGTAGTTTGCTTCACTGGATATTACTGTTGGTCGTTTAACATTTCTAGCATAAAACAGTTGTCAAATATTTGCATCTATTGACAACTTACTCTTTCACGGCAAAAACTAATTGTCGCGTTGGAATTCGTGTGAACAGTAAAGCCCTGTTTTCTTTAATTTGATTGGCCATCTCAAACATTCATAAAGTTCATACATAGCAACAATTAGTTTTTTGGCTGCAAAGTGAATTGGTGAGACTTTACAATAAGGTTAAAGCTACACTGTGTGATAATTTCCCCCATCTAGCGGTGAAATTGTATATGACTACCCAGTGAATATTAGTTTCTGTTCCTTTCAATTTCGAGGGTGTTTTAACTCCTACGGTGGCCGTATTATTCCAAGATTAACATGGCTTCCAGTTCGACTTCGTCCAATTGCGCCTTTAAAACTATTCATCCCCTGTGATCCGTCGCAGCACAGATTTATGTTACAAGGTAAACAATACTTTTTCACCATTGACATGAGGAAAAGTAACGCAAGTTATTCTAGAGGTCTTTCTGCACAACCATGCTATGGTTAGACAAGCAACTATAATACACAAATAGGCTGGATTACCTGTCGAGAAGAAAGCAGGCAACTTCGGCGTCCGTTTTAAAATCTTTGCTCCTCATGAGCTCTTTCCATCTGGGAAAAGTTACTCCAATATTGACTTTGGTCTTGCTGATTTGCCTGTCGCATTGACGTTTTAATTCTCTCTTTCGCTTCCTTGGCGACTCTGCTACATGTCCTCGAAAATAGACGTGATCCTCCATCAGCAATCTTTCAAATCTGCCGGCAGTCGCGAGTAATCTCCCCCTCGCATTCGTCTCTGTCACTGAGTGTAAAGCACGAAAGGCGAAGCTTGAATTTACTGGTATGTCCCTCTTTGGCTAATGTAGTTTCAAGATGGAGGGGCAACATGGCGACCGGCATTCGAACCCCTCACCCGTATGGACTTTCAATGGCAGATTATAAACTTACGAGAATACTTTATTACTTGAAAGAAGTAAATATACATTAATGAGCACATCTATTTTTGAAAGAACTAAGTGTTTTTGGCTAAGAATCAACTAAAAAAATTACACAGTGTAGCTTTAAATTAACTATAATTAAATTAACTAAAATAACATGAATTAACTAACATGAACTAACAATGAGCAACACATTTGTTACGGTATTTGTTCATCTTTATTAATGTTAGTTAATAAAAATCCAACTGTTCACTGTTAAATGTTGAAATGAACATTAACAAAAAATAATGCTTTAGAAGTTTTGTTCTTTCTCAGTTCAAGTTAACTAAAGTAGTTAGTTAAGTCAAGTCACCTTTATTTATATGAAAATAATACAACAAAGTTTGTTTCTAGAAGAAAATTGAGCCATCGTCCACCTTAAGTAAGGCAGATCAATAATATTGTTGAATATTAAATGTCCCCAACTAAGCAAGCCAAAAGCCAAGGCAACAGTGGCAAGGAACCAAAACTCCGTCAGTGACAGAATGAGGAAAAAAACCTTGGAGAAACCAGGCTCAGTCGGGGGCCAGTTCTCCTCTGGCCAACGAACGAACAGTGTGTGATTATGATTCAGGCAGCATTACAGGTCAGAAGTCAGATTGGATCAGAACATTCAGAATATTTATCCAGTTCCATCTGGTTGAAAGTCGGAGTCATCATGCCGGTATGGAGATGAGTTTGTTGAGGATCAGTGTCGATGACTGTCGTGTCGATGAGGAGTTCACAGGGCTGATGATGCTGCCACTTCAGGGATGCGTTGTGGATGGGTCCAGGCACAGGTCCACCATCTGATCTGGATCCGGCCCGGATCCGGCTGACTTCAGTAAACCTCGGAATAAACAGAAAGACTAACATTAGCGTAGAAGCCATTCTTCTTATGATGTAACGAGTACATCCGGTGTTATAGAAAGTGTCCCCGGTTCTGGCTGACCTAATCTATGCAGCCTAATGTTAGCCAATGAAACTTTATTGTAAAGTGTTACCAATTAATTTGAAGCATTTAAGCAGAAGCCTTGAGGTCAAACAATTTCAAGCATGAAAAACATTTCAATCATATCACGTGCCTAAACTTTTGACTGCTAGTGTATAAATACAATTTTTCAGCCAAAACTAAGCTTTGAGTCTGCAAGCAATTTGTTGTAGATGACCAGTGACCTCACCGTAACTCTATATTCTCTGTCTTTTCTCCAGGTTCCCCCCTGGTGCAGTGGGTGTGTCTCCTGGTGGCATGGGTGGACAAATAGAGGGCATGATGCCTGGCGGGGTGCCCAGCGCCCACCCCCTGCCGCCGGGCACCCAGCCCAGCCTCGCCCCCTCCCCCACCCAGCTCCTCAAACACAACGACCATAGAGAACACCTGGCCAAGTCATAACCACACACCTGACCGCTGACCAACTGCAAATCGTAGAGACTAAGAGACAGTGAACGGGTGAACAAGCAATCAGCTGCCAGCGCCAGCTGCACCAGAGACATGCTTCACGGACGTCTACCACTGTCTTGTTTTCAGTTTGAGTGTTTTTCATTTTCTGTTCATTTACGTTTTAACCTAGGAAGTTCGGTGGTTTTGTTTCTGTTGTTTTTGCGAGGGGCGGACATCATTTCCACCTGTTCCAATGCAGGTGGGCGGTGCTTTCTTGTCAGGAGGCGCGGCATTACGTGATGGCCACGCCTCTTTCCTCGTGCACCAGTTTGAAACATTGACTGATACCCACATGTCATGCACTTCTCTTCTTCCTCCTCACCTTATTTGGGCACGTAACAGAACTCAACGCAGTTATACGTTTCAACATCGTTTCTATCTTTACATCCACGGAATTAGTGCTCGTCTTTGTTTCAGTGTTAAAAGTGCTTGATGATAAAAAATATATATACAGTGTATCTATTAAGAGAACAGAGAGGGAAAGGCTGTTCTTGGGCAAAAATAAAGATGATAGAGAAATTATTAGCATTTTTTTTTTCAGAACGTTTAGAGTAGCTGACCTCTTGTTTACAGAATTGCACAAATTGAACAAGCACCAGCTCAGAAACCACCCCTCTTTAAGACCCAAGAGCACACTATTTTACTAATATATATCTATATATATATAAATTAATTTAGATCCAAAAAAAAAATTTTTTTTTTTTTTTTCTTTTTTCTTCAGGATTTGTTCGATTCTGTGTCAGGTTTTTAAATGTCAGTTCCCAACAACGGCAATTTGGATTTGAGTGAACTTCACCGTGAGGAACATTTTGATTTTGTGTTTGCTATGAGTTCTGTAAAACTCCAAAAATAGATGGCAGCTCACACAGAAAAGGGACTGGAGTGAAAAACCGCCCCTGTCTCAGGAAGAACATTTACTCCAAAACACACGACAAACCGGTGGTCTAAATACTCGCTCCTTCCCATCAGCCTCTTCGCCTACCCGAGGTATTTTTATAGATCTGACATCCAGTGCGTTTTTTGGTGTTGAATGTATGGCAGTTCAATTAGATTTGTAATGTCTAGTTTAATGTTTTTGTAACCATACTTTTCCTGTGATCCTCTCCCCTCTCCTCTCCTTTTCTTTTGGGTTCTTTATGTGGAAGCGCACTGTTCGGAGCTCATTGTGTTGTTTATATGCAATATCCTGAGGTCCTCGGCCAACTCCAGTCAGGTTGGTTCCAGAACTGTAGGTTTGGTTTTTAGTGTGAGTATTTGTATTTGTTTATTGTACCGAGGTGAACATTTAGCATACAGTACAGTTCAAATAAAGAAAATACCGTTCTGACTTTCTATACTGTGCTCGTGTGTTTGTTGATGAAGGTCAGACAGGATTGTGCTGTGCTGTGACCTTCAGATGCCCCTGCGTGATTCTGGAGGCCACGAGGGGTCGCTGTGGCTCTGGGTTAATATGTTGCTTGACGCAGCGATCATATGGAAATACTTGCATGCTTATTTTTGGTAAAGAAATAATAAGAGGGAAACTATACTTTTGCAAAAAAATAAAGCAAACTTTACAAATCACACTAAATTCTGGGGGTCTTAATTTGACCAAAAAAAAAAGTTTATTTTAAAATACAATAGTTTTATTATATAATATAATTATATTATATAATGAAATTGTGAAGGGCTAGTTTCCCTCTTGTTATTTCTTCACCAAAAAAATGAAACCCCACAAACATTAAATATCATTGCATTAGATACAAAATATGAAAGCCAGTGGCATCTGGCATCATTATGATTTGTTAAGATTTTTTTTTTTCTCAACTTTAAACAATAAATCTATTTAATAATTTAAAACTTAATACATTTAATGTTGTGAAATGTTTAGCTTGAAAAATATAAAATATGCTTGTGCTATCTTTTCTTAAAATAATTGCTGCTTGTTTATATACATATATATATCGCTCAGCTATATATATATATATATATAATGTGCGCTGAAATTCAGACATTGATAGCAAGTGCTTAAATTACCAAATACTTTTTTGGAGCCACTGTAGATTCTATTAATCATCTAGTATTATTTTATTTTATATTCACTATTTCTGGCTAGATCATTGATTCATTGTTACTAATTAACATTTTTAATGCCAAATGACTTAATCGTGAAAAGTACATTTTAGCAAATTATTTCCTGAGTAAACTGTTTGGTCAGGTTTTCGGCGCTTTAATCAATTTAATGCCAGACAATTAAAATATGTGACGTTCTGATATCATCTGACAATAAAATGTTATGTTTTCTGTAAATTTTCTCTTCATTTTCCAATATTCTGATATTAATCTCAATCTTGTTTTGCTGATATGCCGTTGCATTGCTTTCACTTGTCTTCACTCTAATATTTGCGTAGTGCTGAATCTGATCATGTGGGTGTGTCGCTGGAATATGACAGGACTTTGGACGCTGGTATTGTTTTATGCGCCTCAGTAGATCAGCGCTGTCGTTGTTTGAATAGTTGGCATGGGCAGACAAATGCCAGACAGTGTTTGAGTGCTACAGTGAACCTCGTGAAACTAAATACTGCATATATTTGGATATTCGTGGATTAAGTGGGAATACAGTCTGACTGTAACAGTCATAAGAGGTGCATCGAAGAATCCACGTGAACATAAGGGAAAAGCTAGAAAATTCCCGGATGGCAGTGTGCAGTGCAATGCAAAGCAAAGCAATGCAAAAAAAGAAAAAGAAAAAAGCATACGTTATATAGTATTATATATTGATTAGCCATTTCAAAATGCAGTAATCCAGCAATTTTATTTTTTGATTTGCAAAATTTAATAATTAAAATTAAGAGAGTTACAGAGGATTAAAGAGAAAACTAAAAAACAATCTGACAATTAAATATAGGTCAATAATATCTGAGGTTTTATTTGTGCTCTTCTGAATTCGCATTGAATGACCTTTGTGTTCTGGCTCCTCCCACTTCCGCTGCACAGGTGAGGCGCGCGTGACGTCGTAGAGCGTGAAGGGAGGAACCTGCGTTTTATATCCATGAAGTTTTTCTTTCTAAACTAAGAGCTCAAATACATAGTTACAGATATGTGTGATTTCGGTAAGTGGCTCATTTCTTTCTTTTTTATTGCACGTACGAGAATTATAGTTGATTTATAGTTTAATTGAAGACATAAAAAGAGGGTTTCCAGAGAGGAAAGCCTCCGACTATCAGTTATTTGTTCTCGCCAAGTGCGCGTCTGTTGTAATATTTACATTTTTCTTGAACATTATTCAGCAGCTGGATGAACCTTTAGACGCATTATTTTATACTAAATCCTGCGAAAGTAGCCCTGAATCAGCGCAGTTTCATATAGCAGTTTCATAATAGTAGACACAAATGTCATTTGTGTGTGTCATGCTATAAATGTACACAGCTATAAACATTATGAACTATATAAAAAAATCTGTTAATATATTGCAAAAATATTATATATATATATATATATATATATAACAATTATTGAAGCAAAACGTATGCTATTGCATTAGAATATAAAATATCAAAACTAGTATCTTTCCTTTAAATAGTAAGCACAAAAGCACTGGTCAACTAGTTAAAAATCATTGCAAAATGTTTACTAAACGTAGCAGTATTTGTGTAGGCTATCTAATGCAATGACATTTGTAAGTGTGAGAGCACTGTGTGAAAGTACACTATATTAATGTAGACAAGCAGAAGGGTCCTGGCCGGCTGATGAAGAAAGGATTGACGCTCATCGTCATTGGTCATGTTAATTTCATCCTGAGCGCTATTCTTCATGGCAGCGTGTTACGCCACGTATCCAAACCCAGCAATGAGATCTCAACGGAGTATACCGTATCAAACATCATCTCCGTCTCCTCAGGACTGCTGGTGAGTGATTACGCTTATGTTTGTTCACTTATGTCCCATCTGTAGCTCCTAAACTCCCAGTGAGTCTGAATCCTGAGAATATTCCCTCAAAAAGGGCAGTCACATCATGTCACATCTACTGCTTATAATTTGGGTGTGCTGTGGTTTCACCCAAATGAACTATGCTGTTTTTACATATGTTTAACACATTCAATATGTTAGGCTTCCTGAGCAGTTTTAACATTTCTACGTTTTCCCACAGAGCCAGAAAATGAAAGGGTGCTTTCACACTAGCACTTTTGGTACGCTCACGGGTTCGATTGATGTCGCAGTTCGCTTCGTTTGATGATGTGAACGCTGCTTTCAGAGTGTGTTCACACTTGTAATTCGGTTATTTTGGTCTGGAGTGGACTAAAAAAGAAAATAACACATTTAGTCCTGGTTCGATTAGCATTTACACTGTCATTTTTTAACACTGAACCTAAAGATACAAAACAAAAAAATCTGCTTTTATGACACAGCCTATTTTTTGCGACAGGAACTTGTCAAACATCCAGAACAATGCCTTGTCAGCACATATGAAGCTGAGAACTCGTGAAAAGCTTATAAAATGTGTAAAGGACTCAAAGCGACAGGAATCCCTCCGTTGTCACACACACAAATATAAAGATCTGCTGTGAGGAGACGTGGTTCTGATGCTTGTATCAAACTGTGATGGGCAACATCGTGACTATGATGAGAAAAAACAGCTATGCCTGAGCATTCTGTCCTTTTTAGGGTCGCATCTTGTGACATCATGTCCCGTTTTTGGTTCGTTTACATGTCTTTGGCCCATGTTGCGTTCATATTTCAGTGGTTTTGCTGAAACCAAACACCACTTGTTTGGTTTTGCACCAGGGTTCGTATGGCAGCGTTCACACTTATTCAAATGAACCGTACTAAAAGAGCAATCGCACCAGAGTTTGTTTTAATCGAATCGAATCAAACCAAACCTGACAAGTGTGAACACACCCTCAGAAATCAGGCGCGCACCTGCGAACCGTACCCGGGTCCGAATAAAAGGGGTGGTCTGGGGTACGGGTCAGGTCATCTCTGGTACGGTTCGCTGCTGATATGAACGCAATTGTACTAACTCACGGAGGTGAACCGCTATTGATGACGTAGGCTATGATTTGATAAAACTGTGTGTTTGTGTGTGTTCTCCCTTCTTTTCTTGACAAGAAAACACACACTGCAAGCAGAGAATGCATGTCTCAATTCTGCTGGACTCCCACATCCTTTAGTACATTTGTGGCAGATAGACGCAAGTGCCATTATGTGCTGACGCTTTGAAAACAAAACCAAGTGTTCAAAAATCTGAGTATTAAAGTGAGGCGAGCAACTACAGTATGCATTTGGCTGATTTGCCATTTTGTCAATACCATGTAACTGGGGTGAACAGCTGCTGCTTTGATGACGCAAGCCGACCACGGTTAGGACCCAAATCATATAATTAGTGCTGTTGAATCGATTAATCACGATTAATCGCATCTAACATAAAAAAGCAATCGAACTCTGGTTCGAACCGGGTAATCAAACCAAGTGTGAAAGCACCCTAAAATTACACTTAAGTCCTCAAACGTTTTAAAATTATGTTTTCCTCAGAGCATCGCAAGTGGAATTGTTGCAATATTGGTGTCGAGGAATATTACCTACTCGAAACTAGTAAGTAACCTTTTCTCTGTTTTAGTGTTATATTTCTAAGGCCTTATCTATGTTCTGCATACCACTACAAAAATACTATGTTCTTTCCCTGTATTATTTATAGTCAGCATGAAACAGAAGTTGCGATAAGTCTTAATTGTGACATACTCACCTAAAGGATTATTAGGAACACCTGTTCAATTTCTCATTAATGCAATTATCTAATCAACCAATCACATGGCAGTTGCTTCAATGCATTTAGGGGTGTGGTCCTGGTCAAGACAATCTCCTGAACTCCAAACTGAATGTCAGAATGGGAAAGAAAGGTGATTTAAGCAATTTTGAGCGTGGCATGGTTGTTGGTGCCAGACGGGCCGGTCTGAGTATTTCACAATCTGCTCAGTTACTGGGATTTTCACGCACAACCATTTCTAGGGTTTACAAAGAATGGTGTGAAAAGGGAAAAACATCCAGTATGCGGCAGTCCTGTGGGCGAAAATGCCTTGTTAATGCTAGAGGTCAGAGGAGAATGGGCTGACTGATTCAAGTTGATAGAAGAGCAACTTTGACTGAAATAACCACTCGTTACAACCGAGGTATGCAGCAAAGCATTTGTGAAGCCACAACACGCACAACCTTGAGGTGGATGGGCTACAACAGCAGAAGACCCCACCGGGTACCACTCATCTCCACTACAAATAGGAAAAAGAGGCTACAATTTGCACGAGCTCACCAAAATTGGACAGTTGAAGACTGGAAAAATGTTGCCTGGTCTGATGAGTCTCGATTTCTGTTGAGACATTCAGATGGTAGAGTCAGAATTTGGCGTAAACAGAATGAGAACATGGATCCATCATGCCTTGTTACCACTGTGCAGGCTGGTGGTGGTGGTGTAATGGTGTGGGGGATGTTTTCTTGTAGGGATGTCCCGATCCGATCCACGGCATCGGTATCGTGCCGATACTGGCCCAAAACGCTCGATCGGATATCGGAGGGGAGAAAAAAAATTATCCGATACCTATGATCCGATACCCATTAGCAGCTAGGGGTGGAACGGTACGTATTCGTACTGAACGTACGTTCGGTGCATGGATTTACACAGAGAATACACGGTATAAAAATAAATAAATCTCGCGTGCACATTAATTAATGTAATACGGAACTAACGTTACTGTTAGATACGCGCATATGCGGGTTCTTTAGGGACACCTAATCTGTAGCCCGCCTTAGCTCTGAACGCGCGTCTATATCGCTTCAAACGCTCACTTTATCATTATACGCGCGCGGCGCGTCCTATTCGCTTTGGACGCGCGAATGGATTCAAACTGTTCAAGCATCGAACTAGACGCGATAGACGCAAATTTGACGCTCTATTCGCGTTTGGTGTGGACGCAGCAAAATGAACAGGCTGCGATGTCAAGATTGCAATGCTGGAGTGTGTGTGTGTGTGTCAGAGAGAGAGAGAGAGGCACGGGCGCGATCGAACAGTGGAAACATAAAAACATACTCCGTCATTTTCATACAGGACATCATTAAAACTGCAAAAAGTGTTTAGCCTACTTATATTTCTGTAAAACACAACATTGTGCTTTTGTCAAACTGTCAACTCTTGTCAAACTGTAACTGTCACCCAACCAAAATCACACACACACACACACACACACACACACACACACACACACACACACACACACACACACACACACACACACACACGCTGTTTAAAAGCAAAAATGATCTCATCTTTTGGACATTCATCATTGCATTGGTTTTCATTTCTTGTCCTAAAACAGAGCACTAATCTGTTTATTTTTAAGTTACACATTCTACATTGAATAAAAAATAAAATCAAATGTGTTTTTAAAAGTAGTATTAGAAATAAATTATTTATAATTCAGATGAGAATAAAGTTAAGGTTAATTAAAATTTTAAGGAAACAAATATATTGATCTGAAATATAGCAAATTAATTTTAAATTCATTCAGGTTACCAAACATATCTCAAGGTCTTTTGAATAAAGGCTGGCAGTCTTTCATTATCAACTGTTGTTGTGGACTATATACTGGAGAAGTATTTGTTCTCCATTTGAGTGAGATGTTTTTATGTGGCTAATTGATCAAAGTGCTTCCATTATATTTTATTATTATTAGTATTAGTTCAAGAATAAAATAAAAATATCGGATTGATATCGGTATCGGCAAATAGCCAAAGCTGCGGCATCGGTATCGGTATCGGAAGTGAAAAAGTGGTATCGGGACATCCCTATTTTCTTGGCACACTTTAGGCCCCTTAGTGCCAATTGGGCATCGTTTAAATGCCACGGCCTACCTGAGCATTGTTTCTGACCATGTCCATCCCTTTATGACCACCATGTACCCATCCTCTGATGGCTACTTCCAGCAGGATAATGCACCATGTCACAAAGCTCGAAATACTCTAAAGTACTAAAATGGCCCCCACAGTCACCAGATCTCAACCCAATAGAGCATCTTTGGCATGTGGTGGAACGGGAGCTTCGTGCCCTGGATGTGCATCCCACAAATCTCCATCAACTGCAAGATGCTATCCTATCAATATGGGCCAACATTTCTAAAGAATGCTTTCAGCACCTTGTTGAATCAATGCCATGTAGAATTAAGGCAGTTCTGAAGGCGAAAGGGGGTCAAACACAGTATTAGTATGATGTTCCTAATAATCCTTTAGGTGAGTGTACAGTACAGTGCAAAAGTCTTAGGCACGTATACCTTGAAGTATTTTCACCCCAATAAAATGGTTTTAAGCCAGTTATTTATTTATTTTGCTATAATGTGTCAGTGTCATTTCCAAACATTCATTTTACCATTAATTGTTATAATCCAGTGAGATTTCTGTATGCACAAGGAGTCTGATAACAGTCAGTATGACCTGATCTCATAATCACTGAGTCTGTCTGTGAATACATGAAGAAACAGGAAAAACTGAGACAGATTAAATCCAGAAGATCTGCGGCAACGTCTCCAAGACACTTGAAGAAACCGATTTTTAGAGTAAAAATACTAATGTGCCTAAGAGTTTTGCACAGTACTGTTACTGTATATCCGAGTGAAACAGCTTCAATAACAAGAAAAAATGTAAACACCTTTTTTAATGCCAGTAAAAACAACGTCATCAGAGAAGAGATGTCACTGCAAGAGGAACGGGAAGTTATTTTCATTCCGAGGGCACATACATTTTTTTATTTTTTTTTTCATATTCCATGATAAAGCATGAATTGTCCATTTTGATTTTATGGTGTCATTAACACAGCTCTGTTCTTCTGCTTCCTGCAGCACATCGGTCTGTTAGTGAGTTCCTTTCTGAACACCCTGCTCACGCTGGCATGTTTATTGGGGTTGATTTTGGCTATCAGTCTGACTATTTCAACCGACGGGAGCGGCCTCATGAAAGGATGCAATTCCACCAACAATGCACGTTCTCTGGTTATCGTCAACTGCCCTTTTGATGCCACTCGCATCTATGTGAGTCTTTCTACTGGAAAACATCTTAAAACTACAGCGAAAATATTAGAAATGCATCTGTTTATACACATCAGCATATTACAATGATTTCTGAAAGATCATGTGACGCTGAAGACTCGAATAATGATGCTGAAAATTCAGCTTTGCATCACAGGAGGATATTACATTTTAAAATATATTAATATAGAGAGAATTTATTTTAAAATGTAATAATATATCACGATATTCCTGTTTTACTGTATTTTTGATCTAATAAATTCAGCCTTGATGAACAAAGGAGACTTTTTTTCAAAAACATGTATAAAATGTTAATTATTCCAAATGTCTGACATTGAGAATCTTGCATATGAAGGCTGAACTTGTTTCTCATCCAGGACACAACCCTTGCTCTGTGGTTCACCTGTGCTGCGTTTACTGTGCTGGAGGCTGGACTGTCTGTGTGGTGCTTTATTGTGGGTCTCCAATTAAGAGGCATCGGACCCTGTGCTCAAAACTACATCAGAGAGCAGGTACAACTCTGAATATTCATGCAGGTGACTCCGCTGAATTAACCTGCTGTGTGTAAAACCGAAATCATTTTCCTAGGGATTTTCTATGGACTGATTATGGAAATGATTTTGCAGGGTTCAGAGATTTTTTACATTTATGCATTTAAGGCAGAAGAAAGCAGGTGGTCAAAGCTTCTTACATTTATACATTTTATCAGCCTTTCAAAGTGCTAGTTTTTGAAAACGATACCGTTATTAATTATCTCCATGTAAACTACAAAAACTTGAATTTGAGAAAACGGAAACATCATGCACGTGTGTATTATGTGTTCAGTTTATTTGTTTCTTTGCAAAGCGACATCGCCAACTACTGGCCTGGCAGCAGAGTACAGCATTTTTAGTCATTTTCGCGGATCCGTGTGAACGGAGATCGTTTTAACAACATTGTCATCGTGGAAAACGCAAAGGGAAAACTTTTTTGTTTTTAGTACATAGCTGTCATGTAACTGTACCCTGAATCTTCAAACAAACCGGTTTCAGACTCTTTGAGATGAGGTGATGTGCAATGTTTATTATGAGAATTTATTTATTTTTTCACTTTTGATGCATATAAATCTATTGTTTGAGACCTCCACAACAAAATGAGAAACGGTAACACTTTATAATAACGTTCAGTTGTAACATCATTTATTAAACATTTATGAAACGCATATTCATGTTTTGTAAATGATTAGTTAATCATTTACTAATCAATTGTAAATGACGTATAACTGAATCTACAAAACATACAAACAATAATTAACATATCACTTATTAATCATTTATGAACGCATAGTCATGTTTCGTAAATAATTAGTTAATCATTTACTAATCACTTGTAAATGACTTTGGTAACGAAATTTACAAAACATACATAAAATGTTAGTATATAACTTGCTAATCATTTATGAATGTTATGTAAATGATTAGTTCATCATTAACTAACCATTTATAAATGCCTTGCAACTGAACGTTATTATAAAGTGTTACCTGAGAAACCTTTAAAATAGCATAATTTGGGCACTGTCATTCTAAAAAGGTCATGTAGAACTGTAATTAAAAAACATAGGGATTAAAAAGAGCTATAATATGAGTGTCTTTCATAACAGCTGGAAGAGGAGGCCTTGGCGTCTAGATCAAAGATGGACCAACACCACACAACTCAAGGAGAGCGTCTCATTGCACATCAGTCCGCCAGCGCTTAGAGAGAGGTGGGACATTTACTGTGGTGAAACAGAACATAATGCAAGTTTTCATCCATATGGAGTTACATTCTGCATTTGTATTAATTAATAATGTAAATTGTTCTGTAGATGATTTGAAGCACTGAGGTTGTGAAACAGATTTTATGCCAGTTGAGGATGTTTGGTCTGCATGTGTTCAGTCTACTCATATAGACTGTAAATAAACCAAAAACATATTCATTGTCATTTTCTGTAACTGTATACTGTATTACATGTTGTGCAGTTATCGTTTACATGGAAACTAAACGCCCAACTTAATTTCAATTTTTTTGATGTTTTGTTATTGCGCTCCCAATGTCAAATATACCAAATACTGTTTTATTTTACTTTAAAGGAAAGCAATTGTTTTACTATCTAATGTGCCACACGGTGAGCTTTCTATAGCTAGTTGTCATACAAAGTCCAATATGCAGTATAGAGAGTGTGCTAGAGCGCCGTCAGAGACGTTAATCTGGGGTGGATTCAGTGATGCAGAGAAAATCTCACACTCACAGATAATCTAGTGTGATTACAGTAGTTAAATATTGACAGAGACATGACTGAAACTGTCAAAACACAGAGATTTCCCTCTGCTTGATGCATTCAGTTTCAATTCAAAAGACTGCGTTTGTTTAGAGAGCTGTAATAGTTTCATTCCTGACACGTTACTCAAAATCCCTCATCTCGATGCAGAAAAGCGATTTATTATTTTTAATATTGTGGTGTGTTGTTATCAATGTGCATTATATTTGAATAAATACATTTTAATATAAAAGAATGAGTTTTCAGAAGTCTAACTGCTCCATAATGATTTTTTTTTTTTTTTACATAAGGCTATGAAATGTTTTTGACATGCAGATATAATAATTTCATTTTAGATTCCACAACTAGAGTTGAAATGGTGAACATTGTTCTTTTATATCTGCACTTTAAAATAAGTTTTACACATTTGCTACAATGTTTTAGTAGTTTTATGAACAATTATCTAAAATGCAATTAACATGGCATGAAAAGTATGTTGAAGAGGATGAACAACATTTTCTGAAGACCCACTTCCACTGATCCTTTGTTAGATTGGTAAAATAGTTCTCAAAGACCTGTTTTGTGCCCTTGTGCCTCCTGTGATCTCACACTGGCCCGGTTTAATTCCATATGTAAGTTGATGATGTGTTCTCAGTGTTATGGTAAAGCTGACCTCATTCACTTCACTGCACCTGTTGGACTGCTGGACATCTGCTGTTCACTCGATGCATCAGAGACAAAAGAGTGTCAGAGACAAAAACCTCTACAATCTAGATTATCAGACTCCTCTCTTTATATGGTTATTACTTTATCATTTAATCAAGATGAAGAGAAAAATGCATAATAAAATAACCTGTTCCCCTGGTTTTTGAGGTCATTGTGAATATTAGTTTGAGAGAGTTTTATTACATAAGGAATAGCATAATGTATTCAGTTATTTATCGTTTATATTTTTCCCATTATCTTTTATTTGTCACTGCTTTGATTCCTGTGCAATATTGTATGTAAAACAAGTTCCTCTGTAACTGAAGGCAAAATATTAGTGCTGTCAAATCGATTAATAGCGTTAACATACAAAGTTTGAGTTTATTTAATGTTACATATATATAAACACATATGTAAATTCAAACATTTATGTTAGATGCGATTAATCTGTTTGTCAGTGCTACAAAATATACCTTTTAAAAATATTTTTTTCTAAATATATTTTTTTTTACTTTAAAATATATAAAATATAATTCAGCTATAAAGAAAAATCACTCAGTTTTCGTTTCGAAACGACTTAATTAAAAATGCACCGTTACTCAGTGCCAGAGATGGACATGCGCAGTTCCTTGAAGTCGATTGTCGCTGTCTTGAGGAGGGGGCATAGAAATACAATAAGCTGAAAGATAGGAAATTACTATGAAACTTCATAAAATGGGCGAGTATATCTGCCGGGAGGTTGTTTATATCTTGCCAGGTAGGTTGTGTCTAAACATTAAAAATCATAGTTTAAGCTTTCACGGTGTATTTTCAAATTAAGCGGTTATTAAAGTTTCTGAGTACTGTTATTAGGGATTGTGTCGACCGCACACAGAGCTGTTTTGGTCACAAGGCGCTTGTTACTTTTCTCAGCGCTGGTGAGTTTGGACTAATCACAATCGTTAGTGGTTATAGATTTTAGCTGTATTATATTTGAGAGAGCTATCTTAGATTTTTTATTTGTTTGTCAGATATTAATCCTTCGAATTAAGGTACTTAAAAGATTATACATATTATTAAAAAATACTTTCTGACAAGACAAAAACCGTCGTGGGATTTGAATGCGGCTCAATAGCGGTCTGCGCCGTTGAGCCTCCAAGCGCCCCCTGGAGGAATAAAGGTGTATGTGTCATTGGAAACAGCTGAAGGTGGGGCGAATCGGGAGTTTCGTTGCGATCGTGAATATGCAAAGCCACCGGGCAGCCGTCCGTGACGCTCTTCATGTGCTCGTTTCGGGTAGTTTACGATTTTTGTGTCCATCAGCGTCTCAATGCAAATAAGCAGCCGGAGCGAGTGTTTTCATGCTGTGTGAGTGTCTGAGTGAAACTGCAGCACGGACTTCAGTGTGTTACATGACTGTAGGTGCTGAAAGCAAACCTGCAGCGTAAATCTACACCGAGAGACACGCTGTATAGTGTCATATGGAGAAAACCAGATGATCTTTGCCAGGGAAAGGTAAAGTTTCATATGCATAATATTGCACGCACTGTTCAAGTGTTTTAATCCACATAAATATGTGGTTTTAGCATATATTTTCTATAATCATATATATATATATATATATATATATATATATATATATATGTGTGTGTGTGTGTGTATATGTATATGGTCTACTGTTCCTGTCTGTAAATGCATGTTGATTAATTTTCAGACATGAGTAATCCAATCATATGTTACACTGCTGACACCGCAGACCTGTGTGTGAAATATCGGAAATGATTTATGTTTATAACACGTATAATGCAATCTAAGGTGTGCATAGGTTTGTCTATAATTAAATTATTTGAAGAATATTGGTTAATTTGACATGTCTAGTAATAGTAGAGAATTCATGAAGACTTTCTTCAGATTTTTAATGTCTGGTTTCTGTGTTTCGTAGATGGTTGTGTGTTTGTAGACTCACACAAACGTGTTGTAAGGGGGATGGGATGTTTACACTGGATCCTGTTAATTCAGATTCAACACAATCGGGATTAAGAAGGGCTGATGAAATGGCATGAGAAAGTGTATTACTCACTGCCCATATTACTCGCTTTTCTCACAAATTGATTTGAATTAAATGCATTTCTGTTTAAAATAAAATATATAATATATATTGAAATTAACTAGGCTAGAATTAATAATATTTTCACGACAATTAAGCGTACAATACTGTACGTCTTTTCAGTACAGTAATACAGTAATGAATGTCTGGACACAGTGATTTTTAATTTATAATAAGAAATAATGGTCATTCTTTAGTTTACCATCCAATTCTCACTATTAACTACAACTTTTGCCTCAACATCTCCTAATTAATGTTTATTAATGTAAGTATGGATAAGGGTATGTAGAATATGGTTATGCAAAATAAGACATTAAAATGTACTAATAAACAGCCAGTATCATTAATATGCATGCTAATCAGCAACTAGTTAATAGAGAGAATTGGACCCTTAACTAAAGTGTTACCGAAATAATTAGATTCACCACAGCAAATACTACTGTAATGTATGAGTAATTATTTATATATATATATATATATATAATACTTCAACACAATTAAAATATTTTCTTTTGCATGCACAATTTAATTTTTTTTTTTTTTTTTTTGTAAAAGAAATGTGCTTAATTGTCATGAAAATAATGAATAAATGCTTAGGGGTCCTAAAATAGATTTTCTTAATGCAAAATATAATTGTGTACATTTTCTCCATTTTGGAGCTGAAATATGACCCATGCATGTTCTTGAACGGTTTTGTGAGGTTCACCTAGTTAATGGATTGTTGGTTTTGGTTTACGGCTGTTATAACAGCTGTTTAACTGGTCTTGCCTAGTATAGTAACTGTTTACAAGCTGGGGTTTACATAAGCTTGCTTTGCCAGACACAAAACTAATGAAGTTAACCAGTTAAAATGGATCATTTGCTTATCTACACACACTGGCTTCAAATGAGTCTGGTAGCATTTTAAATTCATCTTATATGTATTTTTAAATGTTGTTCCAGGTATCCAGTATCAGTTGTCGTAGCCACATCCTAGAGCCCCGTTTGAGGGATCCATTGAAGACCACCCTGACCAAAGACAGTTTCTCATTCATTCAGTAGTCTTGTATGCATGTGAGAGGATGCATAAGACTGCGGATCAAAGCGTGCACTGACCCGAGACGCCGGTCAACAGACAGGTATCCATGAGGACCATCTGACAGAACAGGAAGGGCATGGAAGCAGTCGATCGCAGCGGTATGCCTTACACACTATGGGTGTGGCGGATCTCTGCGTAGAGAAGAAACCCTTGTGCTCGCGTTCCTGCCAGTCTCAGTTCTGCCACTCAAACATGGATTTACCTTCCCGAGGGATGTGGCTCTTCGGGGCTCTGCTGCTCTTGTCCCTGTTCACGAGCAGCCTGGGCATCCACATGGACTCGGTGGTGGGCAGTCACAGCATGTTCACCTGCGAGTCGATCGGTCTGCGTATGTGCCAGGATCTACCCTACAACAGCACCTTCATGCCCAACCTCCTGAACCACTACGACCAGCAGACGGCCGCGCTGGCCATGGAGGTACGAGCCGCTCCTTCTGTCTCTCGTTCTGCTGGGATTTAGAGAAGGTGCCACAGAAACCGTGTTGCCATGGAGCTTGTTGTAGTGGAAGCTTGTGGTTTGTGGTTGGTGCTTTGATGAACTTGAATAATTTAGACTGTTGCAAGTGAAGTAATCTTAATGTCATATTTTTAAACCTGAGTGTGAGAGCTGCAGGATTAGAGGTGCTATTTTGGGGGGGGTTGTTCTTGTTTTTATCTTAAGGGTTGTAAGGTACTGTTATTGTGACTACAGCTTGATCTGAATATGTCGTCTAATTTTCGTCTGTGACATCCAGATTTTGATTTTGAGATACATTTTGCCCTTTTTCCTAACTATTCACTGGGTGATTTTGCTCTCTTATGGACATTGTATATGAGAACCCTTTAAGTTGATTACTTCATGATTTCTAAATATTTATCCATTTGGATAGGAATCTATTTTTGTATTTATTGAATATATTGAAAACAGATTGTCATTACAACCAGTGTTGGGTTAGTTACTCTAAAAAAGTAATTAATTACTAGCTACTAATTACGTCAACAGTGTAATTAGATTACTATACTGTGTTAATTAGATTACTTTAGTGTAATTAGATTTCTCCCTAAAAACTATTGCATTACTAATTACTTTCTAAATCCCATATCAACCTCGACCAGTTGGACAGTGCAAGGATAGTCATGAAACTGCTCTTTTAATTCTTCCAAATAAATAATATAAAATCGCATAAATTATTCTTGAACTGACCAAAGTATTTAAAGAGAGGTTACATTAAAAACAGACATTTTAAAATGTTACGCAAAATGTTGATGTTTTAATCCACTATTGTTTAGAATTCTTCTATTGTTTATACAGTATTTAATACAATTACATCAGAAGTAACTGTTATTAAATTACAGAAATATTAAGAGTAATCCTTTACTTCACCTTTTCAAGGGAAAAGTAATTAGATTACAGGAAGTAATCCCTTACTTTACAGTTTAAAGGAAGACTAGATTACAGAAAAAATAAGAGTAATCCCTTACTTTACTGTTTAAGGGAAAATTAAATTACAGAAAAATTAAGAGTAATCTCTTACTTTACTGTTTAAGGGAACATTTTATTATAGAAAAAATCTGAGTATTCCCTTACTTTACTTTTTTAATTGAAAAAAAGTAATTAGATTACAGAACAAATAAGAGTAATCCCTTACTTTACTGTTTAAGGGAAAATTAAATTACAGAAAAATTAAGAGTAATCTCTTACTTTACTGTTTAAGGGAACATTTTATTATAGAAAAAATAGGAGTAATCCCTTACTTTACTTTTAAGGGGAAAGTAACCAAATTACAGTAATTTAATGCATACACCAAACACTGATTACAACCCTCCGAATTTGTTAATGAAAAACAATTAGATTGTTTTGAACAGTTTATAGTGACATTTCAATCTACAAACATTCTCTTTTTCCCATTTGTGTGATGCAGATTGTGCTTGCTCAGGATTTTTTTTTTTTAATTCCTTCCACGGCCATTTTGATGAATCATATCCATATGAAATGCAATGAGATCATTTTTGCCCAGAGGTGTTTTTGTGCAATGGATCTGTTATTCATCATAAAAGTAAACTTAAGTGCTGTAACGTCAGTCATCAAAGATAGTAGATTTAATCTCGTTTTAATAAAAAGGCTAGAATAATTAAAAGTAGGCTAAATATATATTTATCATACAATCATTATAGGTTAAACATTCACCGCATTTGAGAGACGTTGGATATTGTTTCATTTGACTAAAACATTTCTTCCTGCTAAATAATTAGACTTTTAGAAATTGATTGTATAGATATAAGTAATTATTAACCGTTAACTCTAAATGATTTGTTTCTAAAATAGCTCATCTGTTACAGAAATATCTAGGGAATGTCAAACAGCCAGGAATGGAACGTTTGTTGAATGCTGCTTTATTCCATGTGTTGAAGGAACAAATGGAGCCATCTTACATTTTTTCCCAGTTCGAACGGCCTCATAGTCTCTGCTGAGACCCATAAAGGCTGGATTGATTTGAAGCGTGGAATAATGCTCTTTCTCCCATTGTTTCAGTCAATTAAACACGATGAAGAGCATAAGCGTCCATCTGTGTTCTGAGATCACAACAGGGCAGCCAGTGTCAGTTGTCTGCTGTAGGTCTGGGGGGGTCACGTGACCCGGGCGGCACTGAGGTGTCAGGGGTGTACAGTATCCCCTGTGGATATGTATTACATCACCCCGAGATGCCCTGCTGGTGAACCAGAGCCAAAGTCCTTAAAAACAAGCCTTTACCCCCCTCCCTATTTGCCCCAGTGTCGCGATGATGTTGGGTGGACGAGTTGATGAATCAATGGGATATGGAATTGTGATTTGTTCCAACATCACTGAAAGTATTTTAACTTTAACAACGTCAGTATCGTTTCCAAATTTTTTTTTGCTAATATTAATATTATTTTCCCCCAAATTGTTTACTTCTTTACAGATTCATCCCTTACAGTAATTATTTTACAGATGTTATGTGATTTGGAATTTATTAAAACAAAATCGGTTCAAAGGAATTTGTTCTCTGATCGGACATGGCTGGCGTGTGACTGTTGCACAAGGGCTTTATGTTTCTTTTCTGTTAGAGATCGGATGGGATTATGTGGAAATCTGGTGTGTATGTTAACTGAAGTTTTCTCTGTTGTGAATGAGGCCAGGCGATTAGCGCTGACCCTGATAAAAACCATAAATATAGGTTATCCGTGTATTATGTGTTTATGCTGAGCTGGATTCTGTGCTCGTGGATATAATCCAAGCAGAAGGATATTATGCTTTTTACAGTTAAAGCTAAATGTTAAGTTTAAACTTACAGAAGTTTGATGAATGTCACAAAATTCTTTAAAAATGTCAAATAAAAATAGCCTATATATATATATATATATATATATATATATATATATATATATATATATATATATATATATATATATATATATATATTTGTAATTTCACCCAAAAATTAAACTGCTTATTTTTCTATATGAAATTATTAGGGTTTTTGTTGTGCATTGTGACATTATTTTCATTATTTAAGCAAATATATTTCCCTCCCAAATTACTGTAAAATAAAATGTCATTTTAAATGTTTATACAGAAATGAAAAATCATCCTGTTACACTGATTTAAATTTTTTTAAGAATGCATTAAATTCAGTATAAAAACACTACCATTAGGCCTATGTATAAATACTTTACAGTTAAAATAATATGTAATTATTTTTTCACTTTACATTACTTATAATTTGGGAGTAAATGTGCTTTATTGCCATGGAAATAACTTTACAATGCAAAAATATTTTAATGTTAGTATTTAAACAGGTTCAATTTATTTTTATTTTTTATTTTATTTCAAAATCATACTTTTAATTTTAGGGTGAAATTTGACCCATTCATGTTCTAGACAGGTTTCATGAGATTAACCCGGTTTTCAACAGCGGTAACCAATGGGTAATTACAAATTAACCAGAATAAGATGTGACTGTGGGTTTCCTTGACGTTTCACCAAAACCACTCACCCTTCCCGCCCTGTGCTGATTAAACATCTCCAGAGGAATGGTTGGTTTTGGGGTCTAGACACCCTCATTGTGATGCGAGCGGTGATGCTGTAAGTGGGCGGAGTCTGGGCGATAATGACAGACCTGTGTGTGAGATCATCAGTAAGAGTGATGTTGCATCCCAGTTCATCTGTTTCTACTATGCCCTAAAAGTATGAACTGTTTTTGTGAAGAAAAACACACTTTTGAGTGTGTAGCAGAGGAGTAGGCAAGCTTTGGGACATCTTCATCACAACTGCCTATAACGGACAGCTCTGTCGCTTAGTTACACGCATCCTGTCAGCATTTAAACTGCCCTGTCAATCATCTTGTCACAGTTAAAATCCTCCACATTCAATTTAGTATTTAATTTCCTACCGTTTCTGAAGGAAATGTAGTCGCACGTTGATCTGCCAGTCGTGGGTCACACATTGCCATGTTTGTAGTTTTTCTAAATTCGAATGCTATTCAGGACGGATAGTATGTGAATTGGGACGCAGCATGAGACTGTTCAAAATGTACTGTAAACTACTACTGTATCACTGCCTAAAAACACAGTTTTGCATGCAGGAAATTTGCATAGTATGTGATGCTACATTGTTGTCCCATGACCTAGTCCTAGTGAGTATATTGCATGTTTCATTCAGCAAGGGACGTCCAAGCATGTATAAAAAAAACTTTTCACATTTTTATCAAATAATGAGTCAAGAAAGATATTTAACTTGTAATTTCCGGTTTCATTTGTTACTGTGGAAATGCAAGTCAAGTCGACACTAAATCACGCATTCTGTTTAATATGGCACGTTTTGGCAAATGTAAAAGGTCATCTGTGTAATCCAGGCATGCAGAACATTTGCATACTAAGCCACACAACCTTCATATGCAGCAATAGCACAAGTAGTATGTTAATGTGCTATTCTGCACATCACCTAGAACATTTTCCACAGCAGAGCTGAAAAACGTGGATCTGGGATAGAAATGCTATTTTTTTGATAAGCTTTGTTTTTCCATTGCTGGATGAAAGATAAGGCATAGAAAATACAAAGAGCTCGCTGGCTGGTAAGTTTTTAGCATCTCTAGTGTTTTGTTTTTCAGAGGGAGCATCAAGTAGCTAAGGTCGGAAAAAACATGTTTTGAGTCCTTCAGACCTCTAGCTGTTTTTTTCCGAGAATGCATCTTGTTGTGAACGGCCCCTAATTCTGCACATTTTTGTGTGCGTTCAGATTGAAATAATTGTAATGGTGTGGTGTTTTTCTGTAAGACCCCCTGTAGTTTCTACAGAACTGCTCTTTTTGAGATGGACTCAAATCTCTCTTTCACCCTCTCCAATTCTCTCCGTCCTCCTTAACAGGGTAGAGGCGTCACCATGGCCACAGACCGTAATTGTACGGCCTCAAAAGGACAAGCTTTAGTGTTCCCAGGAGGCGGTCTCTCACGCTGACCTTTGACCCCTGAGGATGAAGAGTTGTCAAAAGCCCTCCACTTCAGATGGGCCTGTTCCTTCTTCAGGGTTACCATGGTATGGCTATTAAAAATGTAGGGAAAGAACGCTTGGATGTGTGAAACCTAGGGAAGACGCTGCCAGGGCGAGAAGTGATATTGATTCAGGGCTGGTTGAATGACAGGACAGAAGGAGTGTGGGAGCGAGCTGTCCTTTCTTTCTTCTGTTTTTCTTCCAGAGCTCAGATGAAGGAAATAACTCCACGTTTTGGCCAATTTTCCCATTCAAGGCCCTTGAGTCTTTCACGTCTGTGTGAAAGTGGAGGGCCGCCCAGAGCCAATTGGTGACTGCAGAAGGAGTTTATCTTTGTTGTTGTTCTAGGAGAGACAGGATGTGTTTTATTCTCCGTGTGCCCCTGAACACCACAATTTATTCACCCCGTTCAGAGAGGCCAGCGTGTTGCCGTGTCACTCACATGGACGATTCACTTCTTGTTTTGTGTCCTCATTTATAAGCACTCAATCAGCGTCTCTTTATATCCGTGAGCTCAAAATTCAGAGTATGGCCTGGAATATTTTACAGCATTTTGAATAATGCATAAATGTTGCAAAGTCTACTTTTCATAAATATATGTTTTCCTGCAAGGCTGTATTACATTGATCAAAAGTAAAGACTTTTGCATTGTGACAAAAAGATTTCTATGTTAAATAAATGCTGTTCTTTTAAACTTTCCATTTATCAAAGAATCCTGAAAAAACGTATATTTCGGTTTTCACAAATATTTTAAGCAGCACAATTGTTTTCAACATTGATAATCTTGCTTGAGCACCAAATCAGCATATAGAATGATTTCTGAAGTATCATGTGACACTGGAGTAATGATGCTGAAAATTCAGCTTTGCATCACAGGAATAAATTACATTTTAAAATATATTCAAACATTATTTTAAGTTGTAAAATTTTAATTAATTCTGTATTTTTGATCAAATAATTGCAGCTTTGTTTGATTAAATAGTGTATATATTCAACCCTTAAATGCATGAATGTTTCGCCAATCATTATTACATATTTGGGTCTTTAGCGACCCGGATCTATATCTAACATGAATGGATCTCTCACTGCTGCCATAGTATAAAACCTACCTGATATTTTAGTTACAATTACAAAAGAATTAATGAAGCATATTTCGTTTCCTTTTGGAACTTGGAAATTTGGAACTTAGTTCAATTTTAGCAGATCCTTATTACCATCATCACTGTCATCATCAGAGCTCATTTCCCCAGTACATTCAGCAGCTGGCTCATATTCACAATCTCATATTCTCAAAACTATCATTTTCATATTCTTCAAAATCAATATTATGATCGCTGATAGCTTCTTCACCAGATCCACCATCAAGTGACAGTGTGACACTAATATTTCATTGCATACAGTACTTGCTCTGCAGTAAATCACCGAGCCAAGTTTTGCTGATGACGTATTATTTTGTTTTATGTGGAACATCATGTCATTGTTGTGTCTCAGACATTGCCACCTTGAGGAATAAGCACTTATTGAGTCAGAGATTCAATTTTTGTGCAGAAAAAATATGCACTATTACATACCTGGGGTCGTTAGCGACCCTATACTGTTTTACAACAATTAATTTTAAAACAGAATGGCTATTATTTTTCTTTTCTTGTTATATTGTTTATAATGAATAGATTGAGGAATACTAAGAAGTTGATGTCTAATTTTGTGTAACTCTATCTGTGATATTTTGGTCTAGATGTGTTGAAGGAGGGAACTTATTCATACCGCTAAGTCTGAGAGATTTAAAGTGAACTTTTAGTTTCCTTAGCTGACAGTGATGATGTAGTGTAGTGTCACTCATCATCAAGCAGATTTGATTGATTAATACAGCACACCTTTTCTGTGTTTAAACCATAAGTTTGATATTTACTGCCAAAAACACTTGATCTTTAGCAGGAATGGTGGAGCTGATGTGAGCTGCAGACAGACTGATGGTAGGTCACTGTTGATGGGAAACGTCCTGATAGTATCTGACAGTATTCTGGGCTGGAGGGAAGAATCTGTTACGTAAAGACTCTACAACTCTTCAGTTCAGAATATCTAGTACACAGCAGTTAGTCAGAGCTTGTTAACTTGAGATTTGAGCTGCCAAGAGCGTATAGCAAGAGATGGATATTTGTGTTTGAATGGGTTCTGTGTCCTCCAAGACTTCAGTGTTAACTGGCTTTTATTAGTAAGGTTTGATAAGACAAGCATCACTTATTATTGCTTATACTTGGGGTTTGTGATTGGACAACAGTGTTGCACAATAATGTTCTGCATGATAAAATAATAGGCAAACAATTTCCACCGATTTACATGGGATGAGGGACCAGAATTTCACAGAGGCTTGGGGATTTCAGTCAAATGTAGGATTAAATGAATGTAAGATGATGATCTGTCATTTGACCTGTCATTTGCAGTAATTAAATGACTAATGACAGCTTAAGGAAGTGTTTCGAGCAGAAACGCAGTCATTCAGAACTCAGCATGGCACACACAACGACCCAGTAGGGAAAAGGTGACCGATTCTCGCATTAGACTCAAATCCTTTGACTTTCTAATCCTGAGAGAATGCAACTCTCCGTTTTCTCCTCAAACACGCTCTCTGGAAAGCTGGCAAACTGGATTTTCCACTCGCACAAGGCATGTTTGCTCGACCGATTCCACCTGCTCCGTGAGCGAAGGGGGGAGTGAGGGGGTTTTCCTGTTCGGATCTGATTTCAGTCTTCATCCGTGTTCAAATCTGCCAGAAAACACTGTCAGTCAGGATCCCAGTCTAGACACCTGCATTACCCTGCAGTCATCCATTATTATACCTCTATCACTGTTTTTATGGACAACTACTTGGTAAAAAAAAAAAAGTAACTGCACTGCACACTCGCTTATAAGTTTATTTCTACAAATAATTTGGCAATGTTTCATTTGATAAAGGCTTGTTGACGAAACATTGGTAGAAATAAACTTATAAGTGAGTGTGCAGATATATTATTCTTTATAAATTTCTTTTCGCCTAACTTGCACCTCCATAAGGTGCGTGTCTCCTTTAATGTTTTGCTAAATGTATTATGTATGGTACTACCATGCAAAGTGGTACTACCATTACCTGGTACTATGGTACCATTTTCTACCATTGTCCTGTATCATGGAAATACCATGTTTTTTTTTTTAAAGTACCTTGTAAATAATGTATTATGTAAAAATGAATATGGTAATCATTCAGTAGTACTCTATACCAAAGTACCCTGGCAATTCATGTTTTTGTTTTAGTTTTTTTGGACATGATGGTTTTTTTTAATCATGACAACAACATGGCTGTGTTCGAAATCGCCTCCTATATCCTCATTGGGAATACGTTACTCCACTAATATAGTCCACCTGAAGGAGTAGCCTAAATGAAATGAGTGAATTCGGACACTGAAGGGATTTTGCATAGTTTGTGATATCCATTTAATAATCATTTGAAACTTTGCATACTGGCAGCTAAGTAGTAATGAAAACTAGCATGCATAAACCTTAATTAAACAATTTAATAATCAATTAAAAAGGAATGTATTACGCTGTAGCCACATTGGACCAGCGGTTTGGAAAATGGATGGATGGATGGATGATTCAGCACGGGAATTCATTCGGCACGACCCTCACAGTGCATTATGGGTATTCTCTACACTCGTTATCGCGGTGCATCGTGGGATTGAATGAATGCACTCGATATCGTCCACTATGGTTTCGAACACCACTACAAATGGCTGTCCTCTTAAATAGTGCCCAATTTAAGGGTATAGAAGGCAATTTCGGACACAGCCCATGTTTTGGGGTAGGTATCACGATAATGGCGTGATATTCTTTAAAAAAAGTTACCATGGGGAGCCAAGCAAACCATGGTATTTCCTCAGGACTTTTTTGTAAAGGAAATTCTTTCTGTTTGTCTCTTTCTGCAAAACTCAAAATGGTGCCAACCCTTGTTCAGATATACCTCCTTTTCAACCAAATCCACACTGAAATACAGTAGCCTAGATAGACATCTTTATGTGTTATTTTTCTCAGCAAAGTTCTCAAGTAGCCCAGGAAGCCGTAAAAGCATGCAGTCGTATTCTGAAAGCTCAAGGCTTTCAAAGGTAACCTCTATTCATCGATTCTTTAAATGAATCATGAGCCTGACAAAAGAAAAACAGGAAGAAACTTAATCCATCCATTGAAGTGTTAGAGGAGTGGCGGTTGGCGACTGTGAGAGACAAATGTGCTGTTTTGCACCGCTGCCAGAAACCCCTCTGGTTCCTCGGGCTGCTCCTCCTACACAGTCTGGGCTCGCTGGCACGACGGCGCGCCATTCACATCAACCCCGCAATGTTTTAATTACCATTACCGTCTTAGACATGGAGATTAGGCTAAATAATATGTATGAATCTCTCTTTCGGGAATGCGTGAGTGGTCTTGATTAATTACACCTTCACGTCTCAATGACAGACGAACAAAAAGATCTTTTCGCAGAAGATTAAACTCTTGCGTGCATTAGTCTTGCTTTATTTTTTGCTGATCACAGTGTGAAAGGTGTAAAGTGAAATCTGTAGAAAAGTAACGTTATACTTAAAGCCAGTGCAATTTTTTTAAATTGTCCTGGATGCTGATTGATCAATGCAGTGTTCCAGTAGCCCAGGAATATAAATGAATATACACTGCCTGGCCAAAAAAAAGTCGCGGTTTGGATTTGAATAGGCAAGAGTCTATTATTGGATCATTGTTTCAGTGATTATTATGTTTCTATCATGTTATATGTTTGGCAACAGTTATTCTAACCCTTATTGATGGAGTTTGTAGCTTTTCATTTCTTGAACAACCATGTTGGAAGACACATCATGGCCATATTCCAGGAGGACAATGTCAAGATTCATTAGGTTAAAATTGTGAAGGAATGGTTGGGAGAGAGCATGAAGAATCATTTTCACAGATGAATCCAGACCTTAAATTCAATAAAGTCTTTGGGATGTGCTGGAGGAGACTTTACAGAGTGCTGGACTCTTGCATTCTCATATGATTGGAAATAACATCACAACATTTCCATTAAGAGGTGCATACATTTTTGGTCAAGATCTTTTATTGACAATGCACTGTAAAGTCTCCTCAAGCACATCCCAAAGACTATAAACATATAAAAACAAATAACATGCTAGAAACATAATAACCTCTGCAATAATGATCCAATCAATGCCTATGTAAATCCAAGCAGCGACTTTTTTTTTTACTTTTTTTTTGGGGGGGCTGGGCACAGTGTGTGTGTGTATGTGTGTGTATTTATATTTATAGTATTGGGACTCCAAACCTTCAAATTTTTTCGTTTTCTTAAAACATTATAATAACTTTGATACATCAGATTACACATTGTAATGTATTTTATCTGTTTAGAAATAATTTTAATAGCTAAATAATTATAAATGTTATAATTTTATTTCATTTTTTATTCCTTGTTACACCTTCAAGATGCATTACATTCATCATAATATGTTATAATGAATAATATAACACTTGATATCTACATTCAATGCTTAATGAATGATATGCCCTTTAAAGGTACAATCATGAATACGTAAGCCTTATAATTAAATGAATCAAATATACAGGCTTCAAATAAAGTGCTAGTCCTCAGCCAGTAGCAGGTGTGTCACCAGCTCTGTATACAGTCAAGTAGAGAGAGATATACGAGTTAATGTAAGTATGCAGCATGAGTTACATATTTCAAAACACTGTCACATAGGATCAGGCATATACTCTGATGAGCTGAATTTTTAGGCCGTTCGTGCAGAATGAGATATATGCTTTTAAGTCAGCGATGTGAAATGGGTGGTGATTTGTTCAGCAGAACTTGTAAGGTGATGGAGACCGACGAGAGGCTGTTAGATGAGGAATCGTCTCTGAGAGTGGGGTCAGTGGGGGCGAAACCCTCGGGGAGAGATGGATAGATGGAGAGAGAGCTATCCGAATGCTCTTCCCGCTGGGAAGTTTGTGCTGAACATCTAAGTGCACACGCTTGAAGACACACGCTATTTGAGTGTTTACAACACACGCGTGTTACCATACATACAGTATGGCTGCGTGCTGAAATATTGAGAGCAATTGTGCCTGTTAAAAGCATGTGAGTAATGGAGGGTGAACACGCTTCAGTGGAGTTTCTCCTGGTGGGACGCTTAGATGCTAGCGGTGGGCGGTAGGAACTAAATCTTACAGTTGTTTAATTTCATTGTAAATGACTTCATATCACAGAATAGATATTTTTGCTATAAATATAACCCAAAAGCGTTTTTATATGTTAGCCTGTGAATGAATATTCTGTGAATTAATACTTGGACTGTTGGGCATGGTTTTTTAAGCATAGTACCATGGTAAAACCATATTTGAAGTATCTTGATACATATGGCATTAGCATGTTACCATATTAATACCATTCATTTCAGACAGAATATTGCTTGGCAAACCTAAGAAACTTATGGTTGCGTCTATTATTATAAATAAAGCTGTCAACGCTGGAACAATCTGTGAGACTTTAAAAAGACAGCTATTGTTTCTACTTTGAGTCTGATTTTTTTGCTGTTGTGGTATGAACAGCATAGCAGAATCTTTAAAGCTTGACACATTTCTGCCGTCACTTAGTATATGGTGTACAGCCCAGCCCTATTAGACAGCAAAAAATTCCCTTTATAGATCCGTGTCATTTTAATCCAGCTTTCTTCATTTTAAAGTAGTTCATCATTTCCCAAATGTCTGTTGCTTGATGGATGTGCGGCGCTCTTTTCCTCTTCAGAAGGCATCAACCCTCAGGACTGTCTGTCTAAATTTGGCAGCGCTCTTTTTTTTTTCTTTTTCTTTTTTTTTCTTTTTTTGTCACTGTGCGTTCTTTAGGACCATCTTTCACGCTCACAAAATAAAAGGCTGTGATCTCCATTCTGGATTCAGAGTAAGCCTGCAAACCGGCATTTCACGCTCTGACAGGGAGAAGATTCATGGCGTTCTTGTGGCATCTCTATCTGCTCGACAGATCCAGAGATTGTGTTGTGTTGTGTTCAGAGACGGAGACGGTCTGAGCTGCCGTTTGATGTTACACCCCTGTCATTCACATGCTTTTAGAATTACTTGGGCTTTTGGGGTGATTTATGAAAAACAAGTTTTGACATTTCAAAGCAGGGCTTTTCAAACTCTCTCTATGTTGTTGATGCAATTGTTTTGATAGACGGGAAACAAGATCCATTTCTAGTTTTAACATTATTTATTTATTCAGACATTCCACTTTAAAATACAAGTAGTAGGCTATCAGCTGTTTGAAAAGGTACCCACATTTTTCGAACAATAAAAATGGGTAAAATACAAAAATTTGGCCATCAAGTAACATTGGGATCCCCATATCTATGGGATTGAACCATATAGGGCCTTAAAAATGAAGATTTCAAAAGAAAAGTTTATTAGGAATGAGAATCTAATAGGATATTGAGATATCTTTAATACTTTTAGAGTTACAGGCATGTAAACTTTGGAAAAATAATATTTATGACATTTAGACAGGCGTTTTCTAAGCAATTGCATTGATAGAAAAAATTAGATGTATTTCTAGTTTCAAAATTATTTGTTCTTCAGATATTCCTCTTTAAAAGAAAAGGTATCATCAGCTGTATGCAAAGTGACCCACAATTGGTTTTTGACCACTGAAAACGTGTACAATTTACGCACATTGAAATCCCAATATCTCTGGAAATGCACCATTTTGAGCCTTAAAAATTGAAGATCTCACAGAAAAGTTTAAGAACCAGAATCTAAAAGGATATTTTAGAGATCTTTACTACTTCTTGAGTGACAGGCATGCAAACATGCAAACACAATTCGTGCTTTTTCCCATTTTTGAACTGTTACCATTGGATTATAACACAACAAATGTTGCCAGAGTCAACAGATTGTACTAATAGACTAACTAATCTCTGTGTAAAAAAAGTCATTTTTACCTCCCTGTAATTTGGTTCCAAATCTCATGTGAAAATTGTCAATTTCAATTTTGAAATTTTCACAAGTGCGTGAAACGTTGCTTTACCCGGGGGTTCAAACTAAAGGCAAGGTTTAGAACGATGATAACCCGGGGGTAAACAGTGTGAAAAGCCCTGTATTTTTAATATGAGCTTGAGACTATGCTGATAGAGAATATTTTATATCAACTTAACTTGTCTTAAAGTCTGTTTTGTGTCCTACTTTGTGGAATATAGAGCAAGTTGTATGGACCGCTTGAAAGAAAATCATATGGCTTTGCAACAACATTAAAGTTCATAAACACATTGTGTATGTTTGCACTGTTTGTGTATTGAATGCTGTGTGTTTTCTTCAGCTTGTAGTACATGTAAGGCGTCCTGTCGCGTACGGCTGCACTATCGTGTCTGATCCACATAAATAATAAAGACTGCTGGTGTAATTCAGTTCCTCTGTTGTACCTGAACCCGACTCCCATAAGACGACTCTATTATCTCCTTCTGCACGTGTCTGTGTGTAACAGTAGAGCAGGGAGTTATGGGGAGGACACTCAAAATCAATAAAATGTCCAGTTCAGCATCTACAGGGGGGGGAAACATGTCAAGAGCGATGCAAATTCTGTTGGTACAGCTCAATTACTGAAGCATATGTGGTTTCCATACGGGAGGCCAATAGAAGCTGCTCGTGTTTCTTTTGATGTTGCTTTAATTCACTCGCTCCTGAGGCAGGGTAAATATTTCATAACCCTCTTCAAATATTGATAAAGCTTTTATTCACGGCTCATTTGCTTCATGTGAATTTTGAGAAATTTATTTTGGAACTTTTTTAAGGCACGCTGGAGCTCCTCGTTGATGTTCCCAGTACTGAGCTGGTGTCTTTTTCTTGGTGGGAAACCCGTAATTTATGCAAATTATCTGTAAATATTGTCCTACTTAGGGATTAAGTTCACTCGAGCAATCCATGCAGGAATGAAGCGCAAATGCTGCGGTGTGTCAATCTCCCAGTTCCTTCCAAAAAGCACGGTGGTCACAAAGGGCCAGTCCCCAGCAGGAAGTGCATATGTATGGGCTAAGCCCAGGTGGAGGCTCATTGTCTGTTCCTTCGAAGATTTAAATTTAAATGCCCAGCTCTGCAGCTGCTCTCTCTCCCAGCATGCACTGGGCCCCTTCAGGGCACAAAAGCGTCCTTGGAGCTGCCAAACTGGCATGTAATCCTGCTGAAGGGGCTTTAGGTTACTGTACCCAGACAACTTTCTGCCTGTCTTTTTGCACCTTGATTTTGGGAGGCAGGGGCCGGATTCACGAAAATCTTCTTAAGAAAGATACATTCTAAGAAGTTCGTAAGAATATTCTTGGGCGCAGTTCTTGAAAAGTTCTCATACTTTCTCTAACAATAAGCTCATAGTCTTACTGTCACAACTGGGTTGTTTAGCACTCAGAGTCATGTTTTATAAATGTGTTGAGTGGTTTAAGTAGTTCTTTTTAAAGAGCCTGTCTCAAGATGGAGCAGTCTATTGCATTTACTTGCGATTGTCAAATCGCAGGATGTGCTGTGTCAAGTAAAGGGATCATAGTTGATCTGTGATCCGTATGGACCAGGCACCGCGGTTTGAAACGCATGTGATTCTCTGATTAATTGCAAGGTAGTTGCATAGAGTGAAAGTTTATCTTTTTAAGTTTTAGGTCCTGTAATTTTAAACATTCAAGTGATTTAAAAAAATTCAAGTGCAAGAAGACAAAAGAAGTTTGAACATGAACGTGGCAACATGCACATACACGCAGAATTGAATATCCTCATAAACAGTCTTGTCTTTATGGCTTACGTGAGCGTAAACAATTGAGAAAGAAAACGGATGTGCATCATTATATTGGATCCATGCATTAAAGTGACAGCAGCCTAATAAACCTGTTATTAGGCTTAATATTAATCAAACAACTGAAGATAAAGAGAAAATTATTTCTGGAGCTTTAACAAAGATTAATTCTATTTCATTTATACAGTGAAGACTATGCAGTGCTATTTTACATTTGACTATTCAATTGCTGTACTTGAAAACTCTTAGACTTACCTGAAAAACATAAAGCACTGTTTATTTCATTTGTATATTTGTTCTACTGTATTTATCTATGCTTGTAATTTGCTTTTTTTTCAATGCATATTCACTCCCCTACAAAATCACCCCAATCTTTCTAGAATGATTAATTCTTTACAAATAGAGCTATTCAAATCATCTGGTGAAATTGTTTTCATATCGCAATATATAGAGCAGAAAAACTAAATATTGCAATGTCAGTTTTTTCCAATATTGTGAAGCTTTAGGGGTGGGAGGTATGACCAAAATTCTGTTTCACGGTATGACTCATTTTATTTCACGGTAACGATATATTTCAAGATATATGTAACGGTCACCAGCCGGAGTGCCCTTGAGAGCCACCAGAGGGCACTCCACATAAGACTATGATCACTCACAAACTACATTTCCCATAACTCACTGCCCGGACTCATCATCACTTATCACTGATCACATTCACCTGTTACCTCATTCACTGATTGCATTCACCTGTCTCATCCTGTTAGTCTCAGTCTATTTATACCATGTTCATTCATTCACTCACCGCGAAGTCTTGTTAAGTGTTACACTGCTATTCTGAGCGTTTCCCTGGTTGTCTTGTTTCTTGTTTTTGGATATCTTGCCCTGTTTCCTGGATTACTCTCTTGCCTCTGGTCCCTGGATTATTCTCTTGCCTCTGGTCCCTGCCTGTTTTGTTTGTTTGTTTGTTTCTTTGTTTTGGACTGCTTTCCTGTGTATGACCCTAGCCTGTATGTTGGATTACGCCTCTGGATTGCCCCACAAAATAAAGCTGCATTTGGATCTCCTACTTCGTGTCTCTGAGCAGTACGTGACAGAAGACTTCGCCTCACCCAGATCCAGCAGCTATGACCTCCAGGAATCCAGCAGTACGGATATCGCCTGATCTTCCCAGCATGAGCCGGGAGTTCGCTGGACAGATCGCGGCCTTGGCCCTGGATAGCCTCGATCTGTTTCAGTACACCTGGGGGTTTGTTCCTCTCGCTGCCTCTTGCTCTCTGGGTGATGAGGCAATTAAGTTGTGTTACCGGCTGGGGGCTAAGGAGGTCGACCCGAGGGAGCTCCCCGATCTCTCCGGTCTGGATTGGAGAGAGGCACTCTCCAGATGTCTGGAGAGCTTCCTTCCGTGGCACCCCATGTCACCGCCTGCACTTCACGCCAGTCCAGCCGAGCCCACACTTCACGCCAGTCCAGCCGAGCCCGCACTTCACGCCAGTCCAGCCGAGCCCGCACTTCACGCCAGTCCAGCCGAGCCTGCACTTCACGCCAGTCCAGCCGAGCCCGCACTTCACGCCAGATCTGCCGAAGCCAAGGCAGTATGCGTCATGCCCGCCGCGCCTGAGACAGCAAGCGACATGCCAGCCAAGCTAGAGCCTTCACCGCTGGTCCCGTCCAGCACAGAGCCCTCTTCACCGCTGGTCCCGTCCAGCACAGAGCCCTCTTCACCGCTGGTCCCGTCCAGCACAGAGCCCTCTTCATCGCTGGTCCTGCCCAGCTCAGAGCCCTCTTCATCGCTGGTCCTGTCCAGCTCAGAGCCCTCTTCATCGCTGGTCCTGCCCAGCTCAGAGCCCTCTTCATTGCTGGTCCTGTCCAGCTCAGAGCCCTCTTCGCCGCTGGTCCTGCCCAGCACAGAACCCTCATCGCCGCTGGTCCTGCCCAGCTCAAAGCCCTCATCGCCGCTGGTCCTGCCCAGCTCAAAGCCCTCATCGCCGCTGGTCCTGCCCAGCTCAAAGCCCTCATCGCCGCTGGTCCTGCCCAGCACAGAGCCCTCTTCGCCGCTGGTCCTGCCCAGCTCAAAGCCCTCTTCGCCGCTGGTCCTGCCCAGCTCAAAGCCCTCTTCGCCGCTGGTCCTGCCCAGCTCAAAGCCCTCTTCGCCGCTGGTCCCGTCCAGCTCAGAGTCCTCTTCGCCACTGGACCTAACCAGCTCAAAGCCCTCGCCGCCGCTGGTCCCGTCAAGCTCAGAGACAGTTCACGCCACTGCTGCCGATCCAGAGACTGTTCTCGTCACTTCTGCCGATCCAGAGACTGTTCACGTCGCTTCTGCTGATCCAGAGACTGTTCACGTCGCTTCTGCTGATCCAGAGACTGTTCACGTCGCTTCTGCTGATCCAAAGACTGTTCACGTCACTTCTGCCGAGCCAGAGCTTCACGTCAGTCCTGCCGAGCCAGAGCTTCACGTCAGTCCTGCCGAGCCAGAGCTTCACGTCAGTCCTGCCGAGCCAGAACTTCACGTCAGTCCTGCAGAGCCAGAGCTTCATGTCACGTCTGCCCGTCCAGAGTCTCGTCCCGCCGAGACTGAATCTGTTCCTGAGCCTGAATCTGTTCCTCTTCCTCTTTCTGCGCCTGTGTCTTCGGACAAGATGGCCGAATCCACGCCTGTGTCTTCGGACAAGATGGCCGACTCCACGCCTGTGTCTTCGGACAAGATGGCCGACTCCACGCCTGTGTCTTCGGACAAGATGGCCGACTTCACGCCTGTGTCTTCGGACAAGATGGCCGAAACCATGCCTGTGTCTTCGGACAAGATGGCCGCCACCGATCCAGAGTCTGTTCAAGTCACGTATACCGAGCCAGTGTCTCCGGACAAGATGGCCTCCACCGATCCAGAGTCGGTTCAAGTCACGTATGCTGAGCCAGTGTCTCCGGACAAGATGGCCATCGCCAAGCCTGTGTCTCCAGACAAGATGGCCGCCACCGAGCCAGTGTCTCTGGACAAAATGGCCGCTGCCACGTCGTCTGAGCCCTCAGTAGAGATAGCCGCTGCCACGGTGTCTGTTCCTGTCCTTGAGCCGGTGTCTGTTCCTGTCCCTGTGTCTGTTCCTGTTCCTGAGACGGTGTCTCTTTCTGTTCCTGTTACTGAGCCAGTGTCTCTTCCTGTTCCTGTTACTGAGCCGGTGTCTGTTCCTGTGCCATGGCCGCCTGAAGGGTCGCCTGCACAGCCTGATCCGCCCTGGTCGCCTGCACAGCCTGATCCGCCCTGGTCGCCTGCACAGCCTGCTCCGCCCTGGTCGCCTGCACAGCCTGCTCCGCCCTGGTCGCCTGCACAGCCTGCTCCGCCCTGGTCGCCTGCACAGCCTGATCCGCCCTGGCCTCCCATCCTGCCGCTCCATGGGCCTGGCCCTCCATCCCGCCCCCGGGTCCGCCTCCGCTCCACCTCCCTCCTGAACAGTTTTAGGAGCGTCTGGAATCCGCTCCTTAAAGGGGGGGCTATGTAACGGTCACCAGCCGGAGTGCCCTTGAGAGCCACCAGAGGGCACTCCACATAAGACTATGATCACTCACAAACTACATTTCCCATAACTCACTGCCCGGACTCATCATCACTTATCACTGATCACATTCACCTGTTACCTCATTCACTGATTGCATTCACCTGTCTCATCCTGTTAGTCTCAGTCTATTTATACCATGTTCATTCATTCACTCACCGCGAAGTCTTGTTAAGTGTTACACTGCTATTCTGAGCGTTTCCCTGGTTGTCTTGTTTCTTGTTTTTGGATATCTTGCCCTGTTTCCTGGATTACTCTCTTGCCTCTGGTCCCTGGATTATTCTCTTGCCTCTGGTCCCTGCCTGTTTTGTTTGTTTGTTTGTTTCTTTGTTTTGGACTGCTTTCCTGTGTATGACCCTAGCCTGTATGTTGGATTACGCCTCTGGATTGCCCCACAAAATAAAGCTGCATTTGGATCTCCTACTTCGTGTCTCTGAGCAGTACGTGACAATATAGTTATTTATATATGTAGTTATTCTCGAAAAATTTACAATATAGTAAACAAAACACACTCAACTAGTGCATGTATTTATACTATATCCCCTTTTACTTCCATAATGTGACGCATTTATTTATTGGGAAAAAATGTGGGCTGGGACTTCACTTTATCCATCGGAAATTGATTGGATGTTGAAAATAGATGTTGAAAATAAGAGGTCTTGATGACATAATCTAAAATGTCATCAACATTTAGTTTGAAAGTTGTTTCAAAAGCAGAGCAAGTTGTATTTTGATTCCACAGACAAACATCTGTGTTCAATGAATCACTCACATTTTTAAAGTGAATTTTGAAGGTGTCAGTTGTGATTTCATGTTGACTTCTGCCTGAGGAGGTTTCTTGCACTATTGCACTTCGACTTAAATCCTTATTCGTAAGCATAACACTTGCCAAAGGTCCAGGGGGGGTAATTTTCCTGCCAAACTGCTTCCAGAGCCAAGCTGTGTGTTTTTACGAGATCTGTCCTAAATTCTCAGGGCTCTTGGCATGAACTAACTCTCTGTTCTCCCTCCCCACCAGCCCTTCCACCCCATGGTGAACCTGCAGTGCTCTCCAGACCTCCGGCCGTTCCTGTGCGCCCTGTATGCCCCCGTGTGTATGGAGTACGGACGGGTGTCTTTGCCCTGCCGGAGCCTGTGTGACCATGCCAAGAGAGACTGCCAGAAGCTCATGGATATGTTTGGAGTCACCTGGCCGGAAGAGATGGACTGCAGCAGGTACCGATTCAACAGCTCCAGTTTTTTTAATAGAAATTGTAGATCATTTTTGAGAAAAGGGACGAAGTGTACTTTTCCCTGTTTTCTGACTAAAACGGTGGTTTAACCAAACGCAGATGTTCCAGGGAAACCTTTAATCTCCAATGAAAAATAACTATTCTGATAAGGGAAAATATGCTCACAATTCAAACCAGCTTGAAATAAGTCTGCAACATATTTCAATTTAATGTTAGCAGCAGTAAAAAAAAACCAAAAAAAAAACCAGTGGTAATAAGGAAACACTTTGAAAGCTATGGAAGCTTGTTTCCGCCACAGAATAAAAATAAAAAAAAGGTAATTGTGACTTTTTATCTCACAATTCTGTCTTATTTTTCTCACAATTGCGAGTTTACATCTCAGAATTGCATGTTTATATCTCGCAATTCTGACTTTATAACACGCAACTGGGAGATATAAAGTCACAATTGAAGAACTTAAGAGTTTTCTGTTAAAACGGTGTCGTGTTAGCGGTTAGCGGTTTAAGTTAATAACTAATGATTGTTGCGACGGAAGTGAATCAATCAAACTAACTTTAGCTGGACAATAACTTTACTCTAGAGCTGCTATAAAGCCAAAACACTTTACTTTAATTTCCCATTATCACTGTAAAGCCACTTTGGAACCATCTACATTGTTAAAAGCGCTATATAAATGAAGATGACTTGACTTGACAATTGCATGATATAAAGTCACAATTGCGTGTTTATATCTCACAATTCTGAGAAAAGATGTAAGAATGGCAAGATATAAACTCGCAATTGCGTGTTATAAAGTTAGAATTGCAAGATAAACTCGCAATTGTTAGTTTATATCACACATTCTGACTTTATATCTCGCAATTCTGACTTTATTTCTCGCAATTGTGAGATAAAAAGTCGGAATTATCTTTTAAAATGTTTTATTCTGTGTCGGAAACAAGCTTCCATAGAAAGCAGTAGTTTTGTGTATATATACATCTTTGTCTGTTAACTGCAGGTTCCCGGACTGTGATGAGTCTTACCCTCGCGCGGTGGATCTGCTGGTGAACGAGGACCCCACTGACCAGTCGCCCATGTCGGTGCAGCGCGACTATGGTTTCTGGTGCCCCCGCGAGCTCAAAGTGGAACCCGAGCTCGGCTACACGTTTCTAGGTGTGCGCGACTGCTCCCCTCCCTGTCCCAACATGTATTTCCGGCGCGAAGAGCTCACCTTCGCCCGCTACTTCATCGGCGTCGTCTCCATCGTCTGCCTCTCCGCTACGCTCTTCACCTTCCTCACCTTCCTCATCGACGTCACACGCTTCCGCTACCCGGAGCGGCCCATTATCTTCTACGCCGTCTGCTACATGATGGTGTCGTTGGTGTTTTTCATAGGCTTCCTGTTGGAGGACCGCGTGGCGTGTAACACGGCCAATCCTGCCCAGTTTAAAACGTCCACAGTGACTCAAGGCTCGCATAACAAGGCCTGCACACTGCTTTTTATGGTGTTGTACTTCTTTACCATGGCAGGCAGTGTGTGGTGGGTCATTCTCACCATAACCTGGTTCTTGGCCGCTGTGCCCAAATGGGGCAGCGAAGCCATCGAGAAGAAGGCCTTGCTCTTCCACGCCAGCGCGTGGGGAATACCTGGCATGCTAACCATAACCCTGCTGGCTCTGAATAAAATCGAGGGCGATAACATCAGCGGCGTGTGTTTCGTGGGCCTGTACGACGTTCACACTCTCCGCTGGTTTGTGCTGGCGCCGCTGTGTCTGGATGTCCTGGTGGGAGTGTCGCTGCTGCTGGCCGGGATCGTGGCGCTCAACAGAGTCCGGATGGAAATTCCCCTGGAGAAGGAGAATCAGGACAAGCTGGTGAAGTTCATGATCCGGATCGGCGTGTTCTCCGTGCTGTATCTGGTGCCGCTGCTGACTGTGGTGGGGTGTTACCTGTACGAGCAGACGTACCGCTCAGTTTGGGAGATCACATGGGTGCAGGAGCGCTGCAGAGAGTACCACATACCCTGCCCTTTCCAGGTAAACATCTGTCTGTCTATTTTAATGTTTTACTTTGACGTTTTGTAAATTACACACACACCCGTGCCAAAAACGTGAATTTTGAAGCGGTTAAGTTTATTTTAGACTTATGTTTTTAATAAATAACTAGATAAGACAGTTTGGGGGTGTGAGTGTGTGCAGTTAACGTTGTAAAACAAAACGTCAAAATATCGTCACCACAGTATGTTTACCACAGGCTTTATTTTACTCATAAATTGAAAAACTCCACCGGAAAATCTTAAGGGATCCAGCAGCGAATTAGTCTCCCGTGTTCTGACGTTATTCCTGCACCAAAATTAATACTTAAGCACCCTACACACCGGGACGAATATCGGCGTGCGTTATTCGCCAGCGTTTTTCAACGCGCTTTTTGTGTTCACACCCAAGCGATTTTCGCTGACGATGAGCCGAGTGAATATGCAAATTCATTCCCTGACATTAGATGGCGCTTAATGTAAAACAGAAACCACTCCATAACAGTTCTCCTTTATCAAGATTTTTGTAGTCGCTGTCGCGTTTGTCATATAGTTCTTTATGTTCCGACACCAACGAGATCAGCAGCTCTACAATCATCTTGCCTTGCATCTTCCTCGTCTTATTTCTTCCCGGCAGTGTAGACGCTACTTGGTGTATATCTTCTTCGCCGTTACGTCTGTGTGCTCGGCAAGACCGTTTTGTGTTTGAGCGCCCCCAAGTTGTGTTTTACTGTAACTTCACAAGCTCCAGACACGTGAGCAAAAGCGCCAATCTCATTGGTCGGACAGTTTTTGACGCGGCGCGTCAAATAAAAAAAACGAACCCGAGGCGTTTTTTAAAAAATGACGCTTTTACGCGTGCCGTTTTTCGCGTCGGTGTGCACACTCACATTGGCGCCCTTTGTTTAGTCACGAGGCGTTAAACGTCGGCGAATATCGCGCGCGAAATTCGTCCCGGTGTGAACAGGCCTTTAGTATTCAATTCTAAATAAAATCGTACTCACCCCAGATAAATACATAATGGATATTTAATTGTTCATACTCATTTTCCTTATTTTTCCATTTATATTACATTTGACATCTAATGCTCACTTAAATTAATCCTTAAAAACATTAATAATTTAACACTATTAAATGTAATCTAGTAAATCTCAAAATGAATACGTTTTTCATACTGTACATTTTATAATGGCATGATGCCTATATTTGTTTTTCTATGCATCTTTTGCATAAACATAAAACCTGTAGCTCTAGTTTGCTTTTTTTTTTTTTAAGATAAATACCTTAACCAAGTTTAGTGTTTTGTTCTTCCCTCATATTTAAAATATATATAAAAATCAAATATTTTACTTGTATTTTGATGGTTTAAATCAAACTTAAAGGGCCATTAAAACCAAACATCCCCTCCATACATCACTTTTGCCCACTACTGTATTACTATAAGAGATATTGTCTTTTTATATTCAGAGTTGTGGCAACAATACTTTGACTTTATAACAGAATTACTACTGGTTTTTCTGGAAAGTTTAGTCTTTAAGCCCTCAGATGGTGTTTTAGTGTTTCTAGCAACAAGGTATAGCCTATAAAACTGTCCTACTTGTGCAGAGAGGCTAAAGAGATTCAGAATAGTTACCGCCCACCTTTCCAATTATTTCTTCTCCCCTGATCGTAGCTATTATCCTCCTCTAAGTGTTACACCAGTATTTCTAGTTGCTTTCTTTAAGATAGAGACATCATAAGTGTTGGACTGATTTACTATACAACTGTTTGATTTGACTGACTGACTGAATAAAGATGATTGTAATAATCGCAACCTTCTGCAAGAGCCACATTTGTTGAAAATATCCATCGTAATGGTTCTTTTGTGTTGGGGGTTGAATGGATGGTGAGATACGATCCAGTGCAGTGATGCATGAGGCATTTTTATTACAGTGTAACCGTAGACGCTCGGCCTCTCCCTCCACACAATAATAAACGGATCCGAGCATCACGTGGTGTAGTAATTCTCTCCCCTCCCCTCCGGCATATATCTCTGTGTTCACCATCACTGGCTCTCTCGCTGTGGCTTGGAAGAAGAATGCCTACATTCATCTCACACATTTAACCGTTGAGTACGTTTAGTTAGAGGCTCAACTAATGGAAGCCAGTTGGCACAGCAACAGTCCAGCATATGATTGGTTAGGACTAGGTGATGTACATAAAAAAAAAAAAAAAATCTTAATTAGTCGTTAGGTTTTATTGAGATTATATGTATGTTTGTAATTACATATTATTTGTTGTCTTGATTTACTGAAAAATGTATATTTGCAAAATATCTTTTTTAAATAAAAGATTATTTAAAAATATATTTAAAAATGTAAAAAGGCTAATATAAATGTATATGTATGTGTGTGTGTGTGTGTGTATATCTATACAATAAATAATTTAATTTAAAGGCTAAAAAATAATCAAGCATAAAAGATCAAGGCATGTTTTTAAAATGATCGTTTAAAAAATATTTTATTAATTAGTTATAAGTAATGAAAATTAATTAATTAAAAAAAATATTTCAAAATTATTTTAAAGTAAATATATTATTATTTAAATTAGTATTATATTTATCATTTATATATTAAATATAATATTAAATTAAAGTAAAAATATGTATTTATTGTAAAGTAGTATTTACAAATAAATTAATTTAGTTGTTGTAATTATTTGTTTTATATAAAACATTATTTACAAATATATTTAAAAAATATCAAAAGGCTATAATTAAATATGTGTGTATCTAAAATAATGTAATTAGTTTATAGATATTTTCTATGTATATAAAAAGTCTAAAAGGCTAAAAAAAATAATCAAGCAAAAAAATGAAGTTCAATTTACTTTTTCTACAGTTTTCCAGGACAAGACCCAATATTCAATCATTTTTATTTATATGCATAATAATAAACATTTTGTACCAAATTCTGTACTTGTATTTGTACTAAATTAATAAAAACATGGACATATAATAATAAAATGCCACATGATCATATGATATTTTTTTATTAAACTTATTAATAAAATATTTTAATATGCTATATTTGTAATATTTTAATATTCTTAATGTTTTAATATTAACAGCGTTGTCTCAATTTTATCGGCAGTAAAATCATTTAATTTAATTTGTGCACTTGATATATATATTGCCTTGTGCAGATATACTTTTGCAGGATTATTTTTCAGATACTATACATCTCTCTCTTTCTTGCTTCTCTTGGCATGTTTCATCATTGGGCTTGTTCTGCCTGTATTGTGCTCAGCCCCTGTAGCGCTGCGTCCCGTAGTGAAGGACAGACCCCCTCCCCGTCCCGCTGTGTTTAAAGGTGCTCAAGCCTGTCATTACCTCAGCCGCTCTAACAAAGACCACAGATACTGACTCACTAAAGCTCAGGGGCTGAGCAGGGCCGTGATTGGCTCTACATGAGACACGCTCTAGCTCAGTATGTGAGGTCTAACGCACCGAATCTGACGACACGTGTGTTATTCGCTCATTAGGGAGGGTTCTCGAGTATGTGGAAGTAATGCACTCGAAGGATTGAGGATGTGTGTCATTCACCTGTCAATGTGAAGACGTCTTAGTTTATGCCAATTAAGTCTTGTACTAACAAATGTTTAGTCATTTTAAAAGTGTGTCACTGAGCAGAATTAAAGGGATAGTTCACCTAAAAATGAAAATTCTGTCATCATTTACTCACCCTCAAGTTGAACACAAAATAAGATATTCTGAAGAATGTCGGTAACCAAACATTTGTGACTTCCATAGTATATTTTTTTCCCACTATGGAAGTCAATGGGGTCCATCAACTGACTGGTTATTCATATTCTTCAAAATATATATTTTTTGTGTTCGGCAGAAGAAAGAAATTCATACAGGTTTGGAACAACTTGAGGTTGAGTAAATGATGACAGAATGTTCATTTTTGGGTGAACTATCCCTTTAATAAACTTGACAGACGGTCTTATCCTTCCTTTCTTGTAAATATATCTTGAAGGCAGCATACATCAGTATTTTCTATGAATATGTATCCTTGTATGATAACGTGTGCTTTAAAGACGTAAAATGTCATCCCATGTAATCATCTGAAAACACCCTCCAGAGTTTTTACATATTCACTTCCTTGGCGGTGGCAGTTGGCGCTGTGTGTGTGTTGTGTTGTGATGTGACATGCATGAATGCAGCATCCAGGCGCTGTGACAGAGGAAGAGGAGGAGAACAGGCTGTTGTTGTGGCTTGTGCTCGCAGGATAAAGCAGGATTGTCCGGGAGCAGCGAGCTGTGCAGCCTGAAGGAGTGAACGGATACACGTTTAAACACACACTGGTACAGAAAGAAAGTGTGTCCATGCACACACTGCGAAGTTTTGAGAGCGAAGATGAAGCGGTTAGATGAGATGGCAGATCCGTAAATGACAAAAACTAATGGTGGAATGTTCCTGAAAGTGTTGTGGTAAAGTAAAGGATGCAGTGAATGTGTGGAGTATCAGAGACGGACTAATGTCTGAACATCTCTCTCTCTCTGTGTGTGTGTGTGTGTGTACTGTGTAGGTGGAGGAAACCAGCAGGCCTGACCTCGTCCTGTTTCTGATGAAGTACCTGATGGTGCTGGTGGTGGGCATCCCGTCGGTGTTCTGGGTGGGCAGTAAGAAGACCTGTTTCGAGTGGGCCGGCTTCTTCCACGGGCGTAGGCGTAAAGAGTGAGTTACCTTCCTCATTCGGCTTTAGTTTACAGGAGAAACGACTCAGGAATTCATTTAAAACTAGACATGATCTAGTGGTGTATATATGCAAGAGGGTGTTGATGATGGACAGAGAACAATAAAACACTGTAATGCTTTTAATGGCATCAATAGTTTTATTCAGAAAGCTCTCTAAAGCAGGGGTTTTCATGCCACCGACCCCCCATTTCTAACTTATAAACACAGCTAAATATTTTAATGCTAAATAAAGCAGCATTAATACTGTAAAAATATATCAATATACCGTATGTGTGAAATATTATTTGGAGAAAATAATAATAAGACAATAATTCTTTCTTTTTTTGCTTTTATAACTGTAACATTTAAGTCATTCTACATTTTTTTTATTTAAAGGTACAATATGTAACTTTTTTGCTTTAAAAATAGCAAAAATCACTATATCTATGTTATATATATTTTTTAGTTGTGTACTTACATTATCCCGACTGTTTCCAACAACTTTCAAACCAGGAGAAATTTGTAATTTAATTCGAAGATTTTTTTGTCGCCGTCAATGGCGTCATATCCGCGTTGTCCCTGGTTTCCACTCGTATTGCCATAGTAACCAGAGCTATGAACCAGAGCCCTCTGATAGTAACCAAAGCGACTGACATGGACCACTGTGTAGTTCGCAATGTCTATTTGCACGCTGTTGTTGTTTCGTTCAAACATTATGGACCATGTCAAGCAGACTTTGGATAAAAAAGGAGAACTAAACGAGAATCAATATCAGCGCGGTGTTTTCGAGATGCTGAGAGCTCCCATAGACAGTATATAAACGAGAGCTCCACATCCGAGACTTCGACCGCTCCTACATGTACTTTATTAAACAGGTGAGCACATTTACATAAAACTAATCAATGTTATATAGTTCAACAATGATAAAATGTTAGAATATGGTCTGTATGTTATTCTAATGTTGATCTAGCTTACTGCTAGTCTCATACAGACAAACTAACACATTAATTTCAACACATTCAAATGCAGTTTAGTGTGCTAGTGTAATGTTAGACCAAGTGAAACAGCGCTGCGTTACCTCACAAGTTTAATTTGTCTAATAAACTGACCTGTGAGTTGTAATTCTGCACTGTGTGTAGTTCGGTAGAATGTAATGTCCATATTCCTTTTATATCCACGGGACTCGCGTCGCGTGTGGAGCTGATAGCTGTCTCTTAGCAATCCCGACCTGCTTCATATCACAGTCATGATAAAAACATTGATGTATTCAGTCATCCATAAACATTATTAGATCGGTCGGCTTGACGTTGACGACAAGATCCATAGTTCTTGCAAATGTTGCGTCATCAAACCACGCCTTTGTTATTGTAAGAGGTTAGCGACACCTAGCGGCGAAAAAATTACATAGTGTTCGTTTATGAACTCAGAATGCTAATGTAATTATATTGGTATTTTTGATTTTATATAGGCCTAAAATTAACTCGCCAAACACCAAATGCGAAAATCGGTGTTGGCGAGTATATGAAACAGTGTGAATCGCCAGTTGGCCGGTAACAATTTTATTAATTTTAACAATGCAGTGTTGTGTGAGAACATGAATGTGAACAACACTCGGGACAGTTGACGTGCCAGTGCTGCATCCTCACGAAAGTTTAAGCCTTGACAATTGAAATATTCAAGACGTGAAAGAGAACTCAATGCGTAACTCATTACCAAAGCGTGCGCCCAGAAATCCACGTCTCAGTCCTGAATCGAGTCCCTTCTTCTTGCACTTGAATAGACATTGTCAAAATGCCGGTCTTGGCAAGTATCCTCGTAAGTGAATGTAAACAGTTGAGAAAGAAAACGCATGTGTATCAGAGTATATTAGGATCGTGCAGGTCTTAAAGTGACAGCAGAAAACCTGAAAACTGTGTTATATATAGATTTGTATCTTTCTGTATGTAAATATTTTATTCTGCTTGTCTATCCTTTATCTCCGTTTAATTGTTCTGTTTATTTGCCTATATTTGAACTGGTTTTAGCCTGTTGTTGCCATGAAGATAGCATAAAAGTCCATTTGTTTGTCCTGGTATCCAGCAGCGGCGCAGTGAATGAGAGCCGGCAGGTTCTGCAGGAGCCCGACTTTGCTCAGTCTCTGCTGCGTGACCCCAACACACCCGTCATCCGCAAGTCCCGCGGGACCTCCACTCAGGGCACGTCCACCCACGCCTCCTCCACACACCTGGCCATGCTGGACGACGTGCGGAGCAAAGCCAGCAGCGTCCACAGCAAGATCAGCAGCTACCATGACAGAGACGCCAGGTGAGTCCTGCAGCGTCCCGGAGGAGCTATGATGATCCACTTGTGCTTATATATGGAGAGAGATATGCTAATATCAACTGCTTGTTTATATTGTCTAAAAATATAACTATATTATGACCCTGATCTTTATATAAAGTTGGATATCTACGTCCAACTTTATTCGTATTCATACAGTACACTCACCGTAAAGTGACAAATACCAAATAGCAAATCTCAACTGCCTGATTTTTTTTAGTCTATCTATATTATCTTTATAAAAAATTGGATATATAAGTACGTCCAACTTTAATCGCATACATACAGTACTCATGTAGGGTGATACAGGATAGCAAATATCAACTGCTTGATTGCTTGTATCATCGAAATATGTCAAATATATTATTGCCCAGCTCTAATCTGCTAAATCCAGCTATAAGCCATGAAGATGTTAAGATATTATAAACATCATGATTTTCAAAAAGCGATACACAAATAAAATTAACTTGATTTGACAAAAGATCCCCTCCCTAAAAAAGAATGGCTGATATATATTTTCATGTATAAATGAAAATTCAACTGTGAAAAAATCACATTTATTTCCACAAAAATAAATGTGGAAAATATGTGGAAAGTATTTAGGTTCTATTAAGTTACTATTTACTAACTATAAGTTACTAACTATTTTTTCCTATCTATCGTTAGTCTACCTATACTGTAAATTATGAAGTTATGAGTTATGATAAAAAAACTCAAGCATTGAATATATATGTATACACACACACACACATATACATACATATATATACATATATACACATACATATATATACATATATACATACATACATACATATACATATATATACATATACATATATATATAATGTATGTATGTATGTATGTGTGTGTGTGTGTATGTGTGTGTGTGTGTGTGTGTGTGTGTGTGTGTGTGTGTGTGTGTGTGTGTGTGTGTGTGTGTGTGTGTGTGTGTGTGTGTGTGTGTGTGTATGTATGTATGTGTATACATATATTCAATGCTTGAGTTTTTTTATCATAACTTCATAATTTTTTCTATTTTTCTCTTTTTTTCCTGAACCTTTCCTTGGGTCCCCTCGATCCCGAGTTTGAAACCTCTGATCTCATGCAAGTGTATCAGTTGAGCTTCCTCTTAGAGTTTAATATAGTTGTGCGTGTGCAGACATGTTGAAGATACGTGTTCAAAGAAGCCTGAACTTAATTAACCTGCCGATTTTCCTTCTGAACACAGGTTCACCCCCTCCAGCCACAGAGGCACGGAGGAACGCCCGGCGTACGGGAGCATGCCACGACTCAACGAGCAGCTGTCCCATCACGGAAGCCTTCACCGCCTCGACAGCCAACCCAGACACGGCAGCATGCGGGACCTGAGCGACGCTCCGGCCACTAGCATAACGCACGGATCCAGTGTGAACCGCGTGGCGGAGGAGGACGGGGCAAGTGCGTAACCCAGAGACCTGTCCTCAGATTTGAGTGAACTGAAACGAGAGACGTATATCTGTCGGCGCGGGAGAGTCCCTTGTCCTGTAGGAGCCTGGGAAGCCGTTGACGGACAGACATGTGCTTTGGCAGCGGCAGGGAAATCCGAAACTTGATGCATGCGTGTTGACGGGCCCGTCCTCAGGATCTGGCCCATCGGCGGCGCACCTGAGTAACAAGATATGTTTCCTTTGATACTGTGAAGTTCTGTTGGATGAAGTTTACTGCATGTTTCGCAGGACCGGCCGCAGCTGTCCGAGGGGACATTTCCCATTACATCCATCGCACAACCCTGTTTAAAGAGTTAATGGATCATCGACGCTTCAAGACCGATGATATCAGGTTTCAGACCCTTGACGGTTCAAAGAGAGGGGGTATCAGTGGTTTTGTGCCTCTGGCGAGCTGTGTTTGGTTGAGAAGGATCGCATGGAGAAACGACGTACCGGAATCCTCACCAACACCTGATGTGCTTTGTCCCAGCCGCTCTACCTCATCACACTTGATATCGCTTCACTCGTCACATTACGCAGTTAAAATGGATCGAAAACGGCGAGCTGTTTTTCCGACCGTGTGTACAAGCGTCTTAAGCTTTGTAAATGGTGCTTCTTTCTGATGTTGCTTCATGAATATTTCAGCAGGACATTTCCTCATGCGCTGGTGTACTAAGGCTGGTTGAAATGCACATGTTTTATGGAACATAAAAATGTGTTCTTGAATTTCCATGACGTTAAACTGTAGGCCATCACGCGCTGTTTCACGACACGCTTTAAAAGTGAAGTTCTGAGTGTTTCTGTTTACGTGTTGGATGAGATTACAGTGGTACACGGTGCCTAAACGTGACTTTGGACCTGAGCTTTGTAAAAGCCGCTATTACTGCTTCTGCTGTAGCTTTGCCTTCGGTTTCCCGATCACATTTGATCTTCATGCTCCGTTCGTCTGTCCACTTTACTAATGAGGAACAATACAGCACTTTAACCGCGGCTATCTGTTGAATGTGTAGAGACAGTAAATCCACTCATAGCGTCGTTCAAGATTTCAAATAAAGATTTTGTAAAAATTAAAAGCTTGAGGTGTGATTTGTAGTTCCCCATTTTATTGAAATAGTCAGATAATGAGCTTTCCATGTGAAAAGTGGTGTCCAAACCAATACAAATAACAGTATTCCACCTTAAATACATTTGTGCAAAAAAGAAGAAGAAAAGAAATAGGAAAAAGGTCTACATTGCAGTATGGGGTAATTCATTTTCACATCCCAACCATTCACGCCACACAGGTCAATAAAATACAATAAAAATAAAACAGAACAAAACAATCCAGCCGTACAGTCCTTAAAACAAGTGATTACACCTATGACATGCAAATCTGTACATAGTCTTACAAAAGTCAAAATCAAGAAGAAGAAACTATGTGATATGAAGTAGCAATTCACTAACAAGGCAAACAAAATCCTCACGTGAAATGCATGCGAATGTGTCTTAAAAATCTCCAGCCGTCTCCTCTCATTCTAGTCCGTTCTACCTACATTGACCAGTTCACACCGATCTAAGAAAACTAAGGCACCTCCCGCTCTAATATTGATCTATTCATTGCTAAGTAACAGTCCTAAATATCAAACGGCCGATAAATCTGGATTTGTCATTTCTACAATCTTAATCCTCCATCATGCAAACATATCATCATTGGTTCTGACATACCTGAGATCATTTCAAACAGGTTTCCTGTTCATGTTAATACCATAACCCTGGCAAATTGTTTCTAACCCGTTATAGCCTTTTTAGAGAAAAACAAAAAAACAACCTGTATTCTGAATATTAGTTTCCGTTTAGAAATGAACATGATCATGGAATAGAGCGAATGCATAACTAAGGTCCCGAGCAATACCACAGAGTGAGCGCTTGAATTAAAAATACAACATGTGCCGAGTTTGCTGGACTGGTCCACAGTGAAGGTTTCAACAGTGCTTGCATATAATGGAACATACAAAATGCTGGCAATAGTAGAATTAATAAAACCACAGGTACATATGCACAAACTTATTGTACTTGGGTGTGCTTCAATACTGAAAGTTCGTTCGTTTTTTCAGCAAACAAAAGCTCACTCAAAAAATGAAGCTGTCCTATATGATTTTTAGCATTATATTGAGAAACTGTGAACTGCAATGTGTGCAGTTCTGTAACGTCAGACATTGACAATGCAAGTGGAAATATGTATATATACATACATATATAATTCTGTATTCTTGCATTGCGTGGAAAAGAACTGCGTCAACATTCTACCTAACGTCACTTTCCCAGGAGAAGTTCAATCAAAGCTTTAGAACAACATGCGGGCGAGTGAATGATATACATTTTTATATTCGAGTGAGCTTTTCCAAGGAACAACCTGGAATATTTGGGAATTCTGAACAGCGTACAGATGTACAATCATCTGCAAAATTAGTTTGAAAGGAATGGCTGAAATCCATTTCTCAATTTAGCAAAAGCGAGCAGTAGTGGATGTGAACACGTCACATGCCCATTAGTGTATGGAACCGGACTGATGAGGTTCTGTTGGAGTCGTAATGGCTTGGCTCTCTAATCTGAGCTATTTTGAGGTTCAGGGATGTTTGACAGATCACCACAGCAGCTTTACTGTACGTACTTGATGACCTAATCTGTCATTATGAGCTGCAGGAAGTGTTAGAGGCAAAGCGTTGAAGCCCTTTCAATGCTTTCTCCATGTCACACACACATTAAATGCTCTGGTACAGCTTACACTACATGTTATATTCACATGTACACTTTAGGCAAAATTTGGTTCTCGCGAGTAAACAAACAAAAAAAACTCAAACACTGAAAATAAAAACACATTACTAAAAGAATAAAACCTCTTTGGAAACAGCATTATTGCTTCTGTAACAGAAGCGTGAAGCACAGATGAACAAGGCTGCAGTGAATCGGTTACATTCAGCACAACAGATTATTTATGATCGCGTATGATTGAGTGTGTTTTATGTGTTTATGTCTTGAGTTCTCTTAACGCTGGATCTTGCACGCAATGCAACAACATTCATGAAACAAAAGCAGTTCTTAGAAAACATTCATACATCAGTTTTGTTAAATGTTTTCAATTCAAAAGAACCTTGAATTCAATGCAACAATTCACACGATGGTTTTATGAAGCGGCCTTTAGAGTGTTTAATGCGACAGTTTACACATGAATTCACTGCACACTTGTGAATCTCGCATTCAACTAAATTTGTGCACGACTGTCTACACGAATGATTTCACTGCAAGCTTGTTAATGTTATATTCCATGGATAAAATACACATAAGAATGGCTTAACGAATGATTTGCACAAAAATATTGTTCTCCTTGTGTTTCATGAATGAGGCCCAATACTTTTTTGTAGTGTTCCCTTGCAAATCTTTTCATCTCGACAATGGAATTAGTGGAATTACGAAAAACTAGCGTTTCTTGACGAAATAATGCTTCGATTTACATAAAAAGAACTGACGCGGAAAATAAAAAAGGAACGAAGACTCTCTCGAAGCCAATTCACACTTATTTAACAACAGAATAGTGTTATGATTTCATTATATATTATACTCTACTTAAACTCTATTTACATTATTGAACTCAGAATCTATGTTGAACTCTGACCTCTGAAGGTCGGCATGGCACTGGAGGGTAGAGGCTGAGTTATACAGTAGTGCCACAGCTGGGGGCGCTCTATCTATCGGGGCTTGTTTTACACTGATTGGAATGCCAGGAACAGTTTTCCGTGTTAGTGTTATGTGTTTTAAAGTAACATCCCACCCTGTCCATTAAGACTTTTGAATGCATATTTTTTTCCCTTGCGTTAGATGAGGCGCACTTGACAACAAACACTGATAAATTCACGTTAAAGCTGTGTGTTTGTCTTTTTGGCCCCCCCTCCACACCTGTGGCGGTGAGAGATGAGCTACTCTCAGTGGACTGTTCCCCATCCAACAGAGGAACAGAAACTGGTGATGGGTCCACTCAAAAGGGATGTAAGGTGCAGGGTAATGTGCGTGTCAAACAATCACATGTGTAATGCATATGCACACAAACACACACCTGGCCCCAGCGGGTGTTTGGGAATATGACGTACAAGGAGTGGGTTCTTGGTCTTGGTTAAATGCGTGACTGAGCTCATGTCTCCCAGCCCAGGTGCTGGCCGCGCTCCAGAGACTGAGTCTTGCTCTTGTGCGGGGGTGAAGGGCTCGGTGGGCTGCTCAGGTTGGAGCTGTTGGAGGCCGTGGAGTGACGTGGCGAATCTGAATCCTGAAAGTAGGACACAGACATGGAGATGATGAATAAACAGACTAAAAATCCAGCAAGGATGCATTACATAAAAAATTCTTCAGCAAGGATGCAATAAATTGATAATAAATGACAGTAAAGACATTTATAATGTTACATTAATGTTAATAATTAGAAATGTTCTTAAGCAACAAATCATCATATTAGATTGATTTCTGAAGGATCATGTGACACTGAAGACTGGAGTAAATTCAGCTTTGCAACACAGGAATAAATTACATTTTAAAATATATTTAAAGGTACACTATGTAATGTTTTTTGTTCAAAACATTCAAATAATAAATACATCAAATAGTCAATACATCATTAATCCTTCTTCCAAAATGCGTTGGCCTGTAAACCTGTTACAATTGTTTTATATATTTGTTTTTTTCCGGGAAAATTAACTACATATGTCACTTGCCTGTGTGTGTATTGTCATATGCGTAAATAGAGAAAAGCTGCTCTGCTACTTTGACGTGTGTATGGTGTGGGAGTGGCATTGGTCAGCTGTTACAACGAGAGAGAAAGGTTGACATGGAGCAGATAAATCTCCAACCTCCAGTGAATCAGAGGACTATACAGAGGAGCGTCTGCTGGCAAAAAGAGAACGCGACAGAGCTCGTAATAAAACAAGAATCAACATTGGCTTGGCTTTTCAGAGACGGTGAGAACCGAGGGATTTGAAATGTTGTAAAAGTGACGCAGAGATGGTGTTTTTACTCAGCTGGTGAGTAAGGTATATTCTTGAACAGAAAAATTGCCATATGTAGCTCTCTAACAGAGTTCATTGTGAAGCATTATCTATTGTGAAGGCTCATTTCATTATGGCTGTTGTAAAGCTGTGCTGGAATTTATTTTCAAGGAAGTACCGCATCTATTAACAGGTAAAGCTACAGTGACATCTTCAGCCAGAACGCTTGAGATCTTTCCATCTAAACTGGTTATATCTCTTCAGACTAATAGTGAATGTTTTATGAGCAGTAGAATAACCATATTCATCCACACAGTCACACAGAGCTGAAGCACAACCAAAACAATGTTCTTCTGCAAAATGCATGCAGTTATGTTTATTTAACCACTAGAGGGTCAAAGGTTACAGTGTACCCTCTAAGGCAAAATAACAGCTGACCATTTTAACCCATCTCCAATGCTCACGGTCAAATGCTGTAACTACTGTATAAATATATAAAAGTTAGAACTAGAGAACAAATTGCATATCGAAATTGTTGACACTTTGCACATTTACTCAAAATTCACTAAAAAGACCTGAAAATATTTGTTGTCCATTTACTCGGCTGTTGGTAGATTTTGGGTCTGACGTAAATCTTCATCTGCCATGCAGAAACATGTATTGGCTGATGTAATCGTTTAAAAATAGACAAACATCAGCCGATTAAAGAGTTTATCACTAGCTAGAACAACCACGACAGCAACTCCTCCTCTACACAATATAAGTGGATGTATAAAAGGTGCTATGCAACACATTAATGCTAGCAAACGCTAGCACTTCCACCACCTACACAGATCAAACACGCTTTCAATGTGGAGACAGCTCAACTAACCCATTTCTCCATATGAGGTGGGAGCTAAAGGGTTCAGGGTCATGTGTGTTACCTTTATCTTACTAAGCAGGGTCCTTAAAGCCCTTTTCAGATCAGGGGTCTTCTCTCCTGGACACTAAAGAGTCACACACAGCACCCACACATCATTATACAGTCGATGTGCACAAAGTCAAACGTGGAGCCGAGGCGCAAACTGTGTGTGTGCAGGTGGAGTGTTAGCAGGTCAACACCTCAATCTGTGGATATGGTGCCACTTCACACACTCAACACATGCATCTAGCGTGAGAAAGAGAGGATGGAGACCCTCCAAACACATTTTGGTATGTGAAATGCAAAAAATGCCTGTATATTGGTTTTTAGGGATTATATAACACACTTTTAGTGCTCTCTATTGGGTTTTAACTGTGATCAGCATCGCACAAAAACCTCCAGGAGTGAAACTTTTACCTGTTCTGATCAGTCTGGAGGTCGAATCAACATGTTAAATCAACATTCACAGGAACAACACACCATTAAGGGGCAAATACCCCTTTACAATTGAAATCCCATCAGTCTTGTCATTCAGAAAACACCAAAACATTTCCACATGACTATCTCAGCAGTGGGGTTGCAGAAAATCTACATTTTATTCATAAATAACCTTATTTTTAGCAATAAAAACCTTTAAAGTCTTTTTTTCAAATTCGTTTTTTTTATTTTTTTTTTTTTTTATTTGCTTGCTGTTTTTTTTTTTCTTTAAATGCTAAAGTTAAAAATGGATATGTAAAATACTTTTAGAAACCAAGGCATCTGGGAAAAAAGCCACTGACCTCTCTGTCAAACTGGGAGAGAGGGGCGTCACTCCCGCAGTCCACGCCCCCTCCGGAGGAGAGCGAGCCTTCAGAGGGTGATGTCATCTGACGTTTGGTGGAACCGTAGTTGCCAACCGAAAAGTCCCGTCTCATTGCGCTGCCATTTTGAGCGGTGGAGCCTGAGATATGGGACACAGCCATAAACAGATCCTTAAGACATTTGCCGTGGCCCTATTCACCTACTTCTACTATGCCCTTAAAGTATGTACTGTTTGTGAAGAAAAAGTACACACTTTTGAGTGTTTAGCAGAAGAGTAGGCAAGCTTTGGGACATCTTCATCATAATTGCATCTTTAACAGACAGCTCTGTCGCTTAGTTACACGCATCCTGTCAGCGTTTAAACTGCCCTGACTAATTCTTATTTCGAATACTATTTACGACGGATAGTATGCGAATTGGGAAGCAGTCATTGACTCATTTACCATGAGAACCTGAAAAGTTCAAATTACACTATGTCTGACGCAACATCAATTGAAGATGAAGTTTAAAAACTCAAAAGAACATCCGAAAGTTCAAAAAGAGAAATTGAAAAAAGAAAAGAGAATTCAAACATTCAAAAAACGTTCAAATTTTCAAGACAATTTAAAAAAATATTTTTTTTTTAATATATATATGTATTTTTTTATATATTTATACAGGTGCTGGTCATATAATTAGAATATCATCAAAAAGTTGATTTCAGTAATTCCGTTAAAAAAGTGAAACTTGTATATTATATAGACTCATTACATGCAAAGTGAGATATCTCAAGCCTTTATTTGTTATAATTTTGATGATTATAGCTTACAGCTTGTGAAAACCACAAAATCAAAATCTCAGAAAATTAGAATATTACATGAAATCACACAGTAATTACACAGTGATCCTATGGTCACTGAACCAGGTTTTGGTTGTTTTGGCAGTGTGGGCCGGTGCAAATCCTGCTGGAAAATGAAGGAAGCATCTCCATAAAGCTTGTCTGCTGAAGGGAGCATAAAGTGCTCTGGAAATGTCCTGGTAGACGGCTGCGTTGAGTGGACAGCACAGTGGACCAACACCAGCCGATGACATGGCTCCCCAAACCAACACAGACTGTGGAAACTTCACACTGGACTTCAAGCATCTTGGATTGTGTGCCTCTCCATTCTTCCTCCAGACTCTGGGATCTTGGTTTCCAAATGAGATGCAAAATTTGCTCTCATCAGAAAAGAGGACTTTGGTCCACTGTGCTTTATTAAATCCAGAGTCAACGCAGCCGTCTACCAGGACATTTTCACAGCACTTCATGCTTCCTTCATTTTCCAGCAGGATTTGCACCTGCCCACACTGCCAAAATAACCAAAACCTGGTTCAATGACCATGGTATCACTGTGGTATCACATGGTATCACTGATACTGTGTGATTTCATGTAATATTCTAATTTTCTGAGATTTTGATTTTGTGGGTTTCATAAGCTGTAAGCCATAATCATCAAAATTATAACAAATAAAGGCTTGAGATATCTCACTTTGCATGTAATGAGTCTATATAATATACAAGTTTCACTTTTTTAACGGAATTACTGAAATAAATCAACTTTTTGATGATATTCTAATTATATGACCAGCACCTGTATATATATATATATATATATATATATATATATATATATATATATATATATATATATATTGGCCAAATATGCCAATGTTTTATGGATATTTCCTATTATACCAATAGATTTTCTACCAATAATTGAAACTAGCAATAGTTTCTTGAGTCACTCTTATCCATATATATGAACATATTTCAGTACTCACGTGTACCGAGACCACTGCTGGCGCTCATAGATCGGCCCGGTTCAGGCCTGGCCTTGCTGATGGAGGGGATACTGACGGATGCTCCCAGGACACCACGACTCTCCTGAGCGCGCACATTCTGAACACCCCAAACACACAGTGGGCAGAGAAAAACATTATTATTAAAAAGCTAAAAATACACCAATGTCACTGTAAATTACAAAGCAAGGGGAAAATTAAATCATTTTCTCACTTAAGTTTTTCAATAACATTAAAAAAACCAGCAGTATACACAATATTTTGTCATTTAACAAAACCCATTAAATGTACACTTAAATTTGTGGTTTTTAATCCATGTCTGTTAGCATTGCGGTCATACCTGCTTTTAATCCTTAAAGGTGCAGTAAGCGATTTCTGAGAAACACTGTTGATATTTGAAATCAACCCAAACAAACACACCCTTCCCTTCGTTGCTCCGCCCCCAAAATGCACAAACACGCAAAGAGTAGATGTCTCTTTATCATAGCTGAAGTGAAGCAAATTAATGCTTTAATGACACTCAAAACTGTCCTGTTACTATAGCTAATTACAACAACCGAATATATTGGTTCTGTGAAATGAATCAAAACCAGTGTTACTCACATACAGAGCAGAAATAATGCAACCTCGGCATCCGTTTACAGGCCTTCCCGCTTACTCTCCAGCGCTGGTCCTAAAGCTCTTGCCTGATCATAACCCTTCTTTTTCAGTGATATTCCTCTTAACTTTTCTCTTTTGTAATATCTCTCTTTCTACAGCCTTTCTTCAAATCTCCCTCTTGCTCACTCTCTCTCCTCCCCCATTATAAGTGGACATGCCCCCAATTGCTGATTGGCTACAAGTGTGTTGTGGTTCTCGTCCAAACCACTTTCAACAGTGTTTTGGTTACTGCACCTTTAAAAAAAACTAAGGAGGAGGATGATTTGGCATGCAGAGCAACAAACAGATTGTCAAAAATTGTGACACAGGCAGACAGTCTGAAAACAGACTGAGGGTGAAAGTGCGTTAATGCATGTGGGAATACATTCAGAAAACAGATGGAGTGAGTCTGTGTCTCTCTCTCTGGTCCTACCAGAGAGCAGATGGAAGCAGGGGTCCCAGGAGCGGAGCTGAGAGACAGGGAGTGGGAGGAGAGAGGGGAGGAGTCCTGGGACAGGAAGTTGTCAGCAGAGGTGAGTGTCATGTGATAGACATGCTCAAAGCGGGTAGGGGTGGAGATGAGGCGCAGATGAGGAGAGGGGAGAGGAGAACCGGGCTACAGAAGGAACCCAAGAGAGGCAGATACAGAGGGGTGAAATGGAGGAAAAAAAGAAAGAAAAAATATAGATGCATGCAACAGTTTACTGCTCAATAATGGCGTAAATAAGAAGAATAAGTTGGAGACAAGTCAATGAGATAAAGTCATTTAAAAGACAACATAAGAGAAAATTGGCCCATTTACTTCCTAAATGCTGGTTAAATAAAATGGCCATGTAACGTGACATTATGAAAGTCAAATGTGGTTTTATGCCATCTTTTAATCAAGCTCATCTATAAAACTGAAATAATAACAGTGGAAATAATTAACAGCTCATGCTCAACAAAACAAAACAGCTCTTAGAAACAGATGGATGGAGGCGTAGAATCTGAGAGGTGACGTTCTCCCTGCTGTCAGCCGCTCCTACCATTGGCAGATCTTTCAGGATCTGGATCCCATCTCCCGGGCCCATATGAACCACATGGTTGAAGTTTGTTGGGTTTGAAATTAACTTGTTCCTCATTTCTGGGTCTCTCAGCATCTCCCTGAAGAGCACAAACAATGCAGTGAGACTCAGAGCACATGAATACCTTCTCAAGACTAGAATAATTCAACAAATTGCAAACATGAAACTTGGATTACAATTAAGGGCTTTCCACAGTCTTACCTCATGCTTCTCTATAAATTCATAAATTTTTAACAGAAACTTTCACTTGCTGTTTAGTTGCAAAGAATTACAATGCTGAAACTGTAATGAATTATTCTATTTATTTTTATTTTACATGACATTTTCACAAATAAACTTGCACCGATACTAAATTTAGCCGATACCGATTATTTAGAATGATATCTGCTGATACGATAGTTTGATTTTCTTAAGGAAAAAAAACTCCCAACTAATGCTGTAAACTATACAGGGAACCTTCTCATTTGGTACACTATTAGAGGTTAAAATTAACAACAGAGCCCCAACTACTATTTTCAACTCCTATTTGTAACTTAATAATAACAGTGTAGTTTTCAAAAAAACACTTGTCTTCATGGTAAATTTATTTAAACATACATACATAATTAACAGTAAATAAGCTCTTCTTTTTTATTGCAAACTAATGAACTGTGAACACTGGATAACTATTAAATGCAACGTTAAGTGACATGTTTACAAGCTTTTTTATTGATGTCTTTCCACGATTGAAACACTGATGAGATGTGCGCCTTCACACTAGAGTTTATGGTACGCTGCGCATCCACAGAGATGCATTGAAGAAGTACATATCGCATGACAGAGCAAAACTCTCAAGCGCTCAGAGTGTTCAGTGACTGAAAATATATCTATGCTAAACTTATACTTAGCCTCTAACACACACAGGTGTGTAAAATCTAGAAATGTATTATCCAATGGCTAATGATAGACATTTAGTCGCCTAGAGTGAAGATTTAGTCGCATTGTAGAGTTGACTTATAGTTCATATCGTGGATATCGCAACTTTAAAATTGATTTTTTTTAACTGTTAATGTGTTATTGTCACGTTCTTCAACAGCCCTAAATTTAACACAAGAAACGTTTTCTTCACACACAGTATGAGTTGCAGTCTGACAAGTTTTTCCACCCTCTGACAGACACAATATATTTGGCCTGATCATTGGCTGTTTTTAAACAATTGGCAGATGACCGATAGTGAAAATAATCCCGATTATTGGCCGATACATTGGTGCATCCCTAATAGACTTGCTGCTGACCTCATAAATATGTACATAAGAATTTTAAACCAGGGATAAAATAATCATGAACAGTGTGAAACTTAATTTTTTCCTAGGATTTAGAATGGCCTAAAAATGAACAATTTCAAGTGTGAAAAGCCCATCAGAGTTTCCTTTAGAAGTCATGCTGGTTAGTGTTGCTAGACTTGAACATTACCTCCTCTGCAGAACTCTCTCCTCCTCCGGCACGCGGAAAGAATAGCGGCGTTTGCTCGTCACACTGCGCACCATCTGTTTACGGCTGTTGTCAGATGTCTCTGGCACCACCAGCTCATCTCCCTCTGCACATCATTACACAGTACACAAAGCATTAAACAAATTACACAACACATTTAACGCTATGAAACGATAGAACAACAAACGTCTATTAGGATGTAAAAATTGGTTAAATCACATACGCATGATGAGTTTAAGCTTCCTATTCACAAGATGCTACATGTTAAGCCAAATTCTTTACATTTTAACAATATGAAATCAAAATCGACCCCATTCTATTTTCAATAAATGTTCCCAAACCTAGTGTGAAAGATTATTCAGTACAAATTATTAAGAAAACAATGTTTGTGTGAAAATGCATTAGCTTTCTCTGCCTCTGAAAGAACTTTTCCCTTTCTTATCTTTTATTTCCTGCTGAATATGCATAAGTACGTGGGGCAGGAATATTGAGAATCCTGGAGGAGCAGCAGGAGGGAGAATCTCACCCGCTGTCTTGTTTTTAAAGTAGATGAGCCGTACGGTCTCCAGCCCCAGCAGGTTTAGAGAGCCATCAGCGTTCAGAGGATGAACCTGCAATGCAGGAGACACACAGCTCATTAACACACTGAACTTTCATTTACCACCTGCTTCCACTATATTTTATTCCAAAAAGAGATGAGAAGCTCTCTGGAAGTGTGTCTTTTTTATGATGTGGTATTATTGAAGATATAATGAAAAGTGTACATTTTTCAAAGGCATCGTTTGAATCCAATCCATAGTGTTGACGTCGAAAACATCCACTGCATTCTCGCTGTACACTGACAGATAAGGTGCATTATAACCTGCAAGACATAAGTCACAGAAAACAAACAAGTTATCCTCAGCATGCCAACGTCCCAGGACATTTTGTGCAAATTATGAGCACAACATCCGCAACTATTATAATATATGAGCACATAACTACAACAATGCACACTCTCAACTCGAGTACACAAAATATCTAGCGTAAAATAAGGTCATAATATTTACATAAAATAAAATATAACATGTATTATATTCTAAATATAATGGGCGATGTGACCAAAATCACGATATGAGTAATAAAAACATAAACTAAATACAAGCATAAAGGAAAACTAACTACAATAGAACAGAGACATAAATTAAATACTGTAGGGTGTTTGGTGTTTTAAGCCCCCAACGGCGCCTTCCAGGCAGCGAGGGGATGGGTAGGTTTAAGGTTGAGGGTAGGGTTAGCTGCCTCTAAGGAGCCATTGGGGGCTTAAAACACCATCGAGCAATTAAATAGACCTTCCTGAAAAACTTAAAGCATTAGAAATAAGAAATACTAGGTGTTGCATCCAAGGACGTATTCATTCATTTATTTATTTAGTGTTACGTCCAAGGACGTATTCATTATCATTATGAATCGTCTCCTGAACTTTTTTTTATTTCTGAAAGTGTGGGCGTGGTTGTGTGCCCTGTGTTGTTGTTTTCTCTCTCTCTCTCAGGCCTAATCATCAGCACCTGTAACTCGTTTGTGAGTGTGCCTGAGACGGAGAGTATAAGGGTGCAATCCAGTGTTTGCAGAGAGAGACGCACTTCTACCCTGCTCCAGATTGAATGTTGTTCTGATATATGTTTGCTTCTGACATTCAGAGACAGTATTTGTGAGTTAGCAGTGGCTAACTGAGTTTAGCAGTGGCTGGTGTTCAGTGATCTTGTTCTCACTACAACTAAAAAATGAAGCAGAAGGTATTGTGTCTTTGTTAAACTGTTTAGTAACTACCGTTGTGAGGGAAGCTGTAGGGGGTGAGCACCTTTTTCTTTTAAATACTATTTTTGTCCCTTTTTTTTGTGTGTGTAGCAAGGGAGTGGAGGGAATTTTATGTTTATTTCTTTGTGTTTAATCTTTCTTAGGTTAGTTAGGACTCCTCCCAAATTTAGGTAGTGGGCTGTTTTGTTTGTTATTTTAGGCCTTGCTCTCCCCTGAGCCATTGCTCCCTAATTATGGTTTGTACTTTCTTTTGGTATCTTTTTTTGTAAATAAAATCTTTTCTTTGATTTATACATGTTCTGGTGTCGTCTTCACTCTGGGACAGAGGATTGAAGTGTGTGCTCGCTTTTTATTTTATTTTTATATTTGTTACCTCCCCTCCCGACCCCTAGACGATTAGGGGAAGGTAACACTAGGCTACATAAGCAGCATTTAGCGAATGATCCAAAATCACTTGTTTTTAAACCACTATATAATACTGTACATATATCAATTATATTATAAAACCATTTCAGCAATAATATCTTTGCCTTTTTTTTTTTTTTTTTTGAAAAGCTACAATATTGTAAAAGCTACAATAATACATTTCAAGTGCAGTAATTTCATCCAATTTTGTTGATTGGTACTATCACACTGTAAACAAGTAAACACAAGCCATGATAATCAGAACAGAAAGACCAATCGTCACTCACGGCATGAGGTGGGCTTAGCCGGCCACATCAGTTCCTGTTGTCGTGAACGTCTGCCCTGGCAGTCCACATACACACCGATACTGTTAAAGCACAAGAGCAGCTCTTTACTGGAGATCTCCACGAGGCAGAGAGCGTCCAGGCTCAGATGCTCGATGAAGGCCAGGGTGTGATCGTCAGGGTGAAGGAGGCTATTGAACGCTCCATCCCCCTGAAGATTGAAGCGCACGAACCCGGAGTGGAAGCCCACGCAAAGCTTGTCGCCCTGGAGACCCATCCACTGCACTGATCCTGGGACGACGATATCCCGCAGCTTCCGATGGCGTGTTTTGCTCTTGTTGAGCTCATAGATGATCACCTTGTCAGTTTTTTTCATGGCCACAAAAAGGCATGTGAGAGATCCGTGTCTGATTGTACCCGAAACCAGAGTTTGGCAGCCTTTGGTCTCCGCTATCTTGCAGAATTCGGCATCTCGATCATCTAGGGCCGCCATTGGGTAGAGTCGAACGTGGCCGTTACGACCGGATATCACAGCAATCAACTGTTCTGATGGGATTAGCTCAATCTGATGGACCTTTTTATCTCCTACCTTGATAATCTCTGTGAATAGGAATATATAAACAATAAGAGGCTTTGTATTAACATCAAAGAATGCAGTAAGATGTCTAAAAATACAGTGTAAACGCAACAGATAAGTACAGTAAACGCAGATAAAGCTTTTAATTATGCTTACCGTCTTTGGTAACATGAATAACGTACAGCCCTTCCTCATTGCCCAGGGCTATCCTCTCATGATCTGTGGATAAATAGAAGTGTAGTTAAAATAAACAGAAAGCAGTTTGATAAAGCTACGCTGGATTGAGTTGGACCAGTGCGGACCGGTTCTTAAATTGTTGTTATATTAAAGAGGATTTTTCTTGCTCTTTTGAAGTACGGGAATTCAAAGAATTAATAAATGTTATATAAAAATTCAGCAGTATATCTTTATATATTATTATATAATATTATTTTACACACATTATAATTATATTTTTAAATATCATTATATTATTAAATATCATTATATATTTATTTATAAAGTAAATATAATTATAATTTTTGGGTGAACTATCCCTTTAACATATGATCGCTCACATACACAAGGCGAGCAGATATCTACTCATTTCACATGTGAAGAGGTTAGCCAATCACATCAGAGATTATATAAATATGGAAGTCTTAATGATTGTTATGTAATAAAAAACCTTGACATTAACATTATAAACCTAAGATTATTGGGACGTGGTGGATTGTACCTATAATAGCAGCAGCTTGTGTGGTTTTGATGAGAGGCAGTGTGCTGTCATACGCTTCTTTAGGGACGTAAACAAAGCGTTCTTTAAGTTTGCTCTTCTTCAAGAGGCGGTGCAGCTCGTTCAGCAGCCCGACCCACTTGGTTCTTTCCTGATCGCTGTCGGCCAGGATCAAGATGGAGCATTTCTTATTGCTGGATGAGGAGAGCTGTGACGCTGTCACCTGCAGGAGAGGAAGAGGACAACAACTTCAGATTTTATCACTGAACACAGGCACAAAAGAATTTTCTAAAATTGCAGTACAATACTAATGTTACCAATATGAACTTATGTAAATAAAATATTGTACAATCATGTTCAACTCACCCTAAAGATACAGGGAACGTCCTTCCTGTTCGCATGAATGACATCTGATGCCAAAACTGAGCTAACTGAAAATTCCTCGTCCCTAGGAAACAAAGAGAACGATTTAGATGTCATGCAAACACAGTCATTAGAGTCAAAGACAGGACCAGATGTTTGTTTTGAAGTTCTCACTGACCTCATGTCAATAACCTGGTTCACCGTGACACCAGGCTGAGCAGCTTTGCCCTCTGGGAGATCATATAAGAAGAGTTTGAAGTCACAGACCACAGCGATGGACCTCTGCCACCCCTTCTTCACACCTAATGGTTTCGGCACCTAAAAGAAAAGATCTCAGAATTAGTTCTCAAATAAACTGAAAACAAAACTGTCCAAAATAGAGGGTTAACAGGTTAGTTCAACCAAAATGAGAATTCTGTCATTAATTACTCACCCTCATGTCGCTCCAAACCCGTTCTCCGGGAGACAAATGAATATATTTTTTATGAAATGTGAGAGCTTTCTGTCCCTCCGTTGACAGCTACACAACTACCACTTTGACGCTTTAAAAAGTTCATGAAGAGATAGCTAAACTAAATATGAATTGAGCGGTTTAGTCCAAATTTTCTGAAGGGACACGATCGCTTACATGATGAAAAGAATTTTGGCTTTTATATATAAACTTGACATGAGAGAACCAATGAGGTTCATTCTCGTGTTACGCAAGCATGTTTGAGCTTCCACAAGAACCAATGAGGTTTGTTCTTACGGGTCTTACGGGTTTGGAACAACATGAGGGGGAGTAATTTATTACAGAATTTTCATTTTTGGGTGAACTATCACTTTAATAATATTTTATTATATTATGTTATGTTATATTATATTATACTTTTATTTATATATATTATTTATATTATAAGTACAGCAATATTGCCTTTGGTGACAGACTATTTTTAAAGCTAAAACATTATAGGCTGAAATTATAAATGAATCCTAGTCCATTTTTCAGGAAGATAAAGTTTATCTGCTAATAGTAATATTAACAGTAATAGTTTTGATTACAAAAATGTAATTAGGATTTAAACTAAAGCTTCTAACCTTGACGTGGCCCTCATAAGCTGTGCCGATGCCCTTCTGGGGGTCGATACCCAGCGGTCCTTTGGTTTGATCCGGTGGGATCGGGCACACGGCAGGAGCTTTGTCCGCACACGTCACATGACAGGAGAAATTACAGACTGCAGGAGGAGGAGAACAAGATGAATGCCAATCTTAACGTCATTTACCATTTCCATGACAACCTCAGCTGAGCCCTTACCTTCACACGTACAGCCCTGCCGAATGATTCCCACCATTAGAGAAGTACACTGGTTACACTTAGTGGCCGTATTGAAGGTTTTCACCACGAATTGATGGGCCTTTGGCTAAAAAAATAAGCAATTTAGAAAATTTAAAAATTACAAAACATAAGATATGTTTGACCGGCTGATATGAAAGTAGTTGTAGAATGTGAGGAAAATGAATTACTTTAGGTGTGCTTTGACCAGAGCTACTGTATCCTGATCGAACGGGTGTTTGAGCGCCTCGTTGTGGCTGATCTACCTGCTGGAAACATAGTCACGGCTATTAGTCACAACATGCTCCCTACCTAGACGACAGCCCTATAAGGCATCTAACCACATGCTTCTGACCACATTCTAAGGTGGCTACTTATGTGTCTGCATTGGATAAGGCAATCCCTGAATGCACTGCAACAAGCTCTGTGTTAAGTTTCATCCAAAATGGCAGTTAAATGGACTAAGTTTCTGAGTTTTAGTGTTGCTAAAGGGATCAGACATTGTGAAGTCACCTCTTGAGACTCCTGCAAATCGCTGGTAGTTGAGGGCGAGCGAGAGTGTGACGTGACCTGGGATCTTCCATCTTCCTCACGGGATGGTGTGTTGGACAGGCTGAAGTTATCGATGGAATCAATCTATTGAGAAGGTTAGAGAAAGGAAACATTTAGAGAACCGATCCAGCTGTACTATGAACTATGAGCAGCAGATGGAAAGCATAATGCATTCAGACCCAAGACATGCCTGCTAAACATAACAACTGACTCTTTGAAACAACATCATGCACATTAGCAACATTTTGACAGGACAGACTCAAACAAGACCCAAACAACACATCAATGATGCTTGAAAGGAACAAGAACCGAGAATGTAGAGAAATCTGAAATGCAAACAACTCATGTCTGTTTCACAACAAGCTTCACAGTAGTTTAGCAACAGCAATTATATGCAAAAGTGAGTTAGAAGTTGAAATAAAATATTTGCATATGTATTAGATACAGAAAGTGTCAGTTTGCAGTCCAAATGCTCATGATGAAGAACCTGCACATTGAAAGACCCTCTGTGCACATGAAAGACCCTCTGGGAAGTGTGGATATGTCGCTTCTGCCATGCAGTAGCAGACCGCAGACATGCATCAAAGTCACACAATCAAACCAACAGAGATGAACCACTGCACCAAGCACAACAAAAGGAGCTTACACGTCTGCCTTTGCCGGATGGCCCAGAGACAGTGGAGCGCTTCATCACAGACAAAAACAGACAGATACAACGAGAGAAATAAATAAAAAGAGAGCAAACAATATATGAACACGGAGAAAAGGATTTGCACATTTACTCGATTTTAAAATTACAGACTCAAAAGCCCAGAGGTAATAATCGAGAACGTATTTCAGCCAGTTATTTAATCTACAGTAAACCATGTAAAGACAGAGAATATAAGAGGAAACATAAATATCAATAAATCATTATTTTCTGATTTACAAATGAAAAAGCAGACAGAATGAATTAATGAAGCCACATGCCACTGTTTCAAAACACCTACATCAAACTGATCCAGGGTGGAGGTTGGAGCATTGAGGAAGGCCAGGAAGGAATTCTGGGAGTCTTGGTGCTTGACCCCTATGTAACACATAACATGACTTAAATTTCCCATACAAACATATACACCATCTAAAATATCAAGAAATTCTGCCTGATTGATTTCAAATGTTCAGGCTTTTACCTTTAGACAATCGCAGATTCTCAGTTTCCTGTTTCAGCCTCTGGATCTCTGCCTGCAGGTCCTGGTTCTTCTTTTCCAAGTCGTCCAGCTTACTGTGCAGAACAGAATCAGACACAATGTAATGACCATAACCTGATTAATTCACCAATATATGGCCATTTTTAGATCATCATTGCTGGCCACTGGTCAATTAACCTTTTACTGAATTACATTGGTCAAACCCATATCGGTTGACCATTATTTGGGATTCTTACCAGCTATTCACTGGATTGTCAACAAGATAATACCAAAGTCCCTTTTAGGCAAGTCATTTGACTCGGCGGCCATCTTTGAAACGCCTCTCAGGCAGCTATTTCAGTCATGCAAGTGCAGCTCCTATCTCTTTGAATGAGGAAATTCTCCAAAGCTGTTCACCAAGCTTACGATTATATTTCATATTTAAAATCACCAATGAAATCTGACAACAACGGTCTCATAAATTTTGTTTCTAAATGCTCAAATCATGACAAAAAAAAATAATTTTTCATGCTGGAGCAGCCAATGCAGTCACATAAGCACATGTCTCAGAACATGACTGTTTTTATAGCAACCGGAGCTTCTAACGGCAGCTGCAGTGACCCAATGACTTTGCCAATTGGCAATTGCCTCTTTTACTTAGAAGGCGGGATTTATTCCGCCATATTGCGCGTTGAACTTTCTCCCATTCATAATACAAGTGCATCATCTTTGTATATCTAAAGTCCTTGTTAATACCTATCAACTCAATTCCTGATGTACCAACAGGTACGTCCTACTGCAAGCTTTAAAGGAGAGATGTGTGTTTTACCACTCAGTGGCCATATGGGACGTCTTGACTTTGTTGAGCTCATCCTGGATGGTTTGTTTGGCTCTAATCTCGGCATCCAATGCAGACTGCAGCTCCAGACGGGCAGACATGTCCAGCTTAGCAAAACGTCTAATCTTCCATGGCATGTCCTGGAAAACCAGAAGAAAAGAGAATTAAACATCTACTGGGACTCAATGCAGTAAGATTTGGTGCCATTGAAATCCTTTAAATTAAAAAAAGTCAATGTTTAGAATAAACTCTTAACTCATGCTAAAATGCATTCCTAAAACTAAGCACTAAGTTAACAGTCAAGATCAAAGTTTAGTTCTCTTACAGTAGCACGTGCACCCAGACTGGTGTTCCTCAGGCCTTCCAGTTCTTCTGTCATCTTAGTAGCCAAAGCCTGCAGATATCCTCGAGCATCTTTCTCATCACTGACCCTGAGAGAGAAAAACAGATGTTCAGAACCACCCTTACCAAACATGACCACAAGGTGGCCCCACGGCCACGCAAATACCAAAGGTTTGGTGCCAAAGAAGCAGAAGTGAACAAACATTGAATTACAATTATGCAGAGGAGTAGCAAGCTTAATAACCATTATTTTACTTTTTTATTACATTTTAGAATTTTCAGCCTTGCAGCCATGATTTTAAAACCAAGAAGAAGCTTTTCAAGCAGAGGTTTCAAGCAATGGACTGAATGAACAGGAAAGTGGTGATCTTTTATGGCTAGTTCCTACTAATCTGCCTTTCAGCCAGGACTACTGGGCAAATGTTATGTCGCATAATTAATATTCATTAGTCAAGCTGCTAAGGTTAATAATTTGTCCCCATCCTACTCTTTTCAGATCATTCCTACACTCCAGCACTTTGGGTCTAAGGTCTAGATTTGTATATACTGCCAAATGAACTGATGCATTAGTGCATTCATTTTTATTTTTTTAAATAATTTTTCTAAAAACACAAGTCAATTTGTTTTGGAAATGCAAACTGATTGTGTATGTTTGAAATAGCTACTCTTGGGGATAAAATTTCTGGGAAATAGCTAATAAAAGCTAATTAAAAGAAAAAAAGCTTGTTATAAAGAAATTATAATATACACTGCCCAGCCAAAAAATTTAAAAAAGGCAAATGCTTAAGAGTCTATGATTGGATCATTATTGCAGTGATTCTTATGTTTCTAGTATGTTTTATGTTTGGAAATAGATCTTCTAACCCTAATTGATGGAGTGTGTAGCTTTTCATTTCTTAAACAACCATGTACAAGATCTTGACCAAAAATGTATGCATCTCTTGATAGAAATAACATCTCAACATTTATTTCCATCAAGAGCCTGATGAATCTTGACATTGTCCTCCTGGAATATGGCCATGATGTTTCTTCCTACATGCTGTTTAAGAATTGAAAAGCTACAAACTCCATCAATTAGGGTTAGAAGAACTGTTGCCAAACACATAACATGATATAAACATAATAATCACAGCAACAATGATCCAATCATTGACTCTTAAGCATTTGTCTATTTAATTCCAAACAGCGACTTTTTTTGTTGGCCCGGCAGTGTATATTTGCTTCTTAAGTTCAGGGTTTGTCTGGCCTACAACAGGGTCAAAAATGTACCATCGTTTGAGGGCAAAAAAAAACGCCCACGTCTTGTGGAGAATTCCTCTGATTTTTATTGTTAAATTAACATTTGATAAATATCATTATATAGCACACTAGGCCATTCTAGTAATGAGTTTGTGTTTAGCACCTCAGAAGACTACATAGGGACCTGTAATGTAAACCAGCAAAGACATTACACTAACAATGGAACTGAAAAATGGCTTTTATTTTTTATTTGACAATAAATCAGTTTTCTCTGAATCTAAGCATGATCAGATACATCAGAATAAAGTCTAAGACTGATTCCAGATTAAAACGTGATTAGACAGCAAGGTAAAAGCATGTGTGCGTTTCTCACCATTGAATGATTTCTGTGATCTGGGCCTCCCAGTGGGCCACACTCTCTTTCTTATCAGCCAGTTCTCTCATTTCCTCCTCCAGCTGTTTGTTACTGCTGCTCAACTTCTCAAACGAGGACATCGTCTACACACAATAAAAGATGTTATTAAATACACTACAGATTAAAAAGTTTAGATTTTTTTTTTTTTTTATTAATACTTTTTATTAAGCAAGGACACATTACATTGATCAAAAGTGACAGTAAAGACATGTATAATGTTACAAAAGATTTCTATTTCAAATAAATGCTGTTTTTTCTTTTACACTTTCTATTCGTAAAAGAATTCTGATAAAAATGTATCACGGTTTATACAAAAATATTAAGCAGCACAACTGTTTTCAACAATGAGAGAGATCATAAGAAGAATGATTTCTGAAGGATCATGTGATTGAAGACTGGAGTAATGATGCTGAAAATTTAGCTTTGCATCACAGGAATAAATTAAATATATCAAAATAGAAAGTTATTAAGTTGCAAAAGTAGAAATGTACATTGCAATAATATTTCACAATAATATTGTTTTTCTCTTTTTGATCAAATTAATGCAGCTTTGGTGAGCATAAAATAGATCTTTCAAAAGCATAAACCTTTACCGACCCCAATGATGTTTTTGAATGCAAGAACGGATAAGATTATACAGTACTTTCTTATAAACAAATAGTCATTCAGTCAACCCACAGACTTGATTCTGAAAATGTCATTTAGCACATCCCTAACCCAGCTATACATTTAATTTCAGTAAACAGAAAATAATCCTCATTTGAGGGTTTTACTCCTGCACAACCCAATTAACACAACAGGCTCGAAAGCATGCCGCCATCATCATTTCAGAAAATCACAAACCAATACGGCAATTTGAGGGGGCAGATGTAATTAAACGGACCAGAGAATCAGAGCCTGCAGGATGGACCACCATGCAAAGCCACCCACGTCCCTCTAATACCCTCTACATTTCCACCCCTAAACCACTAAGAACCACCAAACGCTCATGAATAAACATGACCCCCTCCGTCTGCAATGCCTCAGTTGACTTCGCAGTAAACATGTCTGCTAGTACACATTTATCCAGTCAACTCTGATTTAGATGCGCTCTCTATCTTAAGCAAGAGCTGGTGAGGTTGACCACCCCATAATTACACTTGCATTATTCAACATTTTCATTTAACACCAAGCTCTGACCGGAGTGCTGAACCCTCGCAGTGGTCCTCGGGATAACCGTTCCAGATTCCTGTCTGTTGATCAGCATATTTCCCTGTGCTTACACAGGGGGGAGGATGCTGACTGACTTCCCAGTAAAACATTGGCATGGTGGACCATATCTTCAGCTCAACACACTCATGGAAAGACTCAGTCCGCAAATGGCAACGGCATGTTTTCTTTCTTTCACAACTGAGTGCTGCCCTCCAAGGGTTCTTCTCTAAACATCTCTTGCGTGTTTTTTTGCACCACTCTGTGTGCTTTACACTCCATTTGAAGCGCTCAGAAACGGTCCCAAGAATTAATCAATGGTTTTAACAAAAAAGCATCAACTCTGACCACTAAGAAGCAAAGCGTCCTGTCATCTTCAGCGTAAAGACCACATCAAAAGTGAAGTGGAATCTTTGACTTCAGTAATATGAGAGTTGGAGGTTGTGGTTTCAGGATTGTGGGCTGATGTGTTAGTGTTGCACAGCATCCTGGAGCCACAGTAGTGTCATAGTATCCAAGCCTAAAAATACTGGTATGCCACAAATTTTTCAAATCGTAGTAGTTTTACTATATGAAACAGTTTATGCAGTAGCTAAAATTGTTTGCACACCAACAGTTTAACTTGAATCTGAGGGATGTCTAAAATACTGTAAAACAATAAACATGACAAACACAGTCGACTGTCATTCGAGAAGACTTAAAGGGTTAGTTCTCCCAAAAATTAAAACTCTGTCATTAATTACTCAAACCTGTAAAACTTTCGTTCATCTTCAATACACAAATGAAGATATTTTTGATGAAATCTGAGAGCTTCTGTCCCTCCATTGACAGCTACTCAACTACCACTTTGACGCTTTAAAAAGTTCATAAAGAGATCGTAAAACTAATCCATATGAATTGAGCGGTTTAGTCCAAATTTTCTGAAGAGACACAATCACTTTATATGATGAATAGATTGAATTTAAGCTTTTATTCCTATATAAACATTGATCAGCGGACATAAACAGAACCGAACCTGCTTGACGCGCAAGAACAAACCTCATTGGTTCTTGATGAAGCTCAAACGTCCTGCGTAACACGAGAATGAACCTCATTGGTTCTCACATGGCAAGTAAACATGCTTGAGCTTCATCAACTCACACATCAGTGATTTACCATCACTGATGTGTGAGTTGATGAATGTTTATATGTGAATAAAAGCCTAAATTCAATCTGTTTATCATATAAAGTGTTCAAGTCTCTTCAGAAAATTTAGACTAAACCGCTCAATTCATTTGGATTAGTTTTACGATCTCTTTATGAACTTTTTGAAGCGTCAAAAAGGTAGTTGAGTAGGAGTCAATGGAGGGACAGAAGCTCTCAGATTTCATCAAAAAGATCTTCATTTGTGTTCCGAAGATCAACGAAAGTCTGCGAAAATGACAGAATTCTCATTTTGGGTGAACAACCTTTTTAAGATGACAATATTCACCACCCTCTAAAAAAAACAACATGAGTGGCACTGAGATAATTCAGTTGGTGTAATATTGTGAGATATAATTTAAGCCAATGTAAAAATGCTGTTTGAGATTGACTTTACTTCTATCCACCTTATTCTGCTCTAAACAATGGGCGCTGCCATAACGACGACTCCGGTTCCATACTTCCGGTTCGTAGCGCTTGACCTGTACTAGTAGCGAGAGAAGTTCAGTTTTAACGCTAACCACTCTAAACGTTTACTTTATTGAATGCATCTGATACGGAATCGGACATGGGCATTATCTCCTTCTTATCTTATGCTCGAAACACTCAGTTTCTAAAAAGTTTGAAATCTTCTTTGAATTGTTAAAACAAATAACAACAGCACATGAGGAGCTTGAACTCATTCTCTCGCTGCTAGTACAGGTCAAGCGCTACGAACGGAAGTAGGCAACCGGAGTCGTCGTCATGGCAGCGCGCATTGTTTAGACTGAGCAGAATAAGGTGGATAATGTGACGTTTTTGTGAGAAAATGATTAGGTGTCAAGACCTGATTGTATCGCACTTCTATTTTCACTTCTGGCTCTATCATCCTGAAGTCAATGGTTTCTTTGAATGGGTGTTCGGTTAAATGCCTGAAATGACGTCTCTGTGGTTAACATGATAATATGTTCACGTTAGGGCTGAACGATACATCGAATTTTCATCGTCATCGCGATATGAACTCGCGCGATGAACACATCGCAACAGACAGCCTGACACGATGAATAACACCTGGTTCAGATTACAAGATTTTTGTGTCTGTTAAGATAGTCACGGTGTCAGATTACTCGATTTTGACTCCTAAAATCTTGTCGTGTCATGGACAAGAAACATGTCAGACTACACGTTGCTTTCCGACCAGTCATCGCGTGCCGTCACACGCACACATTCACTCGCAAACATTCACTCGCAAACATTCACTCGCACACACACACACACACACACACAGTCCCTCGCTCGCTCACTCACTCACTCACTCGCGCGCGCACACACACACACACACACACACACACACACACACACACTGTCCCTCGCTCACTCACTCACTCGCGCGCACACACACACTGTCCCTCGCTCACTCACTCGCGCTAAATAGTAATCCAGGCAGGTAATAAACGTTTGACCTATCACGCAAATAACCTATTAAAGCACTAAGACATGGGAACAGTATATTCTATTTTACAATGTCTATTTAAAAAAAAAAAAAAAAAAAAAATTCAGGAATTGTTGTTAGCTATAGCTAACATTCACATTTGAAAATTTATCGCAAGTCATATCGTCATCGCAATATTAAACAATGTTATCGCACATCGCAGCTTTTCCTCATATCGTGCAGCCCTAGTTCACGTTTTATTCTATGACATTAAATAGATCGGTAATGCCCTGCTCATGAGTTTTTAAGCTTTTATTTGAAAAGGTGGTTGCTTAAATGTGGCTAAATGGGACAGTCGGGAACATTAAACGTCGTCATGTCGACCAGGAAAACCCATTTAGTTAACTTTTACAGCATCGTTGTTAATACTCACACTCTTGCAAACTAATCTAACTCAAACTACAACTACAAAAGTTGTAGATCTGAAATAAAGATTGGTGGTGACGTTAAAGTCATGTGATCGTGGTGTAGTTTGTTTAAAGCCTAGCTTTAGCTTTTTACTTCTGACGATTGTTTTAGGCTTAACATTTCATAAAAGTAGTGTTCATTTGTGCTAATTATCTTGATGAACAACGCATGTAAAATCATAAACTTTTGTTGGTCACAGAGTTTATTTTCTGCAATAATCCAAAAGCCAATGGAAAAAACGTATCGTCTTAACGTCAAGGGAATCAGGGCGATGCTAACTTACAGGAAGGCAAAAAAAAAAAAAAGTCATCCATGCAGCACTCAATATGACTTTCCTAAAACAATGCCTAAATAGATATTTGGATATTGGTTAACATTATGCAATTGCCCGCAGTGCCAAAGGGACATCAATGGAAAAGCAAAGTCATTTCAGAGTTAAGAGCAAGTTATTTCATTTTTAAGAACGATTATAAAAACATTTGTTCTTTGAAATAACCTGCATCAGTGCATTAAGTAAATAGGCTGAACTCCCATTTCATGTTGACACTCAGTTATCGTGACAGCCATAGGAGTGTGTGAATGTTCACCTTGTCAAGTTCACTGGAAAGTTTCTTGTTCTCCTCTGACAGCAGCACTCGCTCTCTCTCGTACTTCTGTTTGTACTCGGTCTCAAACTCCTCTCGTTCGCTCTGACTGTGAGGGTGAAATGATTTATTGAGCATCAGGGTTACTCAGCATCCAACACACACTGCCAACATCCTAACACAAGCCAAACTCCATAGCTTATTTTTAAGAGGTCATGATCTACACTATATTTCTTTTTTTTTTCCTTAAGACCACTTACAATGTTAGTCAAGGTTCGTTGCACCACAAATTATTGTAATTTAGTTTTACAATCAGCATTTTCCACCCTCTCTGGCCCTTAGACTTATCAAGTAGAATAATACATTGAATAATACATGTAGTAAGATCAGTACCCCTCTCTGCGGGTCTTCTCAAGCTTGTCTTTGAGCATCATGATCTCTTTCTTCAAGGTGAGCTGCTGTCCCTCTGCTTCCCGCAGCTCCTTCTTCAGGTTCTTCAGTTCGTTGCCATGTTGTAGTTCCCTGCGTGACAGCTCTTCCTCATAGAACAGACTCTTCTTCTCCAGGTCTGCTCGTAATTTACTGAGCTCCTGGTGCTGCTCAGAGGACCCAACGCTTGGAGAACGGCCCACCTGCTTCTGCTGCTTCACGACACAGGGGAAAAAAAGGAGATTATCAGAAACATGTATACAGATCATTTTAAGATAGATTAAATTAATAAATGTGACAAATGAATGTTTTGTGATGTACATGCATAAAAACCTTCTCACAACATAAAATAATTTACTAATTAAATCAATGGAATCATAGTGTTAACAGAACACTATATTAATTTTCTAATTAATTAATTAACATTTTGCACACTTTCCAACCGACTTAATATTTTTACTAATAATCAATTTAATTATTTATTTAGGATTTAAGTGAGAAAAACTGAATAGGTTTCATAAAACAAGCAACATTTTGACCAAAAAGCTGAGAAAAAAGCATTTTTGTCAAAGACTACATCCAGATCAGATTCAGAAAGATGATCAAAACACAGATGGACTAGATCGAGTCCATCAACTCGCTAACTCCATCACTAAGGTTGCACATGATATACCTCGTCCTGGGGTGACATTTCATTCTGTAATATTAGGCAGTTTTGATTTATATGCTGTTTAATGTTGATGATCGCATTATTTTACATATGCATCTGCTAACATGATATGGCTTGTTTCTGCTTCTTCTTCACGTGTCTTTTGATTTCCGTCAATGGCATGGAAAGAGTTAATAAAAGCAAGCCAACAGACATCACAAAGCACTCTTAATTTTCCATGCTTGTCGCATTGTGCATAAAACCCCCTTTAACAGTGGCAAAATCACTGTAACACCTTTATTTTCAGAGAAAAGGTGTGTTTGTGTGCACATACCTTCATTCCATCCAGCTCTTCTTCCAGTTGTCTGCTGTACTGCTCACTGCGTTCCCTCAACTTCTTCTCTTTCTGAGCTTCAGCAGACCACTCTTCAGTCTGGGCCTCCATCTACACACACAGACACAGAGTTTACACATGTAAAAAACAGACTCCTCTGTTCAGCCGTTCTCCTCCACACTAACCTCTTTCTTTGCCCGCTCAGCTTTGCGCACATCCAGCCGAAGCGCTTCCACCTTCTGATTGAGGGAATCCATCTCCTCCTCTTTGTCCCGAAGCTGTCGGGAGAGTCGTTGTTTCTGTGACCGCAGCTCCGTCACCCTCTCGCTCAACTCTGCAAACTCCTGCATGGCCATTTTCCTCTGGCTGTCTGCCTCTTTCAGCTCCTTCCCCTGAGCTTTCAGCTTCTCTGAGGAGTCCTGCAGGCCCTATAGCCAAACAGTAAACAAAGTTGTACAAAAGATTAATTAATTAATAACTATTAATAACTGTATTAATTATACACTATAATTAGGGATTATAATGATGCTGTGATACTGTGCTTGTGTACTCGTACTCTTTAATATGCTCCGATACCAACAACCAATACCACGCAGCGTGTTCAGTTCGTACTGCTTGTGACAAAGAAAAACCGACAACAGAGCGAACAGAGAGCAGAATGGAGATATCTGAGATGTATTGAATTAATGGCATGTTAAACAAATGAAATATTTACGCCTATATAGCTGCTGTGCGTGAGCTGATAAACGAAACGAGCAGTGGATTGAGCGTGCAGCAGTTCAGTCTTGCGAGCTTGTCGATCGCATATCCCTTTTTCACAGAATCACTGGAAAGTTTGTAGTTTGGTCGGATATGGCAATAGCAAAGAAGGTAAAACGAAGCACATATTACTAACGTTAACTGATGGTAAAAGGAGAGAGCGCATTCTTGGCTGCTGATTGCTCGATCAGCACACACGAGTCAATTTCGATTCAAATTAAAACGTATATGGAAGTAAAAACTTGAACTGTAACATGATTTATTTATAACAAGTGGTTCCCTGCATTATTACAAGACATCTACAGGACAAAAAGTTTACTGTGCACAAACATCCGAAGCGTGCGCCCAGAAAGCCGCGTCTCAGACAGCGATTGAATACGCCACTGAATTCTCTTTCACGTCTTCTTGCGTTGAACTGACGAATTCACACAAAATTATGTAAAAACACCCGTCTTTGCGAGTTGGTTATGTCTTAAGTGAACAGTTGAGAAATAAAACTCATGTGTACCAGTATATTGGATCCGTGCATTTGGTCTTAAAGGGACAGCAGCTTAATAAACCGCCTGCAGTGTTTTTAAAATTAATCAAATCAACAAAGGACAAATAAATCACACACTGCTCTTGACTGAATGATTTTTGTAACATTAATAAAGATTAATCTATATTTAATTTATACAGTAAAGACTATGCAGTGTTATTTTACATTTGATTACTTTATTCAAATTCTATACCTGAAAACTACTGTTAGAACTACCTGAAAAGCAGTTGTTTTTTTGTTTATTGCATTTATTTGTACTATCTGTAATTGGTTATTTGTTCTTATTTTATTACTGACTGTTTCCTTGTTTTGGAATGTTTTCAATGTACAATAATTAGGCTAGTAGTTTTTGATGTAGTATCAAAATTGTAATATTTCACTGGTATCTAAACATTTGAACCAGTGACCCAACCAGACCAGTAAAAAATAAAATAAAATCCTTAGCACTGAGCCCTGCTGAAGCAGCTCTACAAATGTGCTGTGCTGTGCTATTAAATGAAAGATAAAATATGATAGAGCAAAGAATGAACAGTGAAAGTAACAGAGGCTTGTACAATACATTTTAAAGCAACACCAAGGAACTTTTTCTCTGCGGTCGCCCTACAGGTTGGAAGCGGAATTGTCCATTACCGCTGTCGTAAATAATTTAGCCTACCGCATCCTACTATCGCACACGCACACGCACGCTCGCTGTTTATCCAGCACTGGCTTTGGAATCTATTGTAACGTTTGCCGTAAAGCAAGTCAAATTTGTAGTTTTCTTATGTCTCATTAGAACTACAGAAACGCGACCCGATCTGGCAATCTTACATAGCGTGGATATACCAGATAAAGGACCGCAAAGCGGTGGCATAAGTGCCTTTCACCCTGTTACGACTTGATGAACCACTGAAACGATTTTGGAAACATTATTAAAAATAAAAGGTAAAAAATCCTACTTAGTGTTGCTTTAACAGGAATAATTAAGCAAGAAAATAGCTGAAGGAAATATTATTTGCTAAACAAATTAAATCAATGAATATGATTCATACTCTTTTGGATTCCCTACCTAATATATTTAAAAAATTATAAATGCAATGAAAATACAGGTATTAGTATCGGCGAGTATCAAAAATGAAAGTATTGGTATTGGCCTCGTTCTGGAAAAAGTGGTATCAGTGCATTCCTAATTATAATAATAAAACAATCTATTACAATTAATAAAAATAAAGATTGAATACTTAATTAATATTCAATTTAAATGTATAATTATTATTTTACACACTTTCATACCAACTTGTTTATTAATATAAAACTTATTTATTGAACATTTGAGTCATTTATTATACGGTATATTGCAGTGGTTGCCTATTTTTAGAAGTTCAACAAAAGTTGAGGTGAATTTTGTCATCTACTAAATTATTCTAATCAGTGAAAATTAAACAGATGCATACAGCATAACATAATACATCATTATACCTCTCAAGAGATATTATGCAGCGCTTTCAAACAAATCTGTAGTGAGAGACATTGCTTGTGTGAAGCTGTGTACCTTCTGCAGGTCATCTCTTTCCTGCTTCGTGCTCTTGAGCTGTTTCTCTAGAGATCGGATCTGTTTGGAGGAGTCTTCCAGATCCCTGCGGGCAGAACTGGTCTGTTCTAACTTCTGCTCCACCTGTCCTGTATCTGAAAGGGGGAGGAGAGAGACAAGAATACATGGAAGGGGCACAAACAACAACGTGAGACATTAAAAACATTGTGTATTTATGAGATTCAGTTGAGACACAACTGTAAATGTCATGTGCAAAACAAACATGCATTTCTTGGTATGAGAAAAAGCAGCAATTTATGTTGATCAAAATTGTTAGTAAAACCTCTATAGACAAAAAGTTTAGTCACATCAAGCTAAATTTGTGTGATTCATGTTTATATGAGATTACCTGCGATCTGTTTCCTTAGCATTTCTATCTCCTCCTTCAGTCCACGGATCTCAAACTCTTTGTTGGAGGAAACAGGCCCGTCCCCGCTGGAATACTGCAGAGCCTGAACTGCTTTTGTGGACTCTGAGGACCAGAAGACATTACGACTGTCAGCCAGAAAGACTAACAACTCTGGGATTATTTCAGCAGAAAATAGGCTAAGGACATGAGTGCAGACACCTTGTAGTTTGCGACTGAGCTCCAGTTTTTCCTGCTCCAGACGGCGGATCCTCCGTTCATACGCCTCAGTAGCCAGACTGTCCTCCAGGCCTCGCTGCACGCCCACGTCCATCTGCGTAGGTGCCACAGACTCCCGCAGGCAACCGCGGTCAGACAGCGTACTGTAGGGGAAAACAGGGTCAGGGGTCAAATGATCACACTAGAGCAGGGGTTCTCAAACTCTGGCCCTCAAGGTCCACTTCCCTGCAGAGGTTAGATACAACCCTAATCAAACACAACTGAACAAGCTAATCGAGGTCTTCAGGGTTATGAATAGGGTTATTCATGTTTAATGAATAGCCTCGGGTTCGGGTTTGTAACTTAGAAAAACTATATAGGCTATACATATCTATGCGTGCCGTGTGCTTGGCTGCTTGCTGTGTTGTGATCGTAATTATGTGAGAACGCGAGAGAGAAAGTAGCCTACGTGCAGTTTCAGCACCGTCGTCCTCTGATTGCGGTGTTGTGACCGAAATAGTGCGCGCGGGAGCACAAAAACAGTTTTGTAAAATTACATATGAATCATTTTTATTTTATCATATATCATCTTACAAAACTGTTTTGCACATGTGCTCCCGCGCACGCTATTTCAGTCACAACACCGCAATCAGAGGACGGCGCTGAAACCATCAACTGTCGATGCTGTTCTCTTCCTTCATAACTCGTACTGAGAAGGATGTATTAGTGTAAATAGTTGTGCAACTGCGCAAACTTTGTTTTGAAGTTTAATGTTTCAGTTCCAGGGGAATTTGTGACTGTTTCTCGTAAGAAAATCCGTGCTTTTTCTCTTTTTTTTCTTGTGTGCTCACTGATGAGGGGGCCACTGTGCCTTGGTGAAATGGTGTTTGTACATCTAGCCTATTTTTTTAATTATCGTTGCAAGCAATCATAAAATACAGCATATTGCATAAAAAAAAAGGTATTTACTGTGAGAAACGGACCTCGGGTTCTGGTCGGGCTCTGGCTTAAAATATAACCGTAATGGTCGGGTCGGGTTAAATGATTTCTGGTACGGGCCGGGTTCGGGCTTAAGTTTAAATCCTGTGCAGACCTTTAGGCAGCATGAGTTTGATCATGGTCTGAGTTAAACTGTGTAGGAAAGTGGACCTCAAGGGCCAGAGTTGAGAACTCCTGCACTAGAGACTTATACGAGTCAAGATATCATCAATTTTAGGGCTGATTTTTGTTTTAAACAGGACGGATTTGAACCTGCATCTCCAGCATGATCACCTCAGATGAGTTTTACAGTGATATCTTACCAGTTGCTGGTGTAGGTGAAACCTACAAATGGGAGATGGTGTCCTGAGAAGGCGGTGTGGGAAGGAGGTGGCATTGTCTCCTAAACAGAGCAGAGATCATAAGCTGTAGCATCTCTAAAAGATCTGGGTTGGTAACCCAAAGGTTGTGGGTTCAAACCCAACAATGTGTGATCGTCATTAAGGTAGGTCAAAAATAAAAGTGCAATTTACTGCTGTATTCTTGAGGCAGTCGTCATCCACGTCAAAGTTTGATGTGTCAGATGGGCTGCTGACTTCAGGGATGTAGGGGGCGTCACAGTTGCGGATGTTCTGCCAGTCAATGCCGGAAAAGAAGGGGTGCTGTTTGAAGTCCACAATGCCGTTCTGACCTAGCCTGTGCTCTCTGCAACAGATGAGTCTGCGGATCAGGTCTTTGGCATTTTCCGAGACTTCTGTCACATGGGCAGGGAACTGGAACCGTTCCTGCGGGAAACAAGGTATGAAAAGAAAACCACTTAATAAAAGACACAATATTGGAGACACAATTGCTGTTGCTTTTATAAAAGTGTTCTGCATTACAGTGTCAAAGAGGACCTATTACGCCCTTTTACAGTCTTGATTTTGTTTTTGGGGTCTACAAGAATAAGTTTTCATGCTTGAATGTTTGATGATTGGTCAACCGCTTCCAGCGTGTTTCAGAAACATCACGCCCTTTATCATAACTGCAAGTTTCAACACACCACCAAGCCTTGTCCCTTTTTTTGTCTATACCTTGGGGCGGGAATTATTTAAATGAGGAATAGTGATGTGTTTGTTCCCGGAAGAAAACTCAAGACTACAATGGAGGCGTTTCAGGGAGTTCAGAAACAATGCTTCCTGATATTGAGAATAACTCCCTTTGGAGTAACTTTGTGCTGTGTGACTTTGCAGATCTTTTTTCATGCTCAAACAGCAACATTACACACTAAAGAAAGCTGGAAATGTAAAAAAACTTTATAGATCCTCTTTGAAGGTGTTCTTAAAAGCTTTGTGTTATGCCTAAAAAGCATTAAGCATTGTAAAATCACTGCAGTGCATGGCCTTTCATGGATTATTGTTTTAAAATAACATTGCTATGAGTCTATACCTTGTGGTTCATAATCTTGCCATACGTTTCCACCAGGGACTCTGCATAGAAAGGAGTTTCCCCGTACAGCATCTCGTACATGCAGACGCCCAGTGACCACCAGTCACATTCGGGGCCATATTTCCCTTTCCCGTCCTCCATAGCTTGCAGGATCTCAGGAGAGATGTAGTCTGGAGTGCCCACAGCCACAGAGGACTGCACCTGTGATGACAGAAAACGAGTTTAAGAGCATGCTGGAAAGTTCAACAGGAGAAAAGGCTGCATATTACACTCAAAACTGGAACACATTCTCAATTTAGTAAGCTTAATTGGACTGGTTTAATTTACACTTAATTTCTGCTTTGGAAACAAAGTCGAGTTTACAAGGAACTGGTTGACAGCCATACAGAATTTTCTGCTTTGTTGTCTTAGTCATGTCTGTACTAAACTGCACTAGTCATTTACTGCTATTTAGTCAAGGGTCTAGCTACATTTTAATAGTCTGTCTAGTGGTTTTTAAACTTTAACATTTTTTGGATCAAAAAGACACTTTATATTATATGAAATGCATCCTGGTGTCAATTCATGACACAATGTCAGGTCTCTACCTGCAGGGCTGTGATGCCTGGTAAAGACTTTTTGCATGAATGCAATTATTTGCATGAATCTCACAAAACCTGTCAAGAACATGGCTTTTCTTTTTCCTTTTCTCTTTGTCATTAAGTATAGCCAGTCTTTTTGACAGGTATCATGAGATTCATCTATTTACTGTGGTGTTTGTTATTACGACTGCAGGAAAATTCAGGACCTGGCATGTTGAGAACAGAAACAGAGAGGGGTTCAGTGTCTGTCTGAGCAGATCACATCACAACACATCCTGTCAGGGAACAAGGCTGAAAGGCAAACTGATCCCTGAAAATGCGTCTTTATTGGCACAACACTCATCACTATAAAATGCAAATTAATAACTCAAGCCATTTCATTGGTTGCAGCCAGCAGAGGTGGGCGTGGCCTAGGGGAACATGTCGCTCAAAGTATTCAGATACACAAAGACCTCTCAGAGCACAAACCACATTGAGAGAGAAAAAAGAGATAGAGATATCACTAATGAACAAGGGGGATGATTGGAGCTTCCTGGCCTGGGTTTAAGTGGGCTGAGCAGCCGGAAACCGCCTGTAATGCAGCCTGTGGCAGATGTGTGCAGCTGGAAGAATTTGTGGAAGTGAGGCAGTAAATTAGCTGCTCTCGCTGGCAGTGACACACACTTGAAAACACACGGACATGTGAAGAGAGTTAGGCACACACGTGCGAACACGCAGAGACCACACTCACGCTGCTCTTGTCAGAAGTCGGGGGGATATCCAGCCGAGCTGTCTGCGACGTGCCAGAAAACAGCAGCACATATCAGATCAAGTGAAATACTCACCCCTTCTTCAAAGACAACTCTGAAATACAACTCTGATCAGAAACTGCCTTTCAAACCGAGGGTGTCCTCTGGGTCTCCCATTATTTTATATTAAAACAGTGTGCCTACATGATTGAGCTGGAGCCCAATTTCTTCAACAGAATTGTTTTTTTGTTAAGCACAACTCTCAATTTATTGTCCAAGCCCTTCTCATCAGAAAACTAGATGAAAGAGCATGTGTCAGATGACATAAAACTCTTTTTGTAGCATTTTCTTTGAGGCTAGAATACACTACAACTTTTGCACAGTTTTTTTTTTAGATGAGTCAACAATAGTTGCCGAAAGTCTTTTCGCCAGTCGGAGTTGACAGATTTCACAGAAAATCGCACAGTGTGTGATGGATGCAGACTCTGATTTTTAGCATCAGAATATGATTCCATCCTGGCGGAGGATATAGAAACGTTTGATATTTTGAGCCCATTTTAGAAAACATATTGTAATGTATGATGCATCGCTACTGATTCACACAGATAAAACAACTGATAGCGCCAATCACCTCTTACTCCCATTATAATCTATAGTGTCCATACTGGCCATACTGCATTCAAATGCGCTTGGCTTGTTTTTTTCTTAGGCGACTTAGCGCATAGAGTCGCTACAAATACTACTGCAGTCATCCCTGCACATTTGTTTCATCTGCCACGAGTCTTTTAGCAATGAGCTACATGTTTCTGTTGAGTTTGTTGTGTTCGAAGTCTGGTAGTGTATGACCCTCAGCCGGCAAGTGTATAATGCCCAGTTTTTCTCTGTAACCATTGACAAAGTAGGCAAGTGAACAATGCCTAGGTTTAAATCTGTTCGGATTTTAAAAATCGTGTAGTGTATTCCAGCCTTCAGCTGTGTAGTAATAATCTAATAATCTACACATGCACTGAAACTGACTTTATTTTTAAGAACCTTAAATGCCGATACACTTGCACTACCATTCAAAAGTTTGGGGTCGTAAGATTAAAAAAACAAAAACAAATTAATCTCTCTTGCTCACCGAGGCTGTATTAATTTGATCCAAAATACAGTAAAACATAAATATTGTGGAAATATTATTACAATTTAAAATAACTTGTTTTCTATTTTAATATATTTTAAAATGTAATTGATTCCTGTAATGGCAAAGCTGAATTACTCCAGTCATCAGTGTCACATGATCCTTCAGAAATAATTCTAATATGCTGACTTGATGCTCAAGAAACATTTATTATTGTTATCAATGTTCAAAACAGTTATGCTACTTAATTTGTGTGGATTTTTTTTAAAAACGTGATACTTTTTTCAGGATTCTTGAATATAATAGAAAGAACATTATTTATTTTAAATAGTTTTTTTGTTTTCTTTATGAATTTGATGCGTGCTTGCTAAATAAAAATAGTCATTTCTTGAGAAAAAAAAAACACTGCCCCCCAACTTTTAAACAGTAGTGTAATTGAGGCAAAACATTGTTGGGATATGAAGTGAACTAAAATATGGGACAACCAACCCAAAACTGATCCCAAAAAATAGCTACACACTTACATCACACTTAAAAAAAAATCCTCAATGTCACTGCATAAGATAGACTTGATTCCAAAGTATTTTCTCGTTCACTTTCTCCCTAGTGATTTAAAAATATATATCTTCAGTAATGGATTATGCAATTCGCAATGCCTCGGGAGACTTTTTAAGTCCCATGAGGCATATGCTGTAAGTGACATTTTATTAGGATGTTTTCTTGGAATCAATGCCATTACTTTGGTGTTGGTAGCACCAGTTGAGCTAGAGAAACACTGATGAGAGCTTTGCATTAAAATAAATATGTTTTGTTTTTACATTTACACATTCCTGTTGTGAGGCTTTCAAGTTCAAGATCTGTCTGACTCATTACAGTGTAGATTAAAACCCTAAAAACACTAAAACGCATTATCAGCTCTAAACAGCAAACCCAATGACTTCCTCCTCCTGTGAAATATGAGGATTAATCTTCTGGTGTGCTCTTATGTCTGCATATCCACTGATATTCAAACAGCTAACATACATACCGTTCCATCCTCCCTGAGTTTAAGACAGGAGCCGAAATCTGCAAGCCGAATGTGTCCATTCACATCCATGAGAATGTTATCTGGCTTGATGTCTCTGTCAGAGAGAAAACAGAATGACACATTAACACAAAATCAATAAAAGATTTGAGATGTTATATGTTGATGTGAAAGAATTTGCTATGAGCCATGTTCAAAGCTGCCATGGTTGTGGATTCAAATCCCAGGGAACACACACACGAACCACATTTACTCTTTGAATGCACAGCAAGTTGTTTCGGATACGAGTGCATGCAAAAATACATTAACGTAAATGTAAATATTGCTGTTATTATTGTATTTGGTTTACATGAAGCAAAAATATTTTTTGAGGCATGCTACAGCTTAGAGCCAGAGGACTTTAGAGAGCTTCTTAATGAGACGGAGCAGTAATTCACAGTGGGCTTCACAGTGGGGACTTGTGTCCGCCCCGTAAATCACCTCTATTCCTGAGAGAGCCACAGAGGAAACGGCTCTGTGACACAGAAAGCCTCCATCCACTCCACATAACACAAGCTCTTATGAGAGGAAGTCAAAACAAACAGAGGTCAGAGATTTGAACCTGTCATTTGCAGGGCAGGATTAGTCTTAATAGGGTATGAGAGGTGTTCTCTGCCCCGTCTGTGACCTGCCCATGGGGAAACCGGCACTAGAAGCATAAACAAACAGGCATCAAAGTGTCGCAAGTTCATGTCTCCATTACAGCTTATATGAACCTATGTGTGAGAGAACACGCTCGAGGCGAGAGCGAAACACACACTGTTCTTATTCTTTTTCACGCTCACGCTCTTGTTCGCCCCTCGTAAATTTGATCCAGGAGGGTTGACGTGGAGCAGTAATAAAGACGGAGTGAATGTTAGCATGTGCCTTGTATAGACATGAATTACTACAACACTCGTGAGGTGAGTTTCCTTCAATATCTCACCCAAACGGCCCTGAATCCTGTAACAATGTTCAATGGGCAGTCGTTGTTTTTTAGCTTTTTTTTAAATAACCATAGTAAAAAGCCCTATTGAGATTTATAATGAAAACAGTTGTACTAAGAGCTGATGGAAACTTGATACTGAGGTATATCATATTCTACAATTTTTGCAGCATTTTTATATTCCTGAAATTTAAGAAATGAGTCTGTGCAAACTGAATATAAACTGCTACTGAAATAGAAACCAAGCAATCAACAAAACCTCCTGTCGCTTGTGGCGGTTTGTCTACTGGTTACGAGAAAAACTCATGCCTGGTTAAGACAAGGCTATAATATTAGTAAATGCTTCACCCTAAACATAATTGAAACATACATAAATTTACATTTTCCATCATCTTTTAGACATTTGGAAATTACCTACAACATCCTACATTACCATTCAAATGTTTGGGGTCAGTAAAGAAATTAACACTTTTACACTCCAACATTAATTTTTTACTGTATTTTTTATCAAATAAATAGAACCTCGCTGAGCATTAGAGACTTGCAAAAACATTTTTAAAAAAATCTTACTGACCCCAAACTTTCAAACAGTAGAGTACATTATGATCTTTTTGCATGCAAGAGATTTGAGAGCTAAATATCAAATGCTTCCTCGCACAAAGACTTTTTTTAAAGTGAATGAAGTCCTGATCATGCTTTTATTGTATGTAAAAAGCAGCATGAAAAATTCAGAAGAAAGTGAGTCATATGGGTTTGGGATTTTTTTTTTTTTTGGTGAACTATTGCCTTAATGTGCTCATGGTTGTGACATCATAGCCATGACAATATATGAATGCCTCATTTTTGCAGTTTAGTTTCAATAAATGTTCAGTGCAGACTGGGGTTGTGAACTATAGAGGATTTCACATAAAAAAAAAAAAGTTTTTCATGGAATGTCCCCTTCAAAACACTCCTGCTGCGACTCCATTTGAGAGCTAAGGAATGAAAACAAAGAGTACTTTCGTGGTCTACTACAATTTATAGTCATAACTGGGGACTCTTCCAAAAAAAATCAGCACGGGAAGCCTGGACAGTCATGGAGACTTCCTCACAGGGAACACTTCTCTGGGCACATTAAAGAGTCTCTACAAGCTGTGTGAATCGGATCACTGATTTTATCCTTTATACGGCAGCGGAAACTTCACATTTGTCCCAGATGAGGACCTGTGTGGATTTGGCCCGTGTGTGGGTACGGGCACGACACTGGTTTGGATTGCCTCATTAGAGGCCGTGTTTATTTGTTCCGCCCCTCTCCGGCTGCTTTCCCTCCATGTTTCCACAGAGGCAGAGCTACTGTGAAGGGAGGCCGCCTCAGGAGAACAGGCGGAACGGTTCACATGCAAACCAATACTGATTAACATGACTCATCTGGTGCTCGAGATCAGGATCTCCTGGAGTCTGTTCTGGGATCAGAGGAAAATGGTGATGACACTCGAAAAATACAGTTTCAACATTTCATATCTTAAACACTCATGCACGCCATCAAATCAAAGCTTGTGAAATACCACTTTTCTTAAAAGGAGAACTGACTTAAAAGACCTTAGTTTCTTCTTTAGACAAATATAAAACATAGACCTTGCTGAGATTTGAGAAGCAGTCGTCAAAAGTCGTTAAACTGCTGTTGTATTGCTGAGGTTATTTTAACCACTGACTCTGCACAACCTCATCCTATGAAAGTACATACAAAGAGAATTTGCTTTTGCAGCGCAGAAAACCGTCGTCTCGACATGTACACAACACAAACCAACTACAGTGTTTGAGAACGGGAAACAGTAATACAATTATCAGTAATAAAATAATAACTAATAATCATATTACGAGCAATAGCACAAATAAATACAATAGAACAAACATTTACAAATGAAATAAACAGTTATTTTCAGGTTTTTCATGTAGGTCTAACTTTTCAGGTAGGGTACAGAAATAGTAATCAAATATAAAATATCACTGCATTGTCTTCTTTACTGTAAAAATATAGATTACATTTATTCAGTCAAGAGCAGTGAACGATTTTTCTTTTGTTTGATTAACATAAAAACAGACAGCAGCAGGATAATTAGGCTGCTGTCACTTTAAGAGCTGCACGGACCCAATATACTGTTACACATGTATCTCATGTTAACGTTTAATGTTTAACCAACTACGTTTACGATGATACTCGACAGGCAATTTGAGAATTTTGTGTGAATATAAACGTGCAAGCTCAGGAAGTCGTGAAAGAGTATTCGCGCGATGTGAGACATGGTACTCTGGATACCAAAGTTGAATATTTAAATTGGCAAGGCTAAAAAATCCGCAAATTATCAAATTCTGTGAAGATGCAGCTCTGGCCCGATCGGGCAAGTGAACTGGCCCGAGTGTCTTTCACGCCCCACGGGTGCCATCGGGCAGTCCTTTTTGTCGAGGCCTGTAAAACTTTTATTAAACTAAAAATTATTCCTGAAATTAAAGCGGAAATAAAACAAAAAATGAAAAACTTAAACTTAGAAAAAAAACTTAAAATGATGCCTTGGCAACTAACTAAAATAAGTTTAAGTAGTAAAATTACGAACACTAAATTTGAAATGGAAATAAATAGAAATATTAAATAGAAATATAAGAAATCTAATAAAAATGACAAACGCACATAACAAAATTACTAAAATTTTTAAATTAAAATAAAATAAATCTTAAAAGCTAATTAAAAATAATAATAATAAATACTATATTAGTACGTAAACAATTAAATAACACTGGTCTAATAACTAATATACAGACACAATTTAGGTTTTTTTTTCAGATTTTTAATGAGTTCACAGGTCAAATATAAGAATATAACCTAGTGAGATACATCTAACAACATGACATAATCATCCGTTCGACGGATTAAGGATCAAGGTCGACGTCCCTCCTGCCAGTAGGTGAACTAAACCCCAGTCCTCCTGACAACACCGGAGCTAACATCATCCCCTCAGCCAGTCAAAGTGTTGAAAGAAAAACTTATCTTCCTCTCACATGAAGGATGCTACACACAGGCCCTGACAGAAACACAACGCTGGGAAGCAGGAGGACATTAAAATGTGATTAGAGCTGGTTTCCTGCTCTGTCGAGTCGACGCACGTCACCACAGCTGCGGCGAGACTACAAATGCAAATTTATATGAAAGGCTAATGTTTTATGTATTTGAGGAGCGGAAAAGAGTGTCTTAAATATAATAAAATAATATATCAACCATTGAACAAGCTATCAGCGTCTGTCAAAATTCTTGCTGATGTATGTGGTCAACAAAGACCAAGAGGACATTATTAAGATGAGTTTGAGGAAAACAATCAAGAAAGAGAGAGATGTGTCCCTGTAGACTGTATTCACCTCCCATTAGGGTTGGGACGATACACTTATCTCCTGATACAATACTATTACGATTCTTGGGTGCCGATTAGATATGTATTGAGATTTTTAAAAATAGGTATAAATGACCTTATTGTGTGAATGGTCATGCAATGTTTCATGTCCTCAGGGTCTCTTTAACACACACACACACAGAGAGAGAGAGAGAGAGAGAGAGAGAGAGAGAGAGAGAGAGAGAGAGAGAGAGAGAGAGAGAGAGAGAGAGAGAGAGAGAGAGAGAGAGAGAGAGAGAGAGAGAGAGAGAGAGAGAGAGAGAGAGAGAGAGAGAGAGAGAGAGAGAGAGAGAGAGAGAGAGACAGGAGGGGCAGCAGCTGGTCAGTAGATGGGCAGGTGGTGGAAGACTGTGTGTGTGTGAGTGATAGAGACAGTAAAGGATCAGTGGGCACTGAGAAACAGAGCCGTGTTGTTAAAAATAACTTCTCTCTCTTTCTTTCTCAGCCAGCCCAAAAAATGCTTTGATCCACAGAGCATTCCAACGCACTTATTAGTCGCTCTCTGTAGGACATGATTCTTATTCTGCAATCAATTATTTCTTAATAACTTATGAATAATGACCATTTATTTACTGATTCAGAAAGTAGTCATACATGCAGGATACATGTACATTCAACCACTATTTCAAAATTAACCATTTCACAATTCACATCAGTGTCCTGATCATCCTATAAGGGTTTATTCTGCCATAATCACTAACATACGACATACATGCACAGAACACAAACTTAACTATCGTTCGGATATAGTTCAGATTTATTCTGCAAGGATGCATTAAAATGACCGAAATTGACAGTCTAGACATTTATAATGTTACAAAAGATTCTAGAAAAAAAAATATCCTAGAAAACCACTAACAAAACTACATAAGAAACAAAACTACATAAGAAAAAAGATATAAATATGGGTTTACTTGCAATGAGGATAAACATGGTTTTGTGTGTTTATTATAGTGCCTGGTGAGAACATGAAACAAATAAATTAACCAATAATAAACTAGGGGTGGGCGATATACTGGTAGACACAATTAAACAGTGGAAATTCGTCAACTGGTAGTTTTTTTGGACTATTGTCTCTACCACGGTTATGCTCAAGTCACGTTGCTGTGCTGCACCATCACAAAAACGTACCATTTGCATGCATTTTTAAGCATTGTTGTTTAAAAACAAGTGATTTAAGCAGCGAAAGACAACTAATTTCACTATATGCGGGCGCTGTGAGATGGTTTCTGAGCGATGTCTGAGAGACGCACGCACATGAAGCCACTGCTCAGAGCGCGTGAGGACTGAACTGAGTGCTTTTTGCCACCTAACCGGGTTTAATAGAAATTGGGTGAAAAAGAAAAATGTCCTAATAAAGGCAAGCTGATGCCAACCTCACGGCATGATGACGAGACCACTGGAAACTCTTATCAGACGAGCTATGTTTACAGAAAAAGAGATTGGTACTGCCAAGATACTGAGAGAGACAGAATTCCACAAATTCCTAACATTAACATGGTGCTAGGATTGGCTGTGTCCACCAAATAGTTTTTTCCGAAGGCCAGCATATTTTTTTCAAATATTTTCAATGGTAGCGTCGTGTATTTAAAAATGCCAGCAGCGTGACAAGACACTCAGCGTCTATTTCACACTGGGCGCTTGGCGTTTTTTCCAGACCTTTTTTGGGATAAAATTTAATTTTCAAAGCTCATCACTGTCGCTTTTTACCCAGCTGTCCAATCACAATGGAGGAGGGGCGGGACAATTATGCTACGTCGATCATGTGCTCTCAAGAGCCCGAAGCAAAGCATTTTCAAAAGGGCTCCTGGTGTGTTTTCGGCTGGCTAAAAAGGCTTTGTTGGACACATGACCTTAGTTTGATCTGCACTGCTATTAGTCATGTCTGCAAAGGCAGGCTTAGTGTTGTCAAAAATATCAATATTTATCAATATCAATCAATATTGTCTTTAAATTCAATTTACTATTTGAAATCAAGCTTCCTTGTGCTGTGTGTCAGCTACTGCAACACAATTACCCCATTATAAAAACAAATACATTAAGTTAGCAAATATTTGTGAGATTGTAATGGTAATTGATCAACGTTTATATGAAAAAAGCTTAAAGGAACACTCCACCGTTTTTTCATATTAAACTATGTTATTCCCTTAACTAAGACGAGTTGATACATACCTCTCTCGTCTCAGTGCGTGCACTCAATCGCTCTGGCGTGCGGCGACACTTTGATAGCACTTAGCTTAATAGCACTTGGGAGCACTTCGACTCGGCGCAGTAAAAAGTCACGTTGGTTCTAATGACAGAAGTGAGAGGAAGAGGCTTTTTCAGGCGTGACTTTTTACTGCGCCGAGTTGAAGTGCTCCCAAGTGCTATTCCGCCATACATTATAGTTATCCTTTTTACCCGCTTAGAAAAACGCCACGTTTTATTTTGTGTCACCATACTTGGTTGTGTAGCTACTCGTGTAACTGTATTTAAATAGGGAAAACGTGGAGGTGTTTGGTCGCTTCTAACTTCATCTCTGTTTGGTCCCTAATGAATGAACTGGGCTAAGCTAAGTGCTATCAAAGTGTCGCCGCGCGCCAGAGCGATTGAGTGCACGCACTGAGACGAGAGAGGTATGTATCAACTCGTCTTAGTTAAGGGAATAACATAGTTTAATATGAAAAAACGGTGAGGTATCCCTTTAAAGGCTTTACCATATAAAGTCATCTCTTCAGAAGATTTTTTTGATTGCCTAGACTTCCCATAGATGGATAAATATATAAATATATACACAACCCCAAATCAGAAAAAGTTGGGACACTGTACAAATTGTGAGTAAAAAAGGAATGGAATAATTTACAAATCTCATAAACTTATATTTTATTCACAATAGAATATAGATAACATATCAAATGTTCAAAGTGAGACATTTTGAAATGTCATGCCAAATATTGGCTCATTTTGGATTTCATGAGAGCTACACATTCCAAAAAAGTTGGGACAGGTAGCAATAAGAGGCCGGAAAAGTTAAATGTACATATAAGGAACAGCTGGAGGACCAATTTGCAACTTATTAGGTCAATTGGCAACATGATTGGGTATAAAAAGAGCCTCTCAGAGTGGCAGTGTCTCTCAGAAGACGGGCAGAGGATCACCAATTCCCCCAAAGCTGCGGCGAAAAATAGTGGAGCAATATCAGAAAGGAGTTTCTCAGAGAAAAATTGCAAAGAGTTTTAAGTTATCATCATCTACAGTGCATAATATCATCCAAAGATTCAGAGAATCTGGAACAATCTCTGTGCGTAAGGGTCAAGGCCGGAAAACCATACTGGATGCCCGTGATCTTCGGGCCCTTAGACGGCACTGCATCACATACAGGAAGGCTACTGTAATGGAAATCACAACATGGGCTCAGGAATACTTCCAGAAAACATTGTCGGTGAACACAATCCACCGTGCCATTCGCCGTTGCCGGCTAAAACTCTATAGGTCAAAAAAGAAGCCATATCTAATCAGGATCTAGAAGCGCAGGCGTTTTCTCTGGGCCAAGGCTCATTAAAAATGGACTGTGGCAAAGTGGAAAACTGTTCTGTGGTCAGACGAATCAAAATTTGAAGTTCTTTTTGGAAAACTGGGACGCCATGTCATCCAGACTAAAGAGGACAAGGACAACCCAAGTTGTTATCAGCGCTCAGTTCAGAAGCCTGCATCTCTGATGGTATGGGGTTGCATGAGTGCGTGTGGCATGGGCAGCTTACACATCTGGAAAGGCACCATCAATGCTGAAAGGTATATCCAAGTTCTAGAACAACATATGCTCCCATCCAGACGTCGTCTCTTTCAGGGAAGACCTTGCATTTTCCAACATGACAATGCCAGACCACATACTGCATCAATTATAATATCATGGCTGCGTAGAAGAAGGATCCGGGACTGAAATGGCCAGCCTGCAGTCCAGATCTTTCACCCATAGAAAACATTTGGTGCATCATAAAGAGGAAGATGCAACAAAGAAGACCTAAGACAGTTGAGCAACTAGAAGCCTGTATTAGACAAGAATGGGACAACATTCCTATTCCTAAACTTGAGCAACTTGTCTCCTCAGTCCCCAGACGTTTGCAGACTGTTATAAAAAGAAGAGGGCATGCCACACAGTGGTAAACATGGCCTTGTCCCAACTTTTTGAGATGTGTTGATGCCATGAAATTTAAAATCAACTTATTTTTCCCTTAAAATTATACATTTTCTCAGTTTAAACATTTGATATGTCATCTATGTTGTATTTTGAATAAAATATTGAAATTTGAAACTTCCACATCATTGCATTCTGTTTTTATTCACAATTTGTACAGTGTCCCAACTTTTTCTGATTTGGGGTTGTCTATAAAAAATATCTATATGACAGTATATGCAGCATTTTTTCCTTGTGGTATCACATGTATTGAATACCGATACTTTTCAAGGTATTGTATCAAAGTTAGAAATGCCAGTATAGTGACAACACTAATCACTATTACTAGCGCTCATGCTTAAATGTTACAGATTTGAATAACCCCTAACACAAACTTTTTGTCATGCCAATAAAGCACTGCTGAATTTGCATTGCCAGAAAGAGAGAGTGCTCAATGAACTGAAACGCTTTCCCATGGCTAGGCGGTCCAAAGTCATGAGCTGTACTTAAAACCCTGCAATTTTCCCTATAAATGCGTAAACAGTAAACACCAATGGCCTTTAGCATGACCCAGCATTCCTCTCTCTTGCAACTATTTGTTATTTGTCAGTCTCGCGAGTGGAAGGGGGTGGTCAAAACAGCAAACATCCCTCCCAGCCCTTCCGCAAATAGACCACTTACAGTGATGACCATGTTTACTCTACTAGCAGCTATTTTCTCTTCCTGATTTTCTCTTTCCACAAAGAAACACGGGAAAGACTGCTTCCTGCAGTTCAAAAAACTTTTGGCATTATGAGCTTTTAAAAAAAAATTGCAGTTCTGGACATATAAACAAAACTTCTTGTTAACTGGTCAGTGAAAAAAATAAAAATAATGTAACGCTCAATATTCATGCTCAGTGTGAATTACCCCATAATCGGATCGTACTTTCTGGTGTCTAATTGGTTTAAATCCAGCTAGCATAACTCCGCCCTTTCTTAAGAGCATTCCAGACAAAGCACACATTTCCCAGACACTTCACATAAACCAATTAGCTACATATCAACAAATAAAGAGTCAAAGATGTCAGTGTTGTGCATCAAGGCCTCAACACACACACCAACAGAAAGAGAGGACAAGTGATCAGAGGAAGGGAGGTAATCCTGCTTTAAAAGAGCATGTTGATCTGTGGACACCATCTGCCCTGACATCAGACAGACAGAGAGAAGTGGTATGGCTTACTGACCACTAACGTCTCCAATGGTCAGCTGTCCGGTTGTACTATCAGAGAGCCTCATCGCAGTCACACTGAGCATTTCACAAAGAATGGTGTCTCATTTCCTGGAAATGAGGCATCACTTCCTATGAGGAGCAGAACAACTAGCAGTGGTGTACCACTTCCTTCAGGGTTTACACCGCATCCTGTTTAGTGGTTTACAACAGGCCTCAACTTCCTCAACAGGTGCTGTTTTTCTTAAATGCATCTAAAATGACTTAAAGGAGAACTCCGGTCAATTTTAACATTGAGCTCATTTTTTTGTACATTTGGAGTGCTGTCAATACAGAGAACGACAAAAATCGGTGTTGCCTACACAGAGTTATTCTATTTTTAAAATTTGCACCCTGTTGACTTCAATGGGGCAAGTTTTAAACCTGCTTTTAGCCTCTTAACATCCTTGATGTGTCATTACAAGTGCACAGAAAATGTGAGTGATTCCTTCAGAGTGAACACGAGTGAATCTGACTGCAGAAGATGTGAAAGATATGTATAAAAATTATGTTATTTAAGCCAGCGCAAATACCTGTGTTTATATCCTGTTTTCGGTTGAAGTCCAAAGTAGTCGATTGCCGAGTTCATGCGCATAGGTTTAGTTACCTATATATATATATTTATATATATATATATATATATATATATATATATATATATATATATATATATATATATATATATATATATATATATATATATTTATTTATATATATATATATATATATATATATATATATATATATATATATATATATATATATATATATATATATATATATATATATATATATATATATATATATATATATATATATATATATATGAAGAGTTCAGATGCAAAAGCCTCTAAGTGCCATCTGAAATTTTCTTCTAGAATGATAATTTTTATAAAGCTTGTATATTTAGGTTAAGTAATTTCACTTAAATGACAATTAATAGGTAATTTGCATTGCCATTTAAGTGAAATTATTGAACTTAAATATACGAGCTTGATAAAAATGATCATTCTAGAACAAAATTTCAGATGGCACTTAGAGGCTTTTGCATCTGAACTCTTCATATATATATTCACATCTAATTGCACCTGATTATTGATTGTTCATATGAAACATGCAAAAAATTTTTTTTGATAATATTCATAATAATATATTAATATTAAGTATAATAATATTAATATAAATTAATAATGTTTAAATTTAAAAGCTTAACTTTAATCACACTGCTGAAAAATGTAGTTTAGTTTCAAAGCATCACAATTTTTAGTTCCTTCCCAAAAAGGAAGATCCCAATTTCCACATTTACAGTCTTAAGCCCTATTCGGACGGGACTAGTTTTCCAAACGACGTTTGAGTTACAATTCTTATCAACCTACGTCTGTGATTTCATGTACGGATTCGGACGGGACTAACATCTCCGTGTTTATTACCGAGGTAGGAGTGTCTGTGTTTTACATGTGGGCATTGCAGAAGATCACGTGTTCAGAATGCGTGGATTGCATATGGTCATTTGAAATTAAGTACTTTTAAAATTAAGCACTTTGAAATATAAAGTAAAACGTCCTAACGTATTTAGTGTTTTGTAAACATTTTATAAAAATTGTAGTATAAAAAAACTAAACATAGATTTATCATCATGATTTTATAGAACTGGGTTCTTATAATAAACCCACCGGAATAAAAAGTTTTAACTTTTATAATTTACATGTTATGTAATTAAGTGCAGAAATGAAAGTACCTGAAACTGATATTACAGTATCCAGTCTTAACAGTTTACGTGATTTGGCTCTTCTTGTTGATTTCATTTTTTTTATTATTTCTTCGCAGTGTAGGCTACCAAACTACATCCATTATCGGTGCGCAAAAAGCAGAAACTTGAATACCGGCTCGATAGCAAGAGATTGTACGGTAGTTCACGTTGACCAAAACACATAAGAAAAAGCGTTTTGGAAAAAAAATGTTCGGCAATCACAGACATTCGCATTCGGACGGGATTAGATTTCTCTGAGGACCGCCGAGTTTGACGAAAAACAGTAGGTAATTTGCTCTGGAATTTTTACAGAGGTCGTGTGAGAAAAAGACAGACATGGCAGATTCGGACAGGATTAAAATCTCAAAGTACGTCTGTGAAACAGAAATTTCTCTAACGTCCCCCTGTGAAACTAGTCCCGTCCGAATAGGTCTTTAGACAAATCTACCGATTCATTATGGCTTGTTTAATTCCCGGTCAAAAGAAAATAGAACAACAGAGAAAAACAATTGAATGTTATCTGTAAGGACGCTGACTAAGACGGCTCCAATCATCTGATGACAGCTATTGGCAGTTGACTGTAAGAGACACCAAGGACCTGCGGTCAGGAGAGGGCCGTATCTATCCGACCCATCAGGTTATCATCCCGAGAGAGAGGGAAAAGGGGTGGAAATTCAGGAATTCAGATCAATATCTGCACACAGTCCAGAGGAGGGTCAATAACCAGATTATCACAAACAGACCTCGCTAAACCACTAGAGTGAAGATCTCAGGAGCTCCAGAATAACTGAGGTGTGTGTTTGTCAATGCGACAGAGGCCGACCTCATGATCCGAATGAGCTCCAGGCTAGATTTTCTCTGCCAGCAACTCATTCGAGCAGAAAACATGCACACCTGAATCAATATTAACCCAGATTACACAATAGCTTGGAGCGGAGCTGTGATGGAGAGGTTAATTCCCCATCCAAAACAGCCCTGAGAAGAATCTTACAAGAGGAGACAAAACTTCACATACTTAAACCACAATAACCTACTGTTACTAATGGCTTCCTCCAGCTGGACAGTTACTGTACTTTATAAACTCGAACCTTACAGTTGTTACACTGTAAGAACAGGAAGCTGTGAACTGCCATACAAAGGTCACAGAGTAGTTTACTGCTGACTTCAGTGTCGGCTTCCTGCTAAAAGAGACCGCAGGAATGCGAGGGGGCTTTCTTCTGCGGCCTCCAGGATTCTGCAGATGGTGATCAGCGATGTGGTCGAGGATCTGGGGTTGAGATCTCGCTCAGAAGCTGCAGTGGTGTTCATTCCTCTGGGAGCTCCTGAGATTCCAGGCAAAGATGGACGATCCTGGTGATCCCAAGAGGCTGTGCAGCTGTGCCACACCACACCCTGAATCAAGCACCAACAGGATCTCACTACACACTTTGGTTATGTTCAGAATGGAACATTAGCATACTGTATACTGTGCAGTATGGTATAATCACTACTTTTTGAAATAGCATGCAGTATGCTTGTCACATGACCTCACTATGTTGCATGTTTAATTTTGCGAGTTGTGCCAATTTTTCATCTCAGAAATATGGTTATTTTGCATTTTTAATCCAATTGTGTGAAAATATTTAAAAAATGTTGGCAGCCTGATCAAATAAGATGACACAAAGAAAGGAAATCTTCGAAATTGTGGTTGATATTAGGGCTGGGTATCGATTAGAGATGGGCATTTTTCAAAAATATTGTATTAGAATATTCAGGCTTATAAAAATAGAATATTCTAATATTAGTTTATTTAAATGACGTTTAAGCGAGAAAGACGTTCTTTTTTTAAGTTTAAGTTTAAGTTTTTGTCACGATTTCTGAACAAGCTTACTATATATCTTAAGGTTTTCTTTTAGTTGAAAACATCAAACAATATATGTAAACAAAAAAATATATAAAGAACAAAAGCATAAGCTCAAGCAGCGCGAACAGGGGGAAAAAACGCTAATAAAGCAGTTATCGTACAGACCGTACATATGCACTCGAGTCAGCATATGGTTATCGTGTTTATATTGTTTCACATTCATGTTGAGAAAAACAATAATATCCACATGCTCGAGTGAGAAAAGACACTGTCCTGACAGACATTGCAGAGACACAAAGATAACGGTTTGCTAAGCAAAGTTTCAACCAGCACTTTGGGTTTTTATTTTTCGCATAATAATTAGGCCTACAGATCGAATAATCGAAAATTAGAATATTCGTGCACATCCCTAGTATCGATACAGACGTTCGATTTGATTTGATTTTATACCGATTCAAAAGATCTAAATGTGATTTGATTTTCGATTCAATTCAAGATTTTCGATTCTATTCAATTAATTCAATGATTACATTTTTACAGGCCCCGCCACAAAAAAAGTAATAAATGAATAAAAGAGTAATTGTTTTGGTTATTTTTGACCTATGTATCTTTTAACAATTCTCGGCAGGATTATTAGGCTGCTGTCAATGTAAGACATCTCTACTATTTGCATTCACTTAAGCCATAACCGACTATAGCCCTATTCGCACGGGATTAGTATTACCTAGGGACCTCCGGTAATTTGTAATAATCGCAGAGGTTAGATTTTTCTCCGATAAAAACTATGAAGTGCTGCAAAAGAGAAAACAAACTACAGTAAAGACGTGATCCGGAAGCTCAACTCGGACCGTTGTCATGGAAACATCAAATTAAGCATTTTGGCGCAGCATGGAAGCTCTTTTGGAAAGTTTGGACGCTTTTTGTGGTAGTGTAATTTAGTAGTCTGTATCGTGGAGCATTTCTTTGTCTCACACGGCCTCTAAAGACGTCCATCCTGTAAGTATCTCAAGAAATCAAAGTGTGAAAGAGTAAAAATGATATAAAATGAAATAAACCAAATAAAATGAATAGAAAAACAAGCCTATCGCGACGTTTCGGTATTTATAATACCTTCTTCAGGCAGGCTTGTTGTAAATATGGACAAAGAATAAAAGAAAAAGAAGATATTGTGGAAATTGCAGTAATTTGCAAGAGACAACTTCTCACTTTGAGCACACGAATGCGTGTCGTTTATTTTACAAGGTAAACAAAAAACCACGGAAGAAAAGCGCTGCCGCGCGTCCTACGTCATCACACCTTCCCAACGTCTTAAAGGGACCGCGATCCCTGAACAGTTATGCAGAAAAACAGTGTACAGAACTACACTTAATAACAAAGGTGAATTATGTCTTTTACATTCACTACACACGTCCCCCCAGAATTCACCATAACATAAAAACCAAACAGTCAACGTGGAGGTGGGCGTATCAACCGGCCACAACGACTGCGCTTTACCGAAGGTCGAGGAGACCCCAATGCAGCCGGTGTAACGTCATTACACGGGTGAGGGGCATGGAGTGTGGGAGGCTTGAGTGGGATGGGAGCACAGGGTGGGGGCAGAGCAGGAGGCCGTCCGCGTCGTGGGGGCTGGGCCAGGTCAATGGGCCTAGCCACGTCCAAATGAGCCGGTTTAAGGCGGTCGATGGAGAGTCGCTCCGGTTTGCCACCCCTGTCCACCACAAAGTGTTTGTCCCCTGCCTCCAGAACCCGGAATGGGCCCTCGTAGGGTGGGCGTAGTGGTCCCCTGTGGGCATCGTGGCGAATGAAAACATAGTCGGCTGTTTGAAGTCCTGCGGGGATATGTGACTGAGGGAGGCTGTGACGGGAAGTGGGGATGGGTGCAAAAAGCCTTGCATTATCCAGTAGAGTAGACCGCTGGAGAGAAGCAGACCAGGGAACGGTGGTGTTAGGGACAAAATCCCCTGGCACTCGCAGCGGCTGTCCGTAAACAAGTTCCGCGGATGAGGACTGAAGGTCCTCCTTTGGTGCAGTCCTGATGCCCAGCATCACCCACGGGAGCTTGTCGACCCAGTTGCTGTCTTTGAGGCTGGCACGCAGGGAAGCCTTCATCGACCTATGAAAACGTTCACAGAGTCCGTTAGCCTGCGGGTGATATGCAGTCGTGCGGTGGAGTTTCACTCCGAGGCTCTGTGCGACAGCGTCCCAAAGCTCAGACGTGAATTGCGCACCTCGGTCAGAGGAAATGTCCGAAGGGGTACCAAAACGGGCAATCCAGGTGCCAATAAATGCCCGTGTCATCTCGACAGACGTCACAGATGTCAGTGGCACAGCCTCAGGCCAGCGGGTGGTCCTGTCAACCATGGTTAACAAATATGTGAAACCTTGAGAGCAGGGCAGAGGACCAACCAGGTCCACGTTTACGTGGTCAAAACGCCTCTCAGGAACCGGGAATGATTCTAATGGGGCTTTAGTGTGGCGGTGTACTTTGGCCCGTTGGCACTCAACACAGGTGTTAGCCCAGTCCCTAACGTCCTTCTTGAGGCCGTGCCAAACAAATTTAGCTGCAACAAGTCTCTGTGAAGCTTTCGCACCTGGGTGGGAGAGACCGTGGATGGCATCAAACACTTGTCGTCTCAACCCTGAGGGAACGATTGGCCGAGGACTACCTGTGGAGATGTCACACAGGAGTGTTGTGCCGGCATCGGCAAAAACCACGTTCTCAATCTGCAGTCCAGTGGTAGAGTTTTTAAGATGTTGCACGTCTGGGTCTGTGGTCTGAGTCGCGGCCATGTGGTTGTAATCTAAACCAAGATGGACTGCCCCTGCCACGGCCCGTGATAGGCAGTCCGCCACGTGGTTGCTCTTACCGGCAACGTGCTGCAAGTCCGTGGTGAACTCGGAAATGTAAGACAGATGCCGTTGCTGGCGGGCAGACCACGGCTCAGCCACCTTGGCCATGGCAAAAGTCAGCGGCTTGTGGTCCACAAAAGCAGTGAAGTGTCGGCCTTCTAGCAGGGAACGAAAGTGTCTAATGGCGAGGTAGAGACCCAGCAGCTCCCGGTCGAAAGTGCTGTACTTCCGCTCACAAGGGCGCAGCTGACGGCTAAAGAAAGCCAGCGGCTGCCAGGCCCCGCCCACCCACTGCTCGTAAACAGCGCCGACAGCGTAATCCGAGGCGTCCGAGGTGATGGCAATGGGGGCTGTCGCAGAAGGATGCGCCAGCATGGTGGCGTTCGCTAGTGCTGTTTTAGTGGCATCAAAAGCCTTGACTCTGCTCTCAGTCCAGTCCACAGCGTGTTTGGGTTTACCCTTCAGGGCCTCGTGCAAAGGCCCCATGAGCTGAGCGGCTCGAGGGATGAAGCGGTGATAAAAATTTACCATGCCGAGGAACTCCTGCAGGGATTTGACAGTGGGTGGGCGTGGGAACTGCATGACTGCCTCCACCTTTGATGGGAGAGGAACTGCCCCGTCCTTAGTGACTCTGTGTCCTAGGAAGTCGATGGTGGAGAGACCAAACTGGCACTTGGCGGGGTTGACAATTAGTCCATGGTGGCTAAGCCGCTCAAAAAGGGTTTGGAGGTGCACCAGGTGCTGAGACTTGGACGTGCTTGCTACCAGGATGTCATCCAAGTACACAAAAAGGAAAGGCAGGTCCCGCAAAACAGAGTCCATGAGGCGCTGGAAAGACTGGGCGGCGTTTTTAAGGCCGAACGGCATGCGTAGGAACTCAAACAGACCAAACGGCGTGATTACTGCTGTTTTGGGAATGTCCCGTGGGTGTACCGGCACCTGATGATATCCCCGGACGAGGTCCACCTTGGAAAAAATTACCTTGCCAGCCAGGTGTGCTGAAAAATCTTGTATGTTCGGGACTGGGTATCGATCAGGTGCCGTTGCCTCATTAAGCCGCCGGTAGTCGCCACACGGGCGCCAGCCGCCGCCAGGTTTGGGGACAATGTGGAGGGGTGATGCCCATGGGCTGTCGGATCGGCGTATTATGCCCAGGCGTTCCATGTTTGCAAACTCAGCCTTTGCAACGGCAAGCTTGGTCGGGTCGAGGCGCCGAGCGCGGACGTAAACGGGTGGACCAGCAGTGGCAAGATGGTGCTCCACACCATGCTTCACAGTAGATGCAGAGAAAGTGGGCTGAGTGAGGGCTGGGAAACTGGCCAGTAGACGGTGGAAGTCATCGGAAGCTGAGAGCATGTTAGACAGTCGGATGGGGTCAGCCTCACTGAGCGTGCACGTATAAGAACAAAACGTGACAGCATCAATCAGACGGCGGTTCTTAACATCTACCAACAGTCCATGTGCACACAAAAAATCGGCGCCGAGGAGGGGAACGGCAACCTTTGCAGTAACAAAGTCCCAACCGAACTGCTGTCCTCCGAAGCACAGTTTGACATACCTTGTTCCATATGTGCGGATGGGGCTACCGTTGGCAGCTTCCATAGGGGGGCCGTGGCTGTCGGTCACCATGTCCAAACGGGATGCAGGCAGAACGCTCCTTTGTGCTCCCGTGTCGCACAGAAAACGGCGACCGGAGATGCTATCGTGGATGAAAAGCAGCCTGCCTACTCGGCCGACACTCATGGCCACTACTGAGCGCCGGCCCTGGCATTTCCCGAAACACTGAAACTGCATGGTGGACGGCATTTGTTGGCCTTGGTTCCAAACTTTGCATGATAGAAACACAATCCAGAGAGCTGTTGGGTGCCAGAAAACTGCTGCCGACGAGAAGTAGTCGCAGCAATAACAGTGGAGTCGTCCTGTGTCACTGAAGAGATATGTGCAGGGGAAAACGCGGCCGCACAATGTCCCTGACTCGCCAGGAAAAATTTATCAGCCTCTTCAGCTAGTTTACGACAGTCAGTGATTGTGGTGTTGGCTAATGCAGCTCTCACTTGGGAAGGCAGCTGACGCAGGAAAAGCTGGATGAAAAGAAAGTCAGGTCTGTGTTCGCCCAAAAGATCCAGCATACGGTCCATGAGCTCGGACGGTTTGCTGTCACCCAGTCCTTGAAGTGAGAAAAGCCTGCTGGCTCTCTCAGTGTCCGACAGTTCAAACGTTTTCAACAGGTGGGTTTTAAGTGCTGTATACTTCTCATTTTCGGGAGGATTTGTAAGAAGGCTAACCACCCTGGATGCTGTTGAATTTCCGAGAGCAGACACAACGTAGTAATATTTAGTCGTATCCGCGGTGATCTCACGCAGCGCGAACTGCGCTTCAGTCTGGGCGAACCATGCAGATGCTGACGATTCCCAGAATTCGGGGAGTTTGAGGGTGACAGCGTTCGCGGTCATGATCGCGTCGTGTCTCTGGATACGTCCAGCAGACTAATGTCGGGGTCACCAGTGTGGAAATTGCAGTAATTTGCAAGAGACAACTTCTCACTTTGAGCACACGAATGCGTGTGTCGTTTATTTTACAAGGTAAACAAAAAACCACGGAAGAAAAGCGCTGCCGCGCGTCCTACGTCATCACGCCTTCCCAACGTCTTAAAGGGACCGCGATCCCTGAACAGTTATGCAGAAAAACAGTGTACAGAACTACACTTAATAACAAAGGTGAATTATGTCTTTTACATTCACTACAATATATTATATATTTATACAATAATATGATATTCTATAATATATATAATATATTTCTCTAATAAATTGGTTTTAAATAAGTTATTTTTTTGAATTGCAATACTGCAGCGCGATCTTCGTCTCAGCACGTTCAGCTAGTGAAGTGTGAATGGGTGGGCGCGCGCTGTAAAGTCCGTAAACTCGAGGGAATTACGAACATTTATTTGCCCGTGTGAATGAGCCACCAAAAACACAGACGTCAGGGGGTAATTTCTTAATTACAGAGGTCCAGGGGTAATACTAATCCCGTGTGAATAGGGCTTATGTTTACTAGGAAACTCGCCATTTGTGTGAATTTGTCCTTTCAAGCGCAAGAAGACGTTAAATCTAATTCATTTTATTATTTGAATGCTGTCTAAGCTTTCTGTCATTTCCTATGTTTTTATATCAGGCAACCAGGTAGACATTTAAAAAAAAATCAGCTCAAAACTCACTTTCAGTCACCAGTAAGTGTTTTAAATAACTTGCTTTACGATACAATGGGGAGTCTGATTACTGTATGAGGCAGAAATATATTTATATGCAATGCTAAAGGCTACTTATGCTAACCATTGCGCTAATAAATACTCGTATTATTATGGAAAATACCAGAGACTGCTTGAAGAACTTATAAACATGCATTTATTTGGTGTCATGTTTCATTTGTCTCTTCCCTGTACCTTTGTTGATACCGGGCTAATGCTTCCGGATATATGTAGCCTACTCTGATTAACTCATAAAACTCATATAACTCCTGTTTTCTGTCCGTGAGATCCCTCTGTTGCTCTGGCTGAAAGGATAACAGTATAGTGTAGACGGGAGAGATCGCTCAAACCTCTTCAGATTGCATACTTTCGTGAAAAATTTATAGAAATACCCATTCCTTCTAAAGAAATGTGACACAAACACAATATTTTATCAGTATTTTTCTAAATGTGTAAAGGCCCGTTCACACCAAGGAAGATAAAGATAACGATAAAGATAAAGTTCTAGTAATCGTTCTCAATATTAAAGAATAGCAGAGTTCACACCACAGCTATAATGATAATGGCACAGAGAAACGATATAGTTTTATCCAGCTGATGAACGATCAGATCCAACCAGAATCCATCTTACTGTAACAAGCTCAAGCATTTAAAGTGACAGCTCATATGACCGGAGCCGAGACAGACTGCAGATGGCAGTGGTGTGGCTGTCAGAGCCTCAGAAGTGACAATGAGGTGTCAAAATCCCAGACACGCCACTGGGTTCTTCTAGGAATACGAGTGTTAGATGTCTTTTAAATGCTGGCCAGACTCGCTCATAGCCAGACGCTGAGGGGCGGCGCTGAAAATAGCCTGCATTCAGGAGATTGTTGCTGCTGGTCTGGTGGTGTTCAGAGGGATGGTCCTGGGCGAGTCACATACCTGTCTGCGTGTGGAATGAGAGTAATGCGGGAGGTGAACTGCTGACCTCTGGTGAACAGGTCGGTGCAGCGGTCACAAGCTCCACGCTGTGCTCCGCTTACACATATGGAGTCCACTCGACTGGAGCCGAACATGCAACTATTCACAGCTGTCCTCATTAAGAAACAGGACGGAGACACTTTCACTTTTTGTTTGTTTCAAATAAACAGCTATTAATTGGAAAGGTAAATGAGTCTATATACCCACCTGGGCATCTAGTCAAAGATCAAAATGTTTTAGAAAACGGCATTTTCCTTTTTCATCTGAAATAAAAAACTACTCTGACATGTATAACGCTCCACACGGAGATTTTATGGAAAACAAACAGCAAAAATCGTCGGAAAGAAAATTAGAAAAATATTATCACAAAAAAGTAAATTATTATTAGGGCTGTCACTAACAATTATTTTGGTAATCGTGTAATCGGTTGATTATTTTGACGATTAATTGAGTAATCTTGTTTGTTTGTTTTTTAATAAAAATAGACCTAAGTGAACAATAACCATTGAAATGACTTAAAATAGACCTACATAAATATCATAAGAATAATAGATAAGAATATAGATTATAGATATAGTAATCTCATGGTTTTATTGAACAACACTGTTAAAATACATATACATAATATAAACATAATCATAAAAATACATGCACAAGGCACCAACAGCCATTTGATTGTTGTTGTTGTTACACTTTACAGCATGATCAATCCCAGTGCATATATTTACTGAATATTTAACTGAATCGAAGCCTTTGTGATTTCACAATAGCACTATGCTATATTATGATTTTAAATGATTTTAATATCTTGATTCGTGCAGCCTTTAAAAACAGTCTAATAATGCGGTTCATGGATTCTCATGCATGGAATAAGTACTGTTTATTTGAGCACTCAAATTTAATTGAGGAGTCGTGACAGCCCTAATTATTATTCTATTAGTGCGTGAAACCATTTTAAATGGACTTCAGAGGAAATCAGCATTGTTGATTTCCTCAACACATTTTAAGGTAAAAGTAAAAGGGATTCATAGCGTTTGGTCGAAAAGGAAAATCTTTTCAGAAGCTAGCCAGTTATTATAAAAAAACTGCAAAGAAAAAGTGTTATGTTTGGATTTGGAAAAATGTGCAAAGATGATTGTGCACAATAAGACCAGAAACAAGGAATTGAAATTGAAAAAATGTTATGCTGACTTTGGTCAAGTTACTGAGGTAAACGCTGCACAAAGGTATCGCTCTTTAAAATGTCGGACACATGGCGTAATTAACATGATTAGCCTTCTGCTTGACAACATTATCAAACAGCTAATGATGTGTTGCTAATGTTACACAAGCCATGTTCCCATTCACCATCTCAGAGGCTCACAGCTGCCATCTAAAAACCAGTACGCTTAGAAACGCTTTGAACAACTCAGAACGTCAGAGGAGAAAGGCATATAGTTCATCATCATAACATAGTAATATACATCATATATAAAATTTACCCGCTATATTGCTAAAAGTATCGGATTTTTCATATCAACAGAAAAATATGTGCTGATTTATGACTTTGCAGATGGTTCGTCTTGTGCACACAGACATATAAAAATGTGATTTTCACCACAGGGGGACTTTAAGACTTTGTTTCAGTTGATAATATATTTAACAACACCACTCCAAATACAGAACCGAAACACTGAAATTCTTCCTATTCATGCAGCGAAAACGCCAGTGCAGCCATGCCCATGTATTCACATAAGAGAGATGTAAGGTAAGAAGAACAGCTGTCTTGGCCAAAACATGTCACAGTTTATCACTGAACATATGGTGTGAGCTCTGACTACCACTCAAACGCAAACAGCTTTAACTGGACAGCAGGAAGATGTAGCGCATCACCATAGGCACACTGCTGCAGGGACAAACATACACTTTATACTGTAATAGTGAATAACAAGCACCTAAGAAATAAAAAACACTGTAAGCGAAGAAACTCAAACAATACTTAACAGACTTGGTGAACTGAAAAGCCTCCAGCATGGGGGACAGACTAACAGGAAATTCACAGCCTGGCACACAAATAGGCAACTTCCTGCATTGCGTTCCCGCATAAATGACAACAATGGAAGCCCCGCCCCTTCGCCAGCACCTAAAGTTAAGCTTTGGGTTATACTATGGAAGCGGTTATGTAACCATTCATTTCAAGCTTGAGTAAATCTGTCCAAAATTGGACGATGCACTTAAACGTGGGTAAAAATGCAACTTCATCTATTTTCCTTTTTTTGGAAGGGAGTTGCCCACAGCATCGCACCCTTTTTAAATCGTCCAAAACAAATCTCTCACGGCCGGGGTGGCTAAACCTGTAATTACAGTCCTTATTTGAGTTACCAGAGCGCAAACTGTACGCACGGACCTCTGCTCTGCTCCGTAGCAGCAGCAGCCTGCAATTAGTAAGACCAGAATAAATCAATTCCACTGGAGCCACATCTGAGAGGCTGGGCGCCTCCGAGCGTAATCCCTGGAACAGTGCCCCGCAGCATACATCGCAATAGCAACTGGGCAGCCAAAGGCAGTACTAAAATGTCCTCTGTGATTGCTGAAATCAGAACAATTTGGTCACTTCCTGTGTTCCCATAAGAATTCACATTCCCATAGACCAGCACACAAATTATTACCATGCGATTTGTTCCAAATGTCAGTGTCGTGCAGTAGAAACCAAAAAAGTGAGAAAGACAAGCAAAACCAGGCCAAATCTGTGAGCAAAATGGCCTCACCTGTGAACGTAGTGCAGCTGATGCACAGAATCGATCGCCAGAACCATCTCCGCCAGGTAGAATCGGGCCATGTCCTCTGGTAAACGGTCCTCAAACTTGCTGAGAAGAGTCAAGAGGTCACCACCCACGTAGTAATCCATCACCAGGTACTGCAGAAGACAGACATGTCAGAACTAAATGACATGAAAGCAGACATACAACAGATACAGTAGAAATGTGCAGATTGATAGAAGATAAAACAATACACAGAACGATAGATGTCGATAGATAGATAGAACAATAGATAGAATGATAGATATCGATAGATAGATAGAACAATAGATATCGATAGATAGATAGAACAATAGATAGAACGATAGACAGATAGAACGATAGAAAGAGAGAACGAGCGATAGATAGATATAGAGATAGATACAGATAGATACTATAATGATAGAAGGATGGATGGATGGATTGACGGTTGGAACGACAGATAGATAAATAAATCGAAAGATATAATGCTAAATATAAATGATAGAATGATAGACAAAGGTAGATAGATATAAAGATGGATGTAAATAGAACGATAAAATGACAAACAGATAAATAAATAAATTGATAGATAGAACAATAGATATAATGATAGACTGAAGGATGGATGGAACGATAGATAGAACAACAGATAGATAAATAGAATGATAGATAGAACTATAGATATAATTATAGAATGATAGAATGATAGAACGATGGATGGACGGATGGATGGATGGAATGACAGATAATTAGAACAACAGATAGATAAAAAGATTAATAGATGGAATGATAGATATAATGATAGACTGAAGGATGGATGGATGGATGGAATGATAGATAGAACAACAGATAGATAAATAGAATGATAGATAGAACTATAGATAGAATGATAGAATGATAGATAGAACAATAGACAGGTGGATGGAACGATAGATTGATAAACAGAACAATAGAGAGAACGATAGAATTAGAACGATATACAGTACAACAGAGAGATAAATAGATTTGATGGATGGATGTGACAAAGGTTTACTGTAGTAGTATTCTGGTCTGGTGGTCGAGAAGACAACCTGCATGACAACAGCAACCACTCAGACCTCTAGAAGAAGCGGTTTGCTTAATGAGAAAAACCACATGACCACCACACTTGACTGGGATTCTCATCGTAATCCCCCACATGGGAACCGGCCAGAAGTGTGGTTCTCTCCTGCCCAGCATCCTCACGAAACAGACCAAGACTGTTCAGGGACTACTGGGATTGGCTAATCAAGTCTGATCTAATCAAAGCTCCTGTTAATGTGGAGTCAGGGGCACTCAGATGGCAGAAGCCTACCAGGAAGTTGTCATCCTGAAAGGTGTAGTGCAGCGTGGTGATCCACTGACTGTCCCCATTCACCAGCACGTCCCGTTCCTCCCGGAAACAAGCTGTCTGGGGAAAAAAAGACAAACATTGGTTAACATTTAGTTGATCACAAACAATGTAGTTTTCCAAACTAAACTAATTGATTTTGCACAAGAAAGATTTAATTGTGTACCTCTGCTCTTTTCAGCATCTCCCACTTGTTGAGGATCTTCATGGCAAACACCTTGTCTGAACTTTTCACCTTTACAACTGCTACCTGTAACACACCGGAGAGCACACAGAGATCTGACACACGGCTCCTCCATTAAGAAAGCAAGAGGGGATTTCTAGAGGTCCTGATAAGATGATAAGCGCTTTGTGTTGCTTTTGTTCCATCTAGATTACCAGATCACACATGGAAGTGGTTGGTTATTTGTGACAGCAGAGTGTAAACCTTGAATTACAGGGCAGGTCGGGTTACTACGGGTGTACACATACATATACACACGCTGCCATGAAATCATGATATAACTCATTCTGAGGGAAGAAAGCATTCTTCACAAAGAAGCACACTCAGGACTCAACAAGTAAAGACAATCAGCTGACAGCAATTCGATCTCAAGTCAGTGACAATTTCACTGACAGCCCAAATCCAATTTTAATAACTCAAACAGCAACTCAGAAGTTGAACTGAAAAATATGACTTTGAAATCTGACCCAAGCCACTTTTTTATGTAGTAACACACACACATACACGCATATAACGTCAAATTATGTCAAATTATAACATTTCTTATTATTGGTATTAATATCATATATAATTACCAATTAACGCAACATCCATTTTTTCTGTCATTCTTTGGCTAGCGTTACATTATACTGTATGATCACTCTTATTCATGGAAGTGCTTTTAAACCATTCAAGTGCAAACTCAGTGCAGCACTGGCACGCGCACAGAAAGCCGCTTGAATGGACAAAAGCACAACAAATTATGCCAAAATATACGTTTGTCGAGTATCCTCGCAAGCAGTCTTGAATGTAAAGAGTTGTAAGAAAACGGGATGCGCAATTGTGCGTCAGATCTGCGGCAGGTCTTAAAATGACAACAGCCTAATAAACCTGCTGCTGTTTGTCATTAATGTTAATCAAAGAACAAAAGAAAAAGATTCACTCACTTTTCTTGCTCTTGACTGAATAACTTTTGTAGCTTTAATAAGGATTAATCAATAATCTTCAATTTATGATTTATGCAGGGAAGACTGTGTAGTGTTTGATTATTATATTCAATTTCTGTACATATCCTACCTGTTAGACCAACCTGAAAATCTTAAAAGCACTGTTTACAAGGTTACATGATTGATCACAAGGTCAAAAACAATGAAAACAATAATTTTTTGTGCATTTTGACAGGGCAAGTAAAAATCTGAACAGGTCTGACTGGGCCGATTGATCTATTGACACATTGAGCTATTGATATATTGAAGGGCATAGGTAAATTTAACATTTATTATAATGGGTTTATTGGAAGATTGTTTAAGTTCACTTAAATTAGAAGTTGTTGTATTTATTAAAGCATAATAAATGTTAAAATTGATAGCTTTTAATTATACTGGAAATGCTGAATGGCTATAAATGACTAAAATTTAAAAACATTTGACATTGGAATCGGTGATACTGGCCTTCTTTCAAAAAAAAAGATGCCATAACCGATGGCATTATCAAATTTTATAATATAGCCTAAAATTATAGTTAATATTAATATTTTATAAAATAATAGCAATATTAGGTTTTTCTTGGAAGGAAAACCAAATTATAGGGAGCATTAGTCCAAACACATCCCCCTAAACAGCACATAATGGACCAATAAATGAAGTTTGGTCCACACATTTAAGTGTGAGCATCATGGGAAAAGGAAGTGGAATGGACATGTATTTGTCTTGAACTCAAGGTGTCCAAGTGAAACAACGGTGTGATTCACTCCCTGCGATTAAATAAGCCAAAACAAGCACGCATTGAGAGGTCTACACATTCCAGACCGAGCCAGGATCCGAACATTATTCCAGACAGAAATCACGCTCTTCACTCTTCCACACATCTGATGGGGATTTAAAATAAACTAAATCCCAAAAGCACAAACCCTAAAATTTAGATTACGATTCCTAAGAAAAGCTAACTACTATCAGCTAAAACATCAGGCAAATATCTGATCGAAAGACTGGAAAGTGACTTTTCAAACAGCGTTCAGAGCGCTGTCTGGCATTGTGCCCTCAAAACACACAGCCTTACATGGGCCTAACTCCCACAATGCAGCCTTTGAAATATAGTTATGGAAATCTAATTATTACTCCAAAAAGACATTTATCTTCTGTCATAATTTGGTCAACAGCACGAGATATGTGCGGGTGGACAAGAGCGAGCAATTCAAATGAAAAAGCCAATGAAAACCAGGGGAAATAACAACAGCTAGTACATTAGTTCTTTACTCTGATTCACTGGTGGTCTGAACACAGATCATTGAGATTTTGGCATCTTTAACTTAGTTTGGTCCTCTACAAATAACACTGCTGAAGTGGTACAAATTAGGGCTGAACGATATTCTGTTTTAACATCGACATCGCGATGTGCGAATGAGCGATAGTCACATCGCTGGAACATGCGATGTGAAGGGTAACGTTAGTAGCACACAGTAAACACGAGATTGTTGTATGGCTTTTTGCTGGGGTGACATACGCGTTCCGCGTGCCTGCACAGTGATTGGTTCGCTGTGCCGCGCTCACCGCTCACAGCCAACATTCACTGGCAATCCTATAGCTAAAAATGCGCTACGAAGAGTATCCGTCGCAAAAAAGTCAAAATCAGCTATTTGGGACTAGCCTATTTCGTCTACAAAAAGAGGTAGGCTACTTTGCTGGAGTGTTATAAAGTTGTGGATGGTTGTCTTTTTTTTTAAAAGTCGTTTATTTTTCGTGTTCGCATTTATGAGGAAAAAACAATGTTACGTGACATTATGGACGCGACCGTTATGAAAGAGGCACTAAAAGACTGCTAAAAGTATGTCAATCATCATTAGAAACTTTCACAGAGACCTCAAACAGAAAGCACAAAGCCTTTCTTTAAAACGAATTTCGTATTAATTGTATCTTAATTTTAATCAGTATTTCATTATCCAATTTCCTGGATTTAATAAATAGCCTAAAAATGAAATATAGCAGCCAGCGCCTGAACTGGAGATTAAGCTATCATCCATGAACCGAAACTCAGCATAAAAGGTAGCCTACTCGCCTCACACACCTAAAAATAATAATAATAATAATAAAAAAATTGAAATATAACTATTATCTACAGAGATCTCTACTTTTAAACAGAACCATAAAAAAAAAAAAATCTGTATGAAAAGTGCATTTCTCCCGATCACTGCTGCGAAGATCCCGAGTCAGTATTGTCAACTTCATCTTTACAGAAAACACTTGTTTATTACTAAACAAATAAAATGTCTCATTGCAATATTTTACATATTATTAATCATTACTTTTGCTGGTTCTAGGTGCCGTTTACATGAACGCGTCAATGAATCAGCACAGAAAACATCATTTTTCGGGTCCTAGAACCTGAAGAACGTTAGGTCCTGTGTAGAACGTTCACCGAATTCTGAGAGAAATATGTTTCTGGAATAAAATATTAAGTGGCCTTTTTGTTACTTGTAATGAAGCTTGCTTATTAGTGAAATTATTAATAACATGGAATGGTAATTATTGACTTTAGACTGGATTGATGGCTCGCAATATCGCAATATATATCGTTGGGAAAAAAATATCGCAATGTAATTTTTTTTCCAATATCGTGCAGCCCTAGTACAAATTAACCATTAACCAACTTTCCTTTACAGTAGGGATGCACCGAAAAAAAAAAATCTGTGCCAAAACCAAAAATTCAAGCCGAAAACTGAATTAATCAAACTTATTTAATAATCAACACTCAATAGTCTAAAACTGAGCTGTACAAACATTTAAATTGCACATTATGCAGTTTTAATATGGTTTGTTGAAATATAAACTGTAATAATTTGTTTTCATGACAGATTGATTCAAAAATACATTAAAGACATCACTAACAGGTTAAGTAAAAATAATTATTGTTAAGTTTAGTGAGTAAATTATTGATTAATGTTAAGTGACATTGTTTAGCCTACAAGCTGTTTTATTGACGTCTTACACTGAGCGATTACATGAGGCGGGATTCATTTCGGTAAGTATCTTTCAACATACCTTCTGGTGTTCACTGTTCAACAACCATGTTTATTTTGTGCTGTAACTAGTAGTAAAGAGGAGATGAGATGATCGGTTCACGTGCGCTTGATCTATGCTCCTGCTTGAACTGAGGTGTTACAGCGATCTGTCACGCCGTATTAAAGAGCGCCAAGATGACACTGTTTGAATTTCGCAATAAAATCGACAGAATTTTGAAGTTGAGACTTTGCTTCATATTAAAAGTAACAAAGCACAAAGCTTTTTGTGATTACTGGATGGCAGGCATGCTACACATATTTAATGAAGTTTTATTCAAGCTGCGAATCAACAGAAAACAGCACATCATGAAAATTCAATAAAAAATTTGACCTTTTAAACTTTAAACTAGATAGAAGTGCATGCACACCAGTGTCACAGCTACGAAATTGATCAATCTAAAATCGTTACACACAATGAATAAATGAATGTCAATCATCCAATTGATCAGAGAAGAGCCAGCGATGTTATGAGAGAGTTTAGCGGTGCGCTCCTGTCAGCGTCTAAGAAACCAGGATCCGGGCGGCACGGGGCGGTCGGGGTGACAGGTCAACCTTAACACAGAGACGACCCTTTGACAACTACAAAGAGAGACCATGACACCCATCAGCATCTGCTCAGTGTGCTCTCATTCTGCAGATGGTGATGGTGTCATGGTCCCTGAACGGAACTCCAAGCATAAAATATGCAAGAGTGAAAATAGCTTGGCTGCTAAACTGTTTAAGTGAAACACTTTCACTTTTTCATGGGCTTGCAAACTGTAGGCCTACTTTGCTTAGTTTATGACTCGTAAAATATCTTGGCATTTCTTTGGGTCATGAAAAAATTCTTGGCCCAAGAGACAACCATGTCGCCAACAAGGGTCATAACCACTTCTCTGGTGCTTAAATGTCTGATTGGCTGCATCCCAATTCGCACACTTCTACATTCTGTAGAGTATGTAGTTCACTGGTGAAAGTACTGGAAAGTTCTAAACTACATACTAAACAATACTGCTTTAATAACATTATTTAAATAAAAAACATTAACTCTTTTGTGACTGTATGTGTTATTTTAGTTAGATGTTAATTCACTAACTGCTCACAATAAGTTTACGGTTTCATAGCTTTGACACTTTTTGACTTGATTCAGTACAAGATCCAGCTTGTAAGAGTCATTTGTCCATGACTTTCAGAGCACAAGCATGTTTGTTTTAATTTAGTTAAATTTACTTTCAAAATTATTATTATTTAACAATTAGGTTTATTTAGCATGCACGGATCCAGCAAATGTTTGACATGCTACTAAAACCAACATAATATCAAAACATTTGACCAACATAATACCAAAATTGTTTATTGCACAAAAATAAAAACAACCGTATCAGAAAATTGTTGGGGTTACGAACCATCACTTGAGAGCCACTGCTATATACTATGGATAGTATGGGGATTCAGATGCAGTCTCAACACAAGAAGGATGCTTACCTCACCGAAAGCTCCTCGACCAATGACCTTCAGTATCTCGAAGTCCTCCTTGTGCAATCGCATCTGTTTCACTTTAGAGGTGAACGGTTTGGCTGCGGAGAGAGAGAGAGACGACAGCATGGAGTTATTGTTGAAGACGTTCAAATCCATCACTTCACTATGATGTGCCATAAGGATCCGATCTTCTCGAAGGGATTTGTAGCAGCTTCAGTTACAGCACATTCACACAAGTCAAAAGTTCAGAGGCATCTCTGAGCAGGTGTGAAGGACAGATTGATGGTGTACCACAGCAAAAAATAAAACTGGCCACTAACCGGTCACATAACTCAAACAATATTTCATGTCCACTTACTTATTTATTTGGCAAGTAGCAGAATAGCATAATCATCTGGTCATAATCAAAACAACAACAACAAAAACCCGTTCAGAGACCCTGATTATTTTGCAATAATATATTTTAATTTACCCTGACAACACCCAATTAGAACTTACGCAGAAAGCTTCGCATACAAGTGTGTGTTCTATCATGAATGGCAGCACAAATTGCCATTAACCCTTTTATTGTGACTGATTGTGGCAAATCATAATTGTGTACAAAGCCACATCATCAAAAAGTATGGGGCCATTGCACAATGACTACCATTATAGACAATGGTTTCTGTTTTCAAGGCTGCATCCTTCTGCAATGAGAATCAATTATCACGTTTGTATCATTTTATGGAGCACACAAAATATGATTTACTATGGTTGAGAGGATGTGCAAAGGATTAAAAGCTGTGAAGAGGATGCACTCAAGGCAGCATGTTATCACAAATCTCAATTGGCCAATGGCAATTAACACTTATTGATACATTTAAGCCCAATTATTATGAGCTTTTAAAATGTGTTAAATTAACACTGGTTCATCTTAATTTCATTGTTTTTCTAAACACTAACCAGTCTATTCATGACTACAATTTCATAAAGATTTTGGGTGCACTTTTTTGACTTGGACCAGTAAGCGATCACCTAGCAATCATCCACAACATCCCAGAACACCCTAGCAACCACCCAGAACACCTTTGCATAGTAGCAGCAAGTTTTGAATGGAAAAATACTACTCACAATGAAAATATAGATATTTATTTGAGTCCATAAATGTTCTCAATCTGTGACAGGTAAACTATAAATCATTGTATGATAAACAGGGGAAAGGCAACTACTTTCTATTGAAGACCTGTGATGGAACGCTCCCTCCATACAAGCTCTTTGAGGCCTGACGCGACTCCCACTGTCGATCGTTGCCTCTCCCACCACAACCCATACAGCTGCAATGCTGAGCGCTGCTTATGAATGAACTCTGTACTGGTCAATGAAAGTCACATTGAGCTCAAGACTGCCAGCACTAGAGATCAGACACAAAGACGGATATCTTTTCACTTGGACTGCATTAAGTCCAGTCTCTTGTACAGATAATAAGCCTTGTGCTATTCAGTTAACTCTGCATAATAAAAAAACTGATGAACATAGCTGAAACCAAAGCAGGCTCCAAGATACTGAAAGAGTATACTGTGCTACTGTGCTAGTATACTGTGCTATACCACAGCCAAGCGTGGTATAAGCACGCTTGGCTTTATAAAGGAACAGTTCACCCTAAAACGGAAAAAAATATTGCTTGTTCACATTTAAAATAACCACATAATACCATATAGACAGTCCACCCAGACCATTTATGTAAACAAAGTTGATTTAAACAGATTTAAACAACTTAAACAGTAAAGATTTTATTGTGCAAAAAACGGCAAACGAATTATAGGCTACTGGATGTTTTACACAAAATAAACTAAGCATACAAAAACAGCAACAAAATTCTAAAATTAGATTAAATAGGCTACATCAAATATGCCTTCTTCGTGGTTTTATCATGGCAGACAGTGGTTAGAACAAAAAAAAAGTTCAAATATCTTTCTGGCGCACTGCCATTCATAACGGTGCGGAGCAGAGCGAGCGTTTTCAATTAGGCTAATTCCTATGGAAGTTAAGCTTCCATAGAAACGCTCTGCTGGTCGCCAGTGGACACGCGCCGTTATGAATGCCTGTGCGGCCATGCGCATTTTACTTTCACTTTAGAATTAGCGCCAATTTGGGGTGGGCAAGTGATGTAACCGGTGAATAAGAGATGGTAAAAGTGAGTGGATCCAAATCATCCAATATTATTGGTCTTAAAAAGTGGGTTTTCAATGTTTTCAGTGTTTTCAATGTTTTGGGAGATGGCCATCTAGCGAACTGATATACATACACATTAAGCAAGAACCAATGAAGTTCATTCTCATATACGCATTCTAATTACGTTTGAGCTTCCGCAAGAACCAATGAGATTTGTTTTCACGCGTGAGCTTCTGTTAATGTGCACTGATCAATGTTTTCATTTTTGGGTGAACTAACCCTTTAAGAGGTTATCCAATCATAACAGTTGTTATTTACATTTATAAGTTTTATCCTAAAGCACCTTTTTTTATTCTATGGGTGTTAAAGAAGCTGGAAAATGATCAAGTAACTTTCAATAAAAGTGATTTGCTTATATTCCCATGAGAAATGATTCACTAATGGTGCTGGGCTCACTATGGAAACAACAATAAGATAAGAAAATATGGTAAATCTGACCTCTCGTCGAACATGCAAATCCAGATTCCATGTCCCTGTTGAAATCACCTGACTATGATGTGTATTTACTGTCATACCTTTCGCAAGAGTGTATAATTAATGTACTGACAAACAGCAAGAGATTCTAAAGACATAACTATTGTACAGCAAAAATGACAGAAAGCAACTGTTTATGGCTGGTGTGGCCTATAGTGGTTAAAAATCTGGGTTGGTTGTTGGTTTAGCCTCACAAGGGCTGATCAATGAATTATCACCATCATGCATTTGGGCAAGTCATTTAACATCACATCCTAATTGCAATGCAACAATTTACTAGTGACAATTAAAGTTAAAAAGCTATACAACAGCCATTCAGAATGTGTTTTAAGTTTAATATGGATTTGGATCAATGACATTTCACTGGGACTACAGAGTAAATCCTAATAGAAAAAGAAAACAAGTGACAATCAAAATGTCTAGTTCCTCATTGTTTGTTGCTCTTACTCAGCGGTGGTTTGCGAGCCACACCTGGCCAGGTTTCGCACCCTTTAGCAATAAATGATCGATATAAGATTAGTCATGTCACTAGAGATCAGCTTTCTGCATAAAAAGCAACCAATTTCCTTTGTTGGCCTTCCTAAGTTAATGAAAAGTTTAGAATAACAACACATTTCAAGTCGTAACGGCAAAAGTGCGTGTTCACTGCTGTTCGCCAGTGTCACGAATGCAATCAATGTCAAACCACTTACGATTCAGTGGTAACAAAGAGATTGAAACTACTCAGAATTAAGCAGCTACATAGCTTGTTTGTGGTAATGGCGAAAATAAATATTATTAGAACAGCGACGAAAATTTAAAAGTGACTGGACTTTATGATAGATGTTGGTTTCAAGAGAGAGACCGGAAGGTTGCCGGTTAGTTTGTACACGGCTGTTCGTGGATGTAAAGTGACAGTTACAAGTTCACTATCATATTTATGGGTTAAATAAGATAAAAAGACATGTTATCAAAATATGTTTGCACATAATGTGTATGTGTTATGTATTGTGACAGGGGCTATGTATTTTCTTTTATTATGGCCTACTTGAGCATATAAAAATTTGCTCACTAAGAACCTGTGAACCACAATCCCAAACTGGCAGTTTGATTTTCTGTGTACTGAATTGTTTACCTAAAGTAAACTTCTTTGACTTTTATGCACATCTTGTCTTTTTTTAAATATTACTTTTTCTAAAATTATAGTCCTACTTTAAAAAAATCCCAATATATCGCCTTATGCACAGTATCGCAATATATTGCAATATATTGAATCGTGACCCATGTATCGTGATACGTTTCGTATCGCTAGATTCTTGCCAATACAGAGCCCTAATGTTTATTTTCTTATTAAACATACCAACATGCATTTATCCTTCAGTTTAGGGCTTTTGAATTTGACAGATTAGATTAAGAGAAATGTATATAGAATTAATATGTACGGTACATGGATACTATATAAATAAAATAATTTGCTGTTGTAGCTCCGCCCCCCGTGCTGGGAGCAGCAGCTCATTTGCATTTAAAGGGACATTTTTGCTCACCCTTATTAAGTGACAATTTTAACATGCTATATAAAAATATCTGTGGGGTATTTTGAGCTAAAACTTCACATACACACTCTGGGGACATCAGAGACTTATTTTACATCTTGTGAAAAGAGCATTATACCACACCTTTAATATTGGCCAAACAGCATTAAATTCAAATGTCCACTTAATCTTTAATATTTGGCCACTTCTTTACGATAGAAATAGAACATGTGGACATCAAAACTTGCAAACTCAGAGCGAGGGTTTAAACTTTTATTTTGAAATCGCCATGAACAACAATTTGCATATTTAAAAATGTATTTATGTATTCTCCTGCGTTAGAGTAGGTTTAAAAATTATTTGCCTTACAAATCTGGTGAAATGGCACACGATACGTTCAAAGATGAGCGTTACAAGCAACCCAAACTCACAGCATATGCAGAGATGGAGTTTGTTAACCGAGCTGCTGAGTACATGATAACAGTGCATATATTATTTAATTATCATATACAGACTGAACAATATAATGCAAGCACAGTAAAAGGTTTTGCCACAAACTCAACTCAAGCGAGACAGCTTTTCAGTTCACCTCGACAAGAAATATTGTCACGTTTTACTATTGCAAGATCTCGTCATACCCCAACTGAATATCAAGTTTTATATTGATCTATAAACACACAACTACTAAGCATGGAAGATATGGGATATATCACTTCTTGCTTCACACAGCGAACACACCTCTGGCAAACAAGGCCAAACATTTCAAGCTGCAAAGGGCGAGTTCCATTAGGCAAAATGTCAGGCGACTGATTTGTTGATATGAAATCTACACACATAGCTTTGTGGGATATGAGCGAGATTCCACATAAACAATGCTGTGAATATCAAATGTTACCACAGTGTCAGGCATCCTTTTACAGGGCATTAGAAACAGATGGAAAACAGACCACCTGGAACTGCCATCATGGTCTCTGATACATCAACCAGGGAAAGTGTATAAAGTCTATTCATGAAGGACAGTTTAAAGGTCAAGCCTTCCTTAGAAGAACCTACACTGTTTCCAAAGTGTCCAAAACAACTGCAGCACACTCAGGTCGGTGTTCATTAAAGATCTGAATGCAGAAAGCTCATTGTGTATATCACTGTCACAGTCTCCAGCGCAAGGGGACACAGAGCTGCAAATCAAATGAACCACACTATCTATCTCCTGCAATACCCGCATTAGGAGACCATATAAAGGCAAAGACACTGGCAGGATCATTAAAACACGCTTTCCATAGAGGGAAAGAAGCGCTTAAAGCCAGACTGCAGATAAACTTGTGAGCGTGTGCCGTGTTCAAATCCAACACCAAGAGCATTTTCACTGTGAAAAGTCTGCATAATATAAACACTGGGCACAAAATAAATTGTCAGCTTTCGTTTAATAATGTCACAGGGTTATTATTTCATACACTAAAACGGAAAAAAACAAAACGATTAATTTCAGACCAATTTCAAATCAAAAGAACCTGTAAATGGTGATATAATGTGTAACACAACCTTAAAATCATAAGACTTAGTTCACACAAAAACGAAAACTCTGTCATCATTTACTCACCCTCATGTTGTTCCAAAGCCGTGAGACTTTCGTTCATCTTCCATACACAAATGAGGATCTTTTTGACGAAATCTGAGAGCTTTCTGTCTCTCCATTGACAACTACGCAACTACCACTCTGACGCTTCAAAAAGTTCATAAAGAGATCGTAAAACTAATCCAAATGAATTGATCAGTTTACTAGTCCAAATTTTCTAAAGAGATTCGATCGCTTTATATGATGAACAGATTGAATTTAGGCTTTTCAAATATATAAATATATAAACTCACACATCAGTGATGGTAAATGGAAGCTCAAACATGTTTACTAGCCATGTGAGAAGAACCAATGAGGTTCATTCTCGTGTTACGCAGGTTCGGTTGAGCTTCTGTTTATGTTCGTTGATCAATGTTTATATGTAAAAGCTTAAATTCAATCTGTTCATTATATAAAGCGATCATGTCTCTTCAGAAAATTTTGGACTAAACCGCTTGATTCATACGGATTAGTTCTACGATCTCTTTATGAACTTCTTGAAGTGTCAAAGTGGTAGTTGCGTAGCTGTAAATGGAGGGGCAGAAATTGCTCAGATTTCCTTAAAAAGATCTTCATTTGTGTTCTGAAGATGAACAAAAGTCTTACAGGTTTGGAAAGACATGAGGATGAATAATTCATGACAGAGTTTTTAGGTGAACTAACCCTTTAAGGGTGTTAATCTATTTATGTTAAAAAATCTCAAATACACAAAAAACATAATATTACATTATGTCAAAAAGGATAAAAACAACATGATCTGCAAGGATACGATAGTCTGTTATTCTGAAGATTAGCCATGTTTTTAACTTAAATGGATTTTAAAACCGTAAAAAAAAAAAAAAAACTGATAATGTTTATGCTTTGGCCCTTGTTTTCATCTGTGAGAAAGCCAATAACAATGGAGGAACAAGTCTGGTCCTAAACCCAATCCGTTCAGAACAGACAACAAGATTATGCATCCCTAAAAGGCATACTGGTCTTGCAAATCACGGCGACTAAACAAGTGTTGACTTGCCATGATATTAAAACTGCAAATAAGGACGAAATATAAAGGAAAAGCTTGCTTGTGACGAGGAGGATTCAACCTTTGAATACGAGAAACCTCCCAAAGTTAATACAAACCTAATCCCAAAATATGAGACCGGTTATACCTGACAGCAAACCCAACCTGCATAAATAAACGTAGACGGTATGAAAGCTAGAACACTGGAAAAGCAGATGATGTTGGGGTAGTGACAGGATAGTCACATAAAACTGCCTGGGTTGTCAATTTAAACCAGCTGTCCGGGGGAACTCACTATACAGGGGGACTTCTTCAAATACCAGAGGGTAGTTGTTAGTCACCGTCCACCGAGTCAGCCTTTTCTTTCAAACAGTTGGGCCTGAACGGCATCTGTGACTTACACATTCCTACATTTGCCTTCAAGTCTTCAGGCCTCTTTCAGATCAGCACAGAAAGAGCATGAAATTGACACACTAATTACTAGTCAAATAATGCATTTAAAAGTATAAAGAAATGCTGTTAAGTGTCAAAAATTGGCTGTTTTGAGGGTTAACATGCACATCAATGAACAGAAAATGCAAGAAAGGTGTTTTGATGTCATAACGTCAAAGACATGCGCAGAACACGTGTTGGAAAGCAAGCAAATCTAGATTTTGCTTCAGCAAGGTTGTGCATGTAAACAGACTCAACTTGCCATACATTTATGTGAACAGTGACCATATGAATATGCCTAAAGTATTAGCAGTTTTAAAAAAAAATTAAATCACCTGATAAGGGCAGATATTGGAAGCATACAATATCAATGCTAGGGATGCACCGATATGGAAATTTTGGCCTATACTGGTAACCGACAATTCTTCATATTTGAAAGCCGATAACTGATAAATCTAAATCTAAATTTATATATAATTTTTGAGAGCCTGATTACAAAAACAAAAGTCTCACCTTTAAAAGACATGTCCCAAGCACACAGTTATAATGTTTTTGTTATAATTTTATGTAGCCCATATGACTGCACATGTTGCACTTAACCGTATTTTCCTTTTTTCAATCATATTTCCAGTGATTTAAAACCATCATGGTGAACAGTGTGCATCTGAAGTGTCTCAGCTGAAGGAAATAATCCATTATTTATCGGCTTTAATATATATCGACACGATAACGATGACATAAAATATTTACATATACCGGCTGATACCTATATATCGTGCATCTTTTTCTAATTTAACAGTGTATTAGACATTACACAATAATCTGATGCTGGATTTCACTTCAAGTAAGGAAATATTTTATACAGTAGTGGCCAAAAGTGATATCTGGAGGGATATTTGTTTTTAATGACACTACAATTTCGACAAACCATGAAAATACTATATAGTATTTTAAATATTTTAAATATGAGGGAAGAACAAAACACTGAACTTGGTTATATCTGACAAAATTATTTGGCGAAAGAAGCAAACTACAGCTACAGATTTTATTTTACTATGCAAAATATACCGGTACATAGAAAAACTAGACTTATATATAACCTGAAATTACAATTTTGCTCATAGGTAGCCTACAGCTTATAGGATTTGAATCTACAAACTTTGAGTTACTAGAGTAAACTACACAACCCCAACAACAGCATTTCAACATGAATGAATTAATGTATTTCTCCTCCAGACTTTATAAATCAAACCATGACATCATCAGTTATGATGGATGTTACATTTACCATCTCTAAAACTGTCAGATAAAAGTGAAAGCATCCCATCTGAAGCATGCAGTCTTCACAGGAATATAACACAAGAGATATTCACAAATCTGGCTCATGATCTGGGCACGAGTTCAACTTTTCCTGGCATCGTCTCTAACCAACCTGTGGTTTAAAGGTGTGTAAGGATAATTTTAGCCTAATGCAAAGGAGAGAGTTTTTACAATGCTGAACTAAAGTTTTAAAACTAGAATACAAATAAATGACCCGAAAAGCAAATTCCAGCAACACTGCACTAGCCAAGCAGCACATGCAAAAAAATTGGAAAGTCTCTAAGCATCAATGAATCTGCAAGAAGCTGACAAGAAATGCATCAAAATGAAATCAAGTGTCTTTTTTTTCCAAAATATTAGCCTAAAATATAGCATATGCTCTGCTTAAGAGGTCTACAAGTGCATAGAATAGATTCAATCACGAATAAGATCGATCACGTAATATTATTGTGTTACGGTGTGTGCGTTTATTATTCTCTGCCACACTCGTTCGGTCTATCCTGCGTGCATCATGCCTTCTGTTTCCATGGAAGGAATGTTTACCATTCAGGTCATTCAGGGTAGCTGCAAGTCACGCCACAAAACAAACAAACAAACGGCACACTATGTTCATTCACGGTGGAATGTGATGTAGCGCTCCAGTCATTTCCTGCTCAAATTAAACATGTAACAAGTTTAAAGTCATATTCATTAGTTAAGCTGGGTCAGGAGGCGCATGATTAAACATACTCAAACAATACACTGCTTTTCCCCATCACACTATATGTTCAGCTGCATTTCAGTCACATGACTGGCCACTTAATACTTCCCAGCAATGCCTACTTGAATTCAGTTCATGTATTTACAACTTCACCACCACAAAAGCCCATGTCATATTCCATGCTTGGAGAAATACTTTGTATAACACAAAAGAGGCAGATTTCATGTGTTAGTCGAAAACAGAATGACACCATATGACCCAGGGGACTTTTTCTACCTTATTCATGCACAATCCCAGGACCAGCTGTAGTCTTTCCTATAGGGAACCAGTTTGATCAATCACTATGACAGTGAAAAGCACATCCTTCAGTGTCAGAACACTTTGCCACAAGCAGAAGTAGCCTAGATTTCTTTCATAACTTTTCAACTAGCCCTTTAAGACTTTTAATAGCACACATTCTTTTAAATAGAAACCGTTTAATCAAAGTCCAATAACTTATACTCCCTTTCTGAGGTTAATTTCAATCCATTCCCTATGATATACTGCTCAGCATGCTGGTATGATGGCTCAGAATTTAACAGCATGTTGCTACTTGACTTTTCCAGGGCTGTACACACACACACACACACACACATCTATGATTCAGTGCTGCCAAATGTGGCTTAAAGACATTTGTTGCATAAACTTCAGTCCATATTTATGATGACTCTAAAATCCAAACATCTAGTGAACTTTGGTGCTACAATAAGATGATTTAATCAATAAATACAATGACTTAAGATGCTTTAAACATAAAATGCATGGGATTAAGTTGACTTGAACATGAAATGCATTGATTTAATATGGGTTAAACATGAAATGCATTGGTTTAAGATGGCTTGAACATGAAATGCATTGATTTTAAGAAGCATACATGTCTTTATAAGCACCATACTCACCCCATTCCAAAAACTCAGCAATGTTCTTCTCTCTTCTGAGTGGGGAGTTGATGCACTCATCATAAATGCAGATGAGAACATCCAGAAGAGTTTCCACACTAAAACACTGTCCATTAGACTGGACAGGACCATCCAGGATCAGTTTCTCCAGCTTTTTCAAACGCACTTCTCCAGACATGGTTCAAAATTGTTTAATTTACAGATATTTAAGTGCCTTTACTGTAGCTACTCAAGCTAACCAGCTAACAACATTCTCACGACACAATGTATCTTAACTGTTTTTTTCTAATATAAATACAAAAAATCGTGTATTAATAATAACAAAAACTAGTGTCAAACCATGTCAAGTAAATAAACTTCAAAAAATTCCCAGTTTGTTCAACTTTAACGGGTTAAAATAACTGATGCTAATGATCCGGCTAATAAAGACGTTCGGCTAGCAGGCTAGCCGATTTTAGCTCGTCCTCGAAGAGAATTCTCCTCAAAACCAACAGAAATAACATGACACGCCCCCCAAATGTTATGTTCAGGCATTACGTGTGTGGAAAATATGGATAAAATGTGTTTATATCCGCAAAAAGTGAGTTTAGCGAAGTTCTCCAAAGGCACCGATTGAGTGTCACTTAGTTTTCCTCATTCCTTTTCCCATGAATAATTCCTGAAAAAGTAAGTCCTGCCAGCGGGGATGAAATCAGTCCGTCAGATGATGATGGTGGTGATGGTAGTGGTAGTGGTGGTGGTGAAGATGGGGTGAAGATGAGGAGGAGGAAGGTGACGGTGTGGATGCGGGGTGACGGGGTGATTCTCTCTCATCTGCCCGCCGACGCTGAGTGTGTTTCAGGAATGATGAGGAGAAACATGGCGACTCTCTCTCTCTCTCTCTCTCTCTCTCTCTCTCTCTCTCTCTCTCTCTCTCTCTCTCTCTCTCTCTCTCTCTCACACACACACACACACACACACACACACAATCACATTCAGACACACACAAATAAAAAATAAACATACAAAGATAAACAGTACACATACAAGGACACATGTAGCTACATACCTAGAAGAACACACATACAGAATATATAGACACTCTAAAGAAAAACTAAATAAATAAATACATATAAATACACTTACATACATAAATAAACACAGGTGCGTATACAAACACAAAGACACAAGTTTACATATAATACATAAATACACACATATATAACAGCTGTTTTGCTTAAGCAGAGAATTTAGGGGGGGGGGGGGTGGAGGGGGTTGGGGTCACGTGTTCACACTTTCATTTTTCATGATAACTTGGATGGTATCAGATATGCTTATAGGGATGATTTGCTGTAGTTTAGTTGTTTAGTTGAATTAGTTAGGCTACTTTACTCTTCTAATTTATATTAGGCTTAGTGTTATTTATATTAGCTGTAATAATCCATAATTGTGCAATACATCTCTGTTTATATATCACTGAGAGAAATCTATCTATCTATCTATCTATCTATCTATCTATCTATCTATCTATCTATCTATCTTTTATTTATTTTTTGTAACCTATAGGCCTATATCTAGAAACTTTAATAAGGTGTCTATCAGTCAAAGGTAAGAGCATTCTTTTGGTAAAATATTAAATTATAGTACATTTAAGTAAAAATTTTAAATGCTTATAAATGGAAAATACTGAAAAGTTTCTTCTTACTGTGAACTTCCAAGGATAACTACAACAAGTGTATAGCCTATATAACAAAATACATTCCACTAAAATTAAAAACTTTAATTGCTGGCATGGATGATAAGCTCATTGCACTTTTTAAACACGTTGAATTTAATTAAGAAAATAGAGTTAAAGTTGAGGAAATGACAGAAATCATTGTGACAAGTTAAACAAACAGAATGACGTCACAGTATGAGACAGCCATGATGTTCTGCTCTAAAACTAAGTTTGCTGGCAATAAATGCTCTCACTGTACCATAAGAAATGAATCTATAGTTGACCTTTACAGATGATTTATTTAGTAAATCGTACAGTGTTTTAATTGAAACAATAGAACGGCTGTTAATATTTGTAATTTTTTTTTCTTACAGTGTTTAACTATATAGTTCTTTGTATTTGTGCTGTTGATGTGTGATGTGTTTTTTAAGCAGTGAATGTATGTTACAGTGTCAAAGAAAAATTTCCGCTCTGTGAAAACAGACTGGACAATAAAGTTCAATCAATGAAGTGTGAGTTACAGTAATATGGCGGTCTCTACCGGTAATCAGTTTACAGTATCATGCTGTAATGTAAAATGCTGTATTTGATGCCATCTGTCTGTCTCCCTTCTTCTGATGCATCTCTGATCAATCTGATGTTATTGACACTCTCATTCCTCTCCCTTATACTTTATCCTGTTATATGTTCACAAATTTCAAATCTCTCTGTCACACACACACACACACTCACACTGAACAGTGGTTATAATGTAAAAATAATTCATTACATTTGGTTATCCGCATAAATTGCAAACAAAGTATAAACTAGAATCTGTATCTATAGAAATCTATAGATGTACCAAATGATTAAGATCAGTTGGATTACATAATAGAAAAAAAAATATTAAACTGAACGAAAAGAGATATCAAAAGTTTGATAGAAATAGCGTTATAAAGGCAGTTACTGTGAATGAAACATTTTTACAGATGAAACACTGATACTTTGTGATTTTGTGTATTGTATTGAAAACATGCTGAAATGTTAGACTTTTGACGATCTGTTGTGATATTATGCTGCGTTCCAGGCAGGTTTTTGAGCACGTAAATCACGACTTCAAACCACGACTAACGACTTTGTAGCGTTCCAGGCAACCTGTAACCCGTGTTTTTCCAACCTTATACCCGTGAAAGTGCACTGGAACGGCAGTCAAACCCGTGACTTCCCACCCGTGAACTCGTACTAGATCGATGTACTCCCAGTTACGAGTTGGAAAAACACGAGTTACAGGTTGCCTGGAACGGGGCATTAGTACTAAGAGTTTTGGAAAATGTAAAAATTGCTTGTAAAAAATTGTGCCAAAGCAATTAAAAACGGTATAATGATGACTAAGATCATGTTATTACGACTCAGAATAACATTTATTTTACTGTGGCATATTGACATAAATATGTTTACGCTGCAGTCTATGCTGAAGGACGGTTCGCCGCCGGCGCAATGCATTGAACATAAATGTGCAGTATTTATTAGCTATATTTAGATCTGTCTGCAAAGTCTGCGAATGCCAGAGCTCCCTCTGGCGACTGGAACAATCCACTGCGATTCTCCAGACAGTTTGGCGACAGTTCCACGCAAAAACACGGTAAAGCAGCGTCACCTACAGGTCATTTCAATTATCAATCTAATACTTTTCTAAAGGCGAGGAAATAAAAGGTTACAGTTTTGATGTGAATGAATGAACATTATTTATCAAATGTAGGCAAATTGTGATTCAGAATAAACTCTTCTGGTTAGGCATTCTCAAGCAAAGAAAGCCAAACCAGACAGTTTATTAACAGTTAGTCTGTCTGAATAGCTTAATTTCATTTCTATTAGTCTTGATAGTGGATCAAATAAAGCCCTCCATCATAGCAGTAAACATGAAGGACATCTGAGCTGTGTAGCTGGGCTGGTTTCTATGAACAGGGTCTATAATGATCATCATTAACACCTTTTGTGTTTATTGGGGCTCTTGATTAAAAGGGGTAAAATACAGGACAGTGTTATTGTTGGTTTAATCCTTCTGATCCCTTTTCATATGCAATTAGAAAATGAGAAATACCACTTTCAGTCTAGATCATCTAATTAATTGATGTGCTAGAATTTGCAGCATGGAGAAATCAAAGAAAGTCAGTTGTAACACCCCACCCTCCAAAACAACCGTCTATATGGGTATAAATAATAGTTTCGCTTAATGAGTCATTGAAAGTTTCAGGTCTAAGATCTTTTGTTACGTGCTGTGTATTCAAAACATTCTCAACGTCTCATAAAATATCTTACAGGGACAGAAGGTTTGGAGTTGAAGTATTTTAAAATATCATTTAATACTGAGTACATAACTACGTTATGAAATTTACTCAAACTACTGGGGAAAATTAAGTTTAACATTTTTTAACAAAAGACATTCAAAACATTTCAAATTCACTAGAACATTTTTCTGAATGAATGGCATTAAATTCATTTGTATTTATCTACATGAATACAGAACTTCAATCCTTTAGTCTTTATTCATTTGATGTCAAACTGCTTTTCTCTTTAATCAATGAGGACACTTTTTTAATGACTTGCAGGTGAAAGATTTGACAGAGATGCAATTGTGTAAACACATTAATTTAGCATTTCCCAAGTCTTTCTCTACAGATTATTACTTTTTAAATTATTATACCTTTATATTATTGTGCCTTATCATCTCAAACTACAACCTGTCAACTGGAGTTTTCAGTTGCCTTGCAGCACTATACTATGCACAAAAATGAATAAAATATATATATTTTTTAACAGTTCTGTATTCATTTTAGCCCTTTAAATGTATGTTAGAGAAAATGTGCCTTATCTGTAGTGCTATTGACTTCATTTGGAATAATAATAGCCATGTTGATTGTAAACATTGGATTGTACTTGTCTTGCCCATCCTGACAAACAGCGTCAGATAATAACACGATTACCATGAAAACATGGCTGTGTAGCAAGTAAATTTGCTTAGCTGTCTGACGTGACATGATCCGTCATCAGCCGTTCCTGTGCCGTCATTGTCTGACATCCCAGGACAACCTGCGGGCCCAATACACAATACACAGACTGGGGTAAGTTTAGTCCTTCTGTTGGCAGGACAGAAGAGGTCTGATCAGTCCTGCAATAGTAACAGGATAATCACCCCCTTGAGAAAACTCCCTCCAATCCACATCCCATCAGCTCACTCCTGGATTTACTGCCTGTGTTTGGGGAATAATGGACAGCAGGGGTGGGCATTTCTCAATACACTTCCCTCTCGCCTCTGCCCTGCCAAATACACTGCTGCTTTTACCAAAGATGGTTAAAGCTGGAAAGGAGAAGAGAATGAACTGAAATGCAGGCAGAAAGAATGGAGATGAACGCAACAAATAACTGAACCGTGCACTAAATACACTGACACAATTTTAAAAGTTGTATTAGTTGCATTATAAACACATAAATGCTAAATTTTCTTCACAAAAACACATTCATTACGCTTAAGAAATAATAAATGAATGGAATAAAAAAGAAATCATATTGTAAAAATGCTTTGAAATAGGTTAAACTGATAAATAAATGTATAAGTACATATACATTAAGTCACTTTATTTTTTAATTTTTTATGAATACGAGTAATATATATATAGGCTATATGCACTGAGCATATTTAGGATGAAAAATTTTCTTCACAAAACAATCATAAATAATGTAAAAAGTGATTTATTCTAGATTAAATTAATAAGTAAATGTATAAATACATAAATATAGTGTAAATACATGGATACAGTATATACTAAATATATAATATATAAATATAATATAAGCATTTATATAAAATATATATATATATATATATATATATATATATATATATATATATATATATATATATATTAATAATATATATACAAATATATAATGTCCTAAACATACTTAGAATTTGAAAAAAAAAAAAAAAAGTCATGAGCAACAATAGGTGGTCTAAATGGGACATGGCTTTGAAGGGTGTCTTTTTTAGGTTGCCTCCCCTTTGTGGAGGTGCGAAAAGCCAGACAGGGTGGGGGGGGGGGGGGGGGGGGGGTCAACTGTATATAAACCCTGAGAGACTCAGTCAGTCAGTCAATCAGGAGAACGACACTGGCATCACTAGATCAAGCATGGCTTTGCTCATCCAGCTGTTCACTTGTGCCGCAGTGATCTCATTCACTGAGGGATTCCACCATGAGGATATGAAGCAGGCCATGCTTCAAAAACTTGGACTAACGGAACTTCCCAGGATTCAGAAGAGAGATTTGGAGAACCTAGTCGTCCCGGCTCACATCAAGAGCAAATATCTGTCCATGCTGAAACTTCATAACAAGCGTAAGAGGAGATCTGTGCCAAGCCTGGCGGGCATTCTGAGAGGCATCCATGGGAGTGCAGGTGGGTCACATCTGACAAATGAAATTGAACTGCTAAAATGTTTTAAAAATTGTACTATAGAATTGTATTCTATATTTTAATATTAGTTCATGTATTTGGGATCATGAACAAACAACCAACAATAATAAATGCCACAGATAACTGGACCATGCATTACATTTACAAATGATTTACACGATTAACTGATTTTTATTAATGTTAATATGAATATAGTATTGTTGCAGCATTAATGTATAAAACTTTTAAAGATAAAAATGTATTACTATGTCAAAATTATCATTAATCAAAATTAATCAATGATTTAAAAGTATTAACTAGGTTTATATTAACTATTGCATTAACTAATTAACTTTATTGCTAAATCTTACCACTGAAATTATTCTTAATGAATTGCTTATGCCTTGATATTTATTTTTGACTACTGTCAATTTACTTACTGATCAAGAAAATATCAAATATAAATGATCATACCAAATGAAATGAATGAGAAAAAGTTGCTAAAGCATAAAGATAAACATTTTTCAGTGCATCTCTCATAAACAGTGATCTAACGTATCTTCTGTTATCCACAGATATCACAGGAGAAATCAAGTACTCGGACACAACCCGCCAGCGTCTCGTGTTTGACATGGAGGCCAGGCTGCAAGAAAACACCGAGGTCACTATGGCCGAGCTAAAACTTTTCCAAACCGCGGCACAGAATCCAGCCAAACCCGAGCGGAGGAACCACAGACCCATTAACAACGCCAGAGTGAGCATCTACTGGGTGGAAGTACTGGGAGACGGATCCAACAGGACATCACTCATAGACTCAAGGTATGTCACATGTCCAAATATAAATAATCACAAACTTTCATTTTGTAATGCATGAATGGAAACTCATTAGTCTATGCTTTTTTAATAGACTGGTTCCTATCCACGAGACCGGCTGGAGGAGCTTTGACGTGACTCAGGCCATTCATTACTGGTCTAAATCCCAGAAGAAGACTCGTCTGCATCTGGAGGTGTGGACTGAGGGAGAGAGACCTGGGAGCTACGCGGCTGAGATGGCCAAAAGAGTGCGCTTCTCCACACAGGACCCGAAAGAGAACACCCTGGAGAAGGATACGGGTGCACCTGAACTTGTGTTCTACACCTTAAACCTGGATGAATACGGGTGAGTACTGTTATTAAACTGGAGATTACTTAGATTGCATGACTTGCATTGAACTTCATACCCGTTTATCATATATTCATGAACTAAAATCATTCATTTCCATGTCAACAGATCCCAGGGTAACTGTAACTCCAGCCCAAACAGCAGCAAGTGTTGCCGGGAGGAGCACTTCATCAACTTCCGAGAGCTGACCTGGACTCAGTACTGGATCATCGAGCCGGCCGGGTACCAGGCGTTCAGATGCGCCGGCGGATGCAAGCAACCCAAGCGCGGTTACTATGGATACGGGCAGAGGACCTGTGCGGTGATGGAGAGCGCGCCGCTGCCCATGATGTACCTGGTCAAAAAAGGAGATTACACTGAAATCGAGGTGGCAGAATTCCCAAACATGATTGTTGAGAAGTGCGGCTGCTCCATGGACAAAATCCCCCCGATCTGAGACGGTCTGTGGTTTGCTCTCAGATGAGAGGTGATGGTGTTTCGATTTCAATGTCTCAGTTACTGAACTGAGATCCACATGCTGTCAATCCCCACTGAGCACTTGAAAATAAAATTATTTATGAATGATTAGTTTATGTGATGCATCAGAAATGGCCTGTTGAGTGATGTGTTTTCTTAAAAAAATAAAATAAGTAAATTTATATCCATCAGTCAAGGTTTTCATCTCTTTTTTTCATGATTCGAATTAGGGTTTTACATTTATAGTGCCACAACTTCACCTGACATTAGATTTTATATTAACAACATTTCCTCTAATCAGAGAGTCACTAGAATGTTCTTAACATAAATGATTTTGACTATTTCATATGAGATATACATATATAAATACATATGTATGATTTACTGTAAATAAACACTAGGCCTATATAGGCTACTTTTTAATCAACATTTTTAAAAGATTTTTAACAAATGTATAGGTGAATAAAAACACATTTTTTGTGAGAAAATACAATGCAAATACAATTATATTGGTCATTCTTAACTTTATATTAAAATGGCTTTCAGGATCTGGAAGCAACAGGAAAAAATTAATTATCAGCCCATAATAATGTTGCTTTCAAGACAAGCTGATCACACGACAGCTCCTCCTCTCATCCACAGTCAAGATATTTCTTTTCAAATCAGACTCATGTTTCTTGTTTTCAATTATGTTGTTACATTAATGTATTATTAAGAACTTTAATAATATCTGCAATAGATTTATGTTGGTTCTGTTCTGTTTCTCCTAAGGGGGGTTATTGCTGCTCTCGCCCAGAACAGAATCATATACCGCAAATCCAAACCATATGCAAATTTTTCAATCATCTTTGATGTGGTCCTGACTTTACATGATGATAAAAAAAAAGTCTTAACCAATTTGAATGACTTCACATTATTTAATCAAGGAGATTTCATTAAAACAAGAAGTATTTTTTTTTTAATTCTCTAAAAAAGTAACTAAGTGCATTACTTATTTAATTTTTATGAAAAGTAATGTGTTACATTACTTTTGCGTTACCTTTTCTCACCCGGGCTGGGCTTCCTTGTTTGTTTTGTGATAACAACAACAAAAAAAAGTTATATTTTTGGCAAATGTAAAGGCCCTTCAAAAGTAACATGAATAAGCCTCAAGCTGATAGAAATGCAAATTCACACCTGTACAGTAGAGGGCGCAGTTAAAAAAAAAAACTTGAAAAAAGTAATCTGATTACATAACTTGTAATGCGTTACCCCAACACTACATACAGTACATAACTGTATATACAGATTATTATTGTATTTTAAAAACATGTAAGAATGCAAATAAAAAAGGACATGCCAAAGCAGGAAAAGCATGTGATTGATTTAAACTCTCCAATCTGATCAAACTAACAAGCAGAAGGTGATCATGACAAAAAGAAAGAGAAAGAGAAAAAAAGAGAAAGTAAGAGAAGTAATGGCCCTGTCTGTTGTAATTGGTCTACCGGTTACTGCACTTGTTGGAAGCTAAACGCCCATTACCATAACTGAACTTCAGCAGCACTGGAGGCTTCGCTTCCTAGTCCTCAGCGATTGTACAATGTAAAGACATAACGATGACGCTGATTTTACCATATCAATCTGAGCGTCCGATGATGAAACATTAGAAGAACTAGTTCTCAGTGATACGCTACTCAGTTTGAGGAACATTATGAGATGTTGCAACTGTAATTTCTCACCATCAGCATTAAAGGGGTGGTTCAGGATTTTCGACATCGGAAATCATTTTCAAGTGAGCCTGGTTGTTATTCATCAGTGGAGACAGTTTTCAAAAAAATTCATCCAGTCCTTACTTTTGGATAGTTCGCCTATGCTAGGCTAGCGCGAGTCAACGGTGCACGCTAGCCTGCCATTAAAAACAGTTTTACCCACTCCACAGTACACCAAAAGCAAATAAATTATAACGCCAGACTATCGATGTAAATGTCTATTGAGAGAATAATGTTAGAAATCAAAGTACTCTTGTATCTCAATTATCTGCGGCAGGTAATACACTTGCGTGATTGTTATGTGGACCGGCTCTCTCGGTTTCCTAGGTAACCAAATATAACTCCGCCGCTGCTGTAGACTGCTTATAAATACAGGGAACAAATTATAACTAATGCAATGTGATGAAAGGGTAGTTTGATTTCTAACATTATTCTCTCAACAGACATTTACATCGATAGTCTGGCGTTATAATTTATTTGCTTTTGGTGTACTGTGGAGTGGGTAAAACTGTTTTTAATGGCAGGCTAACGTGCACCGTTGACTCGCGCTAGCCTAGCACCGGCGAACTATCCAAAAGTAAGGACTGGATGAATTTTTTTGAAAACTGTCTCCACTGATGAATAACAACCAGGCTCACTTGAAAATGAGGTCCGATGTCGAAAATCCTGAACCACCCCTTTAACAAGTGTATGTCCATCAACAAACCAAATGTGTATATTTCGAATTTATTGCGGTGCACATGCAGGAACTATTAAATGTATTTGTAATGTATTGATGACAGGAGACCACATGTGGTCGAACTGAACTCGCTTTACTCGTGTGTGCCTATGTATGTGACATGCTACCCCTAGGAGATATCATTAGGAAGCATGGCATTAGTTTTCACTGTTATGCTGATGATACGCAGCTCTATATTTCTTCACGTCCTGACGAAACGCACCAATGCACAAAATTAACGGATTGCATAGCTGATATAAAAAACTGGATGACTAGTAATTTCCTACAACTTAATTCTGAAAAAACAGAGATTCTAATTATTGGACAAAAAACGTCCTCATGTAATAATCTAGAATACTGTCTAACACTTGATGGCTGCTCTGTCAAACCTTCGTCGTCGGTGAGGAACCTGGGTGTGCTCTTTGATACCAATCTATCATTTGAAAGTCACGTGTCTAGGATCTGTAAAACCGCATTTTTCCATCTTAAAAATATATCTAAATTACGTCATAGTCTCAATGACAAATGCGGAACAATTAGTTTGTTCATGAAGTCTAGATTATTGAAATGCTATTATGGGTGGTTGCCCTGCACGCTTAATAAACAAACTACAGCTGGTCCAAAACGCAGCAGCTCAAGTTCTTACCAGAACCAGGAGGTATGACCATATTAGCCCTGTTCTGTCAACACTGCATTTGCTTCCTATTAAATATCGTATACATTTTAAAATATTGCTGATTACTTACAAAGCACTAAATGGTTTAGCTCCCCAGTACTTGAGCGAGCTCTTAACGCTTTATTCAGATCATACACACAGCGAGTCAATATTATAAACACTAGATCATTCGTCACCTCATTCGACACCTCATCAAATGGAGAACACTGAATCCAAAGCATGCAGTTACAGAAAAAAAGTATATTGTACCAAAGTAAACTAATTTTGCAATTACGTAAAAAAGTATACGTAATACAGTAGTAAGGTAAATAAATTGTATACTGTATGCACTGTAAGTAGAGTATTGTTCTGAATATTGTATAGTAGGCCTATCGAATGTCTGTATATTCAGCACTTGCACATGTTACAGTAAAGTACACTCAGAAGAGTTGTGCAACTGCAAAATCAAGGTCAGTGAGAGAGATTTTATTCTGCTTCAGCATCTTGTCTTCATGTTGGTCCGGACTGAGGATTTTGTCCGAATCACAGACAAAGCTCTGCAGGCAAAGGGAAAAACCCTAAAGCCAGATCCAGCCTTGACAACATTCTCCATACCTGCTCTTTCTCGTCCTCCTCCTCTTACACCACCTCTTATTTGTACTCTTCCTCCTCTCCTTCTTATATTGTTTCCATCCATTATTGGTTTCAAGTTACATTCAGTGCAACATTTTGAGTCAGGTTTGTCACTCTGAACTGAACTTGTATTATGTAGGCTACAGGTGGTTTGGTCACATCATTAGAAATAAGTGTGAACAATTTTGAGTCGTCGAAGAGAACTGTGTTGTAGTTGTGTTTAACTTTTGCCTGCATGTGTTTAGTGTTTTGAAGCACAAGTGCATCACAGTGCGAAATGTGTTTTAATGAGTGAGAATGTGTTTAGAGTTTTGCAAAAAGAGTTCATGAGATTTGCAAACAGTGTTTTACTGAAAGAGTGATTTATACGACAAATTTGTTTAGGCTATTGAGAATTTGATTCAGAGAATGGGGTTTAGTGTTTTAGCAATTCAGAAAAACTGTAATAAATTACTGATTCGTGTTATCCTCGCGTGTTGCTCTTGATGGACGTGGCAACAGTAACCCAGGGAGGCGGGGCTAATCTTGTTGTTGTTGTTGCTGTTGGAAACGGTCGCGCCAGCAATGGCTGCTCACTGAAATCATTCATGGATCCTCTACAGCAGACATGATTTGACTGCGTCGCTACATTCACGGCAAATAATGTGCGTTTATTTCACAGACACCCTGCACTTAACAGTAGCACATGTAAAATGAAATAGAGTCGCTGAATTTTCTCGCGAGAATATCCTGTGCGCTAAGTTAGCAGTGATTTGTGTGCATTGTTTTCAGCTAGCGCGTGAGAGATGTAAGCCAAGCTACCAAATCAACAATCACTTATACAAACATACTCATTTAGGCATTTCTGTTATTTTTAGAATCGGATTAAAATCAGATAAAATCAGAGTTGTTTTATTTGCTTTTAAAACAGCAATGTAGTCGTTTATGTAGCTCATGATAGCGGGAATTAAGAGGTGTTCTGTGTTGTCGGTCAAGTTAAATATTAACGTACATAATCTGCTTAACAGTAACGTTAGTTCTAGTAAGAGTAATTAAACTAAGTTAAACCTTTTATTGGTGATTGTACCTACATAAGCGAATAAAGACTAAAGGTTGAAACACCAGTTTTTCTTTGATTCCGTTGTAATGTATGATATTTTATGTTTTAGGATTGTTGTTCCAGAATGAAGTTGTCTATAGTTCATCAGAATGCCCGCAGGTGAATAAAGATCACTCATACTTGATATTAATCAAATCTTTTCTCTGTCACTGATTATCATAGATGCTCTTACATGCAGATTTAAATCAGTCTGTAAATCTCTGTTTGACAGGTCAAAGTGATGTGAGAGCTAAGACAAAAGCTCGCTTTGACGAGGTGTTGAAGAGATACACAAACCCTCCCTCTGAGAAAAAGAAAGCCAAACAGATTGATGATCAGTCCCAGGAAGTTATTGTGGTTAGTAATGTGATAGAAGATAATTCACAGTGTAAGTTACCCCATTATCTGTTATTTGAATTCCATTCTGTTTTCTTGCAGCTTCAGACCTTGAAGAAGAACCTAGATTTGAGTAAAGACACTGAAGATGATGAAGCTATCTTCCATAACACATATGATCCAGCTCAGGGCAGCCCCAGATACACCAAAAACAGGCGAAGAGAGAGAGAGACATCTGAAAAGACCAACATAAACAATGCTGTAAGTGATGAGGAGCCCGCGCTGACCAGCGGGAAAAGGAAAAGCAAAAGGAGGCTACCACAACTACCACCACCCCCTGTTCAAGATGAAGACAACAACGACAGGAGGACTGATTCAGAAATCAACGGAAAACATACTAGGAAGTTTAGGAAAGGGAAGGATAAAAGTGGAAATGATGTCAGTCGACAGAAAGAAGAGACAGAGACGGAAGATGATTATCTACAGGCGTACCAACATCAGATCTCACAGGAGGAAGAGACTTCTGGGAAAAAGACGGCACGGAAGAAAGCTGTCGAGAAGTTTACGGAGAGCCAGCTGCTAAACAATGAGCTTGAGAAGAAAAAGAAGAAAGTGAAATCAAGCAAACATGATGGTGATAGAAGGTAAAAGATCACAGTTAATGCTAGCTATTCTTGGAAGAATTATGTTCCAGATTATTTATTCTTTTTGCAATTCTGTTTGGAGATGCAAGAGCTGTAGAAATATAAATACTTCAGCTTTAACGTGGCCTTAACCAGGGGTTAAGCATAGTGTGAGATGCCGCTTATAGTAAAATGTCTTTTTTCTAAAACTTTCTAAGGTAATATGAATAATGTTTTGTTTTTTTTCTTAATTTGGTTTGCCTTTTTGTCTGTAGTCAGACTGAAGTGTCCGTGGAAAACCAGACAGAAAACATCCTGGATGATGTTGTGGAGGAATTCAAGGAGGACACAGTCAAACCCAAAGTGAAGAAGAAAAAGAAACAAAAAGAAGGTGATATGCCGTCTCAATGTCATCACTATTGAACCAACCAACTTTATTTGATCAAACACATAAGTCATATTGCATAGAGTATCTACTCTCTTTAATTTAAAGGGATAGTTCACCCAAAAAAAATGAAAATTCTGTCATTTACTTTAAGTGACAGTTTCCACAATTTTTCTGAATTCACGTCTACTTGTCACTACCATGGAAACCCAGTAACTCTTAAAAATGTGTGTATATTGTGTTAATTTCATTGTTATTTACATGTGTGATATGTGCGGTTGATTATGGTTATTAATTTCTGGTTGTAGTGATTGTTGAGGAGGAACAGGCAGAAGAGAAACAAGCCTTTGATGACAGTCTAGTGCTGGGAGTTTATATCCACAGGACAGACAAGCTGAAGACAGACCTGATGGTGTCTCACCCCATGGTCAAAGTTCACGTGGTTGATGAGGTCAATGGACAGTATGTCAAGAAAGAGGACAGGTTTGGATTTTACTTATGTTTATTGCCTAAAACCAAAACCTGCTGGAAGCCATTTGGATAAATATGCTAATTTGCTGCATCTGAAATCACATACTGTATAGTAGGTACTACATTTGGTTTGAAACCTACTTTGTAACCATTAAAAAAGTATGTTCTATGTAGTATGAAGGAATATCTGACGTACTACATCCGCCATTTTGTCACTGTCATGTCACCTACGGCATCAGTGGAGCCGATTCAGAATCTCGGTGGAAGTAGTAGGTCATCCGGATAGATTTTGCCTACTGTTTTTTGAATACTATGTATTCGGATATACTATTCTGTTGGTGTACTGTTTTTGCATACTGTATAGTAGAGAAGTATCCGATATCAGATGCAGGCATAGTCTTTATACCAAATGTAGTCAAATTTATTCCCAGTGATTTATTCTATTCACAGCCATCGCCATGTTTCATCCTTCTATGAGCAAGAAAGCATCGAGCACATCCTACCCATCATAACTCAACCCTTTGACTTCAAGAAACACAAAATAACAGTTCCAGAGTGGGAGGAACAGATCATCTTCAATGAGCGCTTCGGATATTTCCTACAAGACGATGATGAGAGTCCGCATGTGATACTGTTTTTTGAGGTTTGTGTCCTTGAATAAGTTTAAAAGTAGATTGTCATCCTCTGAGCAAAGAGAGGAATTAATAAAACACTTTATATGATGTTACAGATTCTGGATTTCATCAGTATGGAGGAAGCACGAACAAACGTCTCTGTTGACCATCATGAGCGGGGATTCCGGAAGATTGCGTGGGCTTTTTTGAAGGTACCAGCTTTGATTTTACTGTAGTCTCCATTACATTATATATTTGTTTGGTTATTTTGTTTGTTAGCTCCATCTGTTTTGTTTATTTTATGTAACTGTATCCTTCATTCCACTAAAATCAAGCTCTTTAAATATTTCCTCAAGCTTGTAGGAACCAATGGTGTTTTGAACGTTGACACCAAACTGCGTCTACAGCTTTACTGCCCTCCTCCGCGGGCAAAGAAACTGCCACAAACAGTTGAAGTGTTTCAGTGGTGGTCAAAGTTCCCAAGGAACAAATACGCATCCACCCTCTATGTCACAGTGAAAGGCCTCAAACCACCAGAACATGTAGGTTAACTTTTTTTTAATTTAAAAACACAGTGAAAATACAAAAATATGGTGGTCAATGAAGTTTGTTCTGGTTTGGATTTGTTGCGCAGGTGGACCCCAGTATCCGCTCCATGATGGCTCTACAGCAGGAACGGGGCAGCACCTCCTACAGTGAGCTCAATACTGAGATGACCAATAAAACCAGCACCCAAATACTGGAGAGCAAATCACAAACCATGAAGTGGAGCCGCATGCCTGGACAGGTTTTAGATATTTGCTTTATTGGTGTTAATGTTGGGGAGTCAGTAGCTGTGTTTGAAATCACCTCTTATACATTCACTATTCCCTACATTAGCCCACTAATATAGTCCACTTGAAGGAGTGAATGAAAACGAGTGAGCGAATTCAAACACTGAGTGCGCTATAAGGGATGTAGCTTTTTGCACAGTTTGTGCTTGCTGTTTAATGGTAGTTCCAGTAGTAATGAAAAGATTTATCTTGAACTCTGTCATGGAAACTATGTATAAACGTGTAATATGATATTACGCTGTAGCCACATTGGACGTTGATTGAAAATGGATGTATGAATGATTCAGCTGCGGACGCCATCTTCTGTTGAGACACAGGAATTAATTTGGCACGACCCTCACAGTGCATTATGGGTATTCTCTAGCTGTTGAGCATACAATGGTTGTACACTCGTTATTGCAGTACATTGTCGTATTGAATGAGGCAATTCGATAATGTCCACTATGGTTCCAGACACCACTTCAAAATGGCTGTATAGGGGGCGATTTCGAACACAGACAGTAATTCGTTTAATTTGTCTATTTTTCTTATTGGTTGTTTAAACAGGTGTGTCGCATCCCGAATAAGCCAATGCAGTCCTTTCGTGGAGGTCAGATGGGCTGTTTTACTCTGCGTTTCTCCCATGATGGACGTGCACTAGCAGCTGCATGTGCAGATAGAGATTCATTTCCTATCATTAGTAAGTCATTTGTAACTCAGTTTCTTTACATGTTGTCTTTTGTCTGTACTGTCTTTTTTATTTTTGCTAACATTTTCTGACAAAAAACATGTACAATTTGGGTAGTCAGTTGACATAAAATAGTTTTGTGAAGTTGAAATTGTGACATGATGTACAAACAGAATTATAATTCATATTAATTTAGAGACTACATGGGCTATTTGAAAAATGTGTGTCACACCAAATAGTTCATTACCATTAAAAATAAATTAGTGGAGGCAAAAAGCTTGGTGAAAAATCAAGAAATATATGCATGCATATACAGTAGTGGTTAAAAGTGATGTCCGACTTGGGAAAATTGGCTTCTTTATTAAAAAAAACAAAAACAAAAATGTATATGCATGTTGTAAAGTTGTGCCCGTAGCTTAAAAATAGAGTATGCGTTCCACGTTTCAATTGTATTATTTGTCATGACACAATGAAACAGAATTAATTGTGTAGATGTCATTTTTGGCCAAGTGGTCATACCAGTCTTGCACTCATTATTCCCATCCAATAATTCAATAAATCGCTATGGGGCAAGTATTAGCTATATTATTAGATATTATTCTGTGGGTTTTAGTGAAAACGGCCTGATGGAAGAAGCTGTCCTCTGCAACCAATGAGGATACTGTTGAAATGGCTAAATCTGGCCAATCGATTTTGGATATTGCTCGTGTGCTGGATATGAATGGTCACAATGTCCACAGAATTATAACCTCAAAACAGCTTCTAAAGACCTGGATGAGGCCTCCAACCTCCAATATCACCTTGAACTGTAAGCCAGCGGCCATAAGAGGCTGGATTGAAAGGTTGTGTACCAGTAAAGAAACCATTTATTAGTTTTATGTACTGCAAAAAACACTTTGCATTTGCTAAAGAACAAGGACTGGAGTGTGGAAGATTGGAGCCGTGTTCTGCAGGTACCAGGTACAAGTCAAAATTTAACAACTTAGCATTGTCAGGTAGTGTCAGGTATGTTCATAGGAGACGATTGGAGTGTTTTAATATCAAATGCATGCGAGACACCATTAAGCACGGAAAGGGAAACATAATGGTATTGGGGACACATGTCTGCAGAAGGTGTTGGAAGGATCTACAAAGTTGCTGGCACTTTGAAAATGAACCAATATCTGCTGAACACAATGTAGCCAAGCAACACATGCAAAGTTGCACGCAATGAAAGTGTTCATGCTCAGCATTTTGAAATCTTAAAGTGGCCTCCTCAGTCTCCTGACTTTGAAGCCATTGAAAGTGATTGTATTGTAGTCAATGTATGCTTTATTTCCACTGAGCTTTTTGTTTTTATATGGCTTTTTTGTATACAATAAAACCCAAATTTCCCTTTCACATTCATATACATTTTAATGTAATGTAAAAAAAAAAAAAAACACGTACAAATGCTTATGTTATACCTCAAATAATCATTTAACATTTGAATATTTAACAATAAATCTCTGTGTCTTATTTTTAGTATATGATATTCCATCTGGGAAAGTTCTGGCGTCCTTTAATGGCCATCTGAGTGTGGTGTATGATCTCTGCTGGTCCAGAGATGATAAAGATTTATTAACTGCATCCTCTGATGGAACAGTAAGGTAAATATAGCTTTCTTGCATATATGGAGTTATCCTATAATATTAAGCATCCCATAATTATGCCACAAATAAGTGAAGGTGTGGACCAAAATGTTTTGTTTTCGTCTTTCAGAATGTGGAATGTTGAACGACTGCAGAGTCTTGCACATAAAACTCTTCCTCACCCTTCATTCGTGTACTGCACCCAGTTCCACCCGCAAGCCCAGAGTCTGGTGGTGACGGGGGGTTACGATGGGGTGCTGCGGGTGTGGAATGTGGACATACAAGACGTGAATGGGCAACTTCTGCAAGAGTTTGACGGACACAAGACTTTCATCAATTCACTGTGTTTTGACCCAGAAGGTACAGAGGGAATTATCGTCTTAACTCACTGGATGTGGCATTAAAGCTGGGATTTGAGATGTTAGTGATGTGTTGGTCTTCTCACAGGTAGCAGAATGTTTTCTGCAGACAATTCCGGCCTCATTATTGTGTGGGGAACCAAGGTTGTGCCGGGGTCTCGCCGTGCACTGACCAGTCAATGGAGCATTGAGAGGGTAACAGAGTTCTCAAATACTACCTGGAAGAGCTATAGAAATCCCAATTTGAAATCATGATTTGAACTACTAAAGGCTGAAATACACTACAGGACTGTTAAAAACTGATGCGCTTTTTCGACTTTGTAAATGGTAATGGAGAAAAACTGTGAATCATGCACTAAACGACTGAGGATCACACAATAGCAGACTTTCAAGTCGTTCTGAACTCAACAAACTGACACATGACAAGTTAAACATTATGGCCCGGTTTCACAGACAGGGCTTAGACTAAGCCAGGATTAGACCATAGATCAATTAGGACATTTAAGTAATTTTTATAAACATGCTTAGAAAAAAACATTACCGATGTGCATCTTAAAACTAAAAAGGCACTGATATATTTTTAAGATCAGTCAGTGCAAGTTTATTTCAGTGGAAACAGCTCAGACTTACATTTTAGTCTAGGACTAGTCTTAAGCCCTGTCTGTGAAACCAGGGGAAAATGTTCTAAAATCATCTCAAAATATCATACATGTTTGATTTCCTCTAATGGGCGGATTTATAATCTGAAGCTAAGAAAAATCAGAGTGTGTGCCCATCATAGACTATTCCATTTTCTGCGAAATCTGGCAACTCTAAATGCCAAATATCTGCAGAATGGCTCTAAATTTTGACTACTAGCATAGACTCCTTCAGACTCTAAATCGGGCAAATGTCGAGTAGTGTATTGTCCAGCCTCAAGGGAATGCCAATTCAGTATTTCTCTACAGGAAATTAAAGAGGCAGATCTGAATGGAATATCCATCAACTCGTTAGAGGTGCATCCAAATGGAAGACGACTTTTAATTCATGCCAAAGACAGTGTTTTAAGGGTCATGGATTTGAGAATGTAAGTATCTGTCTGTTTATTAATATTTGAATATTTACAGTATAATGTAATATTATTAAATTCTGTTAAAAATCTATTTAATTTAAATAATTTTTAATTCAGAATTGATAACGTGCACAGATGCATTGCACAGAGTAAGACTATATATGTGTATTAAGAGTAAACGGTCAATTTTAATTTCATGTTGACTTTAAATGTGACTTTAAAAAAAACAAGTCAGTGCACATGCTAATAGTTCATGATGTTGATGGTGCCAGCATGACAGAAAGTAATAAAAGAAACAAAGTGCAAATATATTGAAACAAACAATTGTTTGACCTGTTATAGTTTCGCAGTGAAGAAATACATAGGTGCCACCAACTACAGGGAGAGAATCAACAGCACGTTCACTCCCTGTGGAAGCTTCATCTTTTCCGGCAGTGAAGATGGATTGGCGTATGTGTGGAACTCTGAAACAGGTTTGGAGATTGTTTTGAGGCAATATGGATCAAGTGCAACAAACTTCTGTATTCTGTAAAACAGGTCACATCGCTTCCGGTTAAAGGGTTACTTCACCGATTAGCATTAAGCTTTGTATTAGTAGAAACCAGGTAGTATTTTGAATGACCGTGCTTCCCTCCCTCATGTCCCCCTGAGACGAGAGATTTCTGTATTGTGTGTCTGGAAAAAAAACTCAGATGACGCAAAAATCGTCATTTAGCGTCATCGGAGGCTTCTTTGTCCTGAGGCTAGAGACTCCAGCCAGTAGGAGGAGCTCGTTCCTGATGTTTTCAACCCGCCCGTAGGGGGATCTCATGATAAAATGGCGTCTTTTCAGTTTTGAGTCAACTAGTAGCCTAGTTGTATCATTTCTTCCGATACTGCCCTCTGTAACCGGTAGGCGTGGCTTGGGAGTGGCCTCGTAGGGCAGCGAAGCAAGTGCATTCTGGGAGTTGTTGTCTTTCATCCACATGAGCCAAAAATACATTTTCTCAGTCTAGAAGGCACCAACTTCTAAAATAATTTAACATTTATACTACATAAATAACCCAATTTAAATACACATTCATCTTTCCAGTGGTGAAATATCCCTTTAAGGTCTTGTGTATGTGCTTTGTTTCATAGAGCTGTTTTACTCTAGATGCCTTTAAAGGAGCTACCAAAGATGAGCATAACCAATGTCCAATGCATATGCAGATTGATATCTAAAAGTTTTATTTTTATTTTTCTTCTTCTCTCTAACATTCAGATTTCAAAATTGAATAAAACGCTGACAATAAAATTACCTAGCTAGTGTAACGATGGCCAGCTAGTAAGAGCTGTGTGAGTAAACCTCCAATTTTTCTCCCAATAGCCCAAGCATACATTGAGGCCTATAGAATGGTGCATAAAACAAATTCATAAATCTGTAAATAATAAATCAGCTCCATAGCGGATTCAAAGTGATCAAGGGCTTAGGTGTTCCATTTAAACCCATTGCAAGGGTTCTGCCAGTAATGGGCAAGCATGCAATATAAGCAGTGATGTATATCAGAGTGAACGAGATGGAGGGAAGTTAACGAGGGAAAGACATTCAAAAATAACTTAAACGCAGCTCTACTAAGAGCTGTGTGAGTAAACCTCACTCCCCTGGCCTCAAGAGGTGCACTAGCGATGGACGCTTGAGGCTGCAATCTTAAGTCAAGTCTTTGTTAGCGCACCCGCCTCCCATGCCGGATACGCTAGGTTTCAATCCCACTCGGAGTGGTGCGAGTAGAACCGTTGGGGTTACACTAGGTTAGCTGATTACCTTGAAAGTCCATAGATATCGCCGTCAGTTCATACTGCTCTTAACACTTGCCGACAAGCAGATGCGATGAGACCTGTTTTCATGTTTGTTCATGTGACATTAGTTTGAATACAAAAAAAAAATCCAAGTGGAGGTTGAATTTGAATTTCTCTTGCTCAGGTGACCAGGTCGCCGTTTACTCTGAGCTGTGTTATTCATCTGCAATTCGAGCTGTTGCTTTCCACCCTCATGAGAACATGGTGGCCTTCTGCTCCTTTGGCCAAAACCAACTCATCCATCTCTATCTGTATGACCAGAAGGGTGAGTCCTCCAAATAACTCAGAAAACCACTGGTTCAGATACATCACTAGCTATGTTTCCATCCAAAGTTGCGAATTTAACTTCTTTTTTCAAAATCTTTGGGTCTTTTTTTTGTATACATCATAAATTACTTGCACTTCAGAGCACGCAGACAAAACGCAATAAACGTGGTCATGTTATCTTGCCTTCGGAAGCGGATGCCTGCTGTTTGGAAATGCTGATGTTTAAGAGATAATTATATCGAACCGGTTTGATAACAGACTTTGGCTTAAGGCATTTCAGAATGACCAAAACAACATTTCACATGTTGTGCAATGAGATCCCATTGCGCAGTCACATGCCTTTTTTGATGGGCATCGAGGACGTTTTTTTGGTAAATGTGTTTCCATTGTAGTTCATGCTCATGTTTTGTTATCTTATAAAAAATGTATCCGCCTCCATTGAGCTCATACGTTTTTATGCACATTTTCAGAATTTATGCGTATTTTGACATTTCCATCCAGTGTTTTACATGCGATATCCCAAAATGCCAAAAAGATGGCTAGTGATTAGAAACACAAAAGTCACATGATCATTTTCTGTGTAAAGATGAGTGTTTTGTGCTCATACGCAGTGGCTCAGATGGAGGTGGAGAGTTTGAGAGGGATGAGTCGTTCAGAGAATCTGGACAGTAAGACGGGCAGGAATTCATCAGAGGTCACGACCTTTCAGAACACCTCTGCCACCGGCATGGACCGATTCGCCAGCACTGCTCGTGTGTCCCTAAAGATGCAGCGGGTCAAACAGAAACTAGACTCTGTACTGGTAAAAATGTCATTGATTATATTTAATAAATAATTGATTATTATCAGCATTATAATTTAGTCAATAATCAATCAGTAATACTTTTCTTCCATTTTCTTGCAGGAGCCCCATCGTAGTTCCCCTGGTGTCGATATGTATGAACAAGGCAAGTGATATTTATGATAAATTAACCCCTTCAGACCTGATTATATTTTTTTTCACTTAAAGGGGTCATGAACTGGATTGTTTTATTATTTTATACTGTTGCCTGGGGTGCCCTTATAATGTTAGTATGATTTTTACATAAAAAATTGTCATAATTTATAAATAAAAGCCATTTTTCCAAGCCTGATTTCTGCCTCAGATTTGAACGCTCCGTTTTAAGGGGCGTGTCTGCTGTGAGACTGCAGTGCAAACGCCCACTGCTGTGATTGGCTGACATGCTTGCAATGAAATAGCTAGTATTACAGGAACTCTCTCGAAAACTTTTACTACGTTTTTACTATTACAGCTATCGAGATTAACAAATCGTGAAAAGTATCGTTTAAAGCATTATATTTAAATCTATTCCATCACATGAAAGGTTGCAGCATGATGAGCACTGAGCAGATGACAGACAGTCTGTTGATCGCGTGAATAAAGATCTTATCATTGCAAAGCAATTTTTGCACTCTCACAAATGCTTACTCCAAATCACAATGCAAACACGATGTGAGTACACAGTAAGAGCTTCGTTGTGTAGTGTAACAGTGTCATTATTTCATCACGAGTTTGGTAAGTGTCCAGATAAGCTCTCGCGGCTCGCGCTGTGCTGTTTGATTGACAGCTTGGGCGAAAGGGATCGTTCTTTGATCGCTTTCTGTAGGCTATATAATTTAATAACAGTTTAAAAAAAGATTATTTTCATAATACTACGAGAAATTATGTGAAGTTGATCGTTTAGTCACTGATGCATAAACAGTATTGAACAATTTTAAGAGAAATATCTGAACTTGAATAATTACACAGAAATCACTGATCGCAGATCAGGCATTAGAATACACATGGTTACTTACATGTTGCTGGCAGATCCGTGTCGGGAAATTGTGATTGACTGATTTAATAAAGTTTAACCATGCTGGAATCCGAAGGAAGCTTATGCAGACTGTCTTCTTCCACAAACAGGCACGCACAATATTTAGTCAACAGCATGTTTATTGCTTGGAAGTAGCTCGATCCGGTAGCAATTATCATGTCGTCCTATGTTATTTAGCATGTTTGGGCGAATCGGTGGGCGGGGCTAAACAGGCCGTGTTGAAGTAGGCGTTGATCTTCTTTTGTGGAGGCGGTGTTTTATCCTCTTTGACGTCATAGTTCCCCACTTTGAAAAACGAGTCGTTTGCTGAGCCTGATGTCTATAAAAGCTTTTATTGGACTAACAAGGTAGTTTTCAGTTCTGAAACTTACAGGATATTATTATAGTATGATGATCTCTTATATGTCAAAAGCTCAAGGAAACTTTGATTTCTCAGTTCATCACCCCTTTAATATTTGCTCTTCTCCAATGTATAAATGAGTCTAAGAAACAAGATTTGTGCCAACTCTTTCTATTAGTTTGTTTCATGTCCACTACAATGGACTGAAGCAACAGAAAATTCATCATGTTTTAACCATACAGTACTTATGAACTAGAGTTTTAAAAACAGTATATGAACTAGCATTGCAAATTTTGAAAAGAACACACACTGTAACAATGAGCAGTGCAATAAGAATGGTAAGAAGTGAGTTTAAAAAAACTTGTTAGATTCTTGTTGTTGGTTGAATCTGAGTGTGTGTGTATATGTCTGTGGGTGTTTGTGTGTTTGATAAATATATGATTGTGTGTGTGTTGCTGTACATTGAGATGGACATTAAACTCTAAAGTTCTACAACTTAACTTTGAATATTGTCCCTTGATATGATCAAGATTATAATAGGTGCAAGTTGATGAAACTACCATGAACATAAATTAGCAAATAAAATGTAGCCATGCTGGTCTTATGAGATAAAGTTATGGCTCATATTTTCATTGTAATTGGTTGATCAGTGACCAGGCAGTACTCAAAGTCATGTGATGTCCAATCCAATGTTCACAGGGTCTGAAGGGGCTGAAAATGAGCTGCATTTTTTTTATCCATGTGGAATGAATTCTGTTGTAAATTAGGCCTAACACAATATGTTTTTTTTTTTTTTTAAGGTGGCATGTCTCACCTGGGAAGAAGCCTAGAGGTAAATATGTGATATTTTTTGCACTTGGCTATAAAAGTTATACTAGCAATATAGCTTTTAGAGTTACATTTTAAGACATAAACAGTACTACAGTAGTTTTGGCTGTAGTAACATGAGCCAAAACACATTTATTGCAGAGGGCATGTTTTGGAGCTTTTAAACTCATTATACAATGATTACAAAATATTTGGAATGATATTGACAGTGAAAATTTTACTAAAAAAAATTGACTCCATACCATACAACATGCAGCATCCTGAGCCCTGTGACACTAATCCTCAATAATAGGCTCTTGTTTTTGTGGTTTGTTTCAGGGCCTGACCTCATATCTTCCTCCTCCATCTCTACTGTCCCCTCACTCCAAACTACAGATGTCCACGTCTCTCGGCGCTCAACTCATTCCACAGGCAACACTCAGCTCACACAACAGTACGTTCTCTACATTATCATATTATATTGGATAACTTAAACATGCATCTTCTTGAAGAACACGGCACACTGTAGAGAAGAATACAAATTTGAGTATTTAGAACACATTTTAGTTTGTTTCTAAGGTACTTAAAAACACCATTCAATGACATGTCATGAGTTTTTTAAGTTTTAAGTATTCCTCTCCTTTCACAGGTGGTTACAGTCCTGCTGGGCAGCCCATTAGAAGAGCTCCATCCCTCAAACAACAAAAAGTAAGACACTGATCAGTTTTTGTATTACACTACCATTCAAAAGTTTTAAAGAAATGAATACTTTGATTCAGGAAAGATGCATTAAATTGATCAGAAGTTACAGTAAAGACATATATATTGTTACAAAATATTTCTATTTCAAATAAATGCATAATAGACTTTCTTTCAAAAACATAAACCTTTGAAAGATTTGTTTTTTGATATTTTTGGGTTGTTTTTTAGCAGTTTCAGTTAGTATAAAAAATAGAAGTATTTAGCACTGAAGAATAATCCAATTTTGCTTATGAACTATGGAAGAACCTACTCTAATGAAGATTGTGTTAATGTCCACAGAGTTTACTGGATTATGAATACTCTCAACAAGAAGAGGCAGACTTTGGGCAAATCTATCAGACTGTAAACTTTAATTAGTTTTATTATTTATATCACTATATATGTAGAGTTACTTTGCTAATTTTTTTTGTTTATGATCTCTTAAATGAAATCGTCTCTAGGTTGTGTCATTGTATGAGTACAGAGCCAATCGATCGGATGAGCTGTCGATACGCCGCGGTGACGTGATCCATGTGCTGTACAAAGACAACGACAGCTGGTGGTTTGGGCGACTGGTCAGTGGGCAAGAGGGATATTTCCCAGCATCCTATGTGGCTGATGAAGGTACGCGAATGGGGGGGTTTGATAACCAAAAGCACATGTACGATTATTATCTTGTCTAAATCCAATCCAAATGTATCTCCCATAGGGAATTTTGATGAGGAGCTTTCAAGAGCTTTAAATGCACAACCATCACTGTTAGATCAACATGGAGTTGAGCGTGCAACACCAGTCAAGGTAATGACAAATTATCATTAATCCCTCCCATCAAACAGATGAAAAAAATCTTAAAATCTATACTTATGATGAAATACTTTGTCCCTGATGTTCCTCCTGCAGCTGTCTGCAGCCATCAGTGCCGCTGGAGAACTGAAGATCATCTCAGAGCTGGATACTGACCCTGAAGCATCCTCAACCATGTATGAATTAAAGGGGACCTATTATTCCCTTTTACAAAGTCTTGATTTTGATTTTAGGGTCTACTAGATTAGGTTTTCATTACATCGTTGCAGCACCTCTCTTCCCAGTCTGTCAGTAACGCTCTGGGGTGCGTTTTGCGAAAGTTCCGTCGTTATCAGCATAGTTCAACGAGTCGTTTTTTCCCGAAACCATCGTTTAACAAAAACATTCTCAAACAGCATCGCAAAGTTGTGTGTTTGGAACGACAGCTCTCAAGCTGTCATTAGAAGCAGAGTTTCTTGTTTGCATGACATGTGGACTCAAAAAATCCTTATCTTGAGCAAAATAAGCAAGCTGACACTCAGTACAATCTGTATCTTTTATTTAGAATACATACAAATGTAATTTACGTATTTTAGTTTGTCAAGAGATTTAAAACGTCGTTTTTGAAGAGTGCGCATGTGCGAACGTGCTCTAGTACAGAAGAACAAGCTTATGATTGAATCTGGAAATAAAGCAAAATAACTGATATGAGAAATAACATATGACTAATAACAAATGAGAAAAATTAGAAATAGTCCTCAGATGCCATGTCCGTAATTTATAGCAAAACATCTAGCATTAATTAGATCTCAAACAGATTCATTAAAAGAAGTTATTACTCCACCACCTGCGTGACATCATTAACTAACGTGGTTGAACGACCCTTTGCGACAGTATGGTTTCGGGAATCAGTCGCGACTAGTTGATTTCTTCAACAGTGCATCGTACTATGGTGGTTAAGCAGCGAGTTACGTCGTTGTACAGGAAACATACCCGTTTAGTTCCCGTCTCTATGAAGCCTCTCCTTCCAAAAAGTGCAATGTGCCCTGATATACCATAAATCAAGTGTAGCGTCAGTTCTGGCAGGTCACGTTAATCAAGCTTGCATCAGCTGACTCTCAGCTGATCCATGTCTATCTATAGGAATACGACGCCCATCACTGTATACATATATAAGCTCCTTCAGTATCATCAGCAGCTATCGCGTTTCTCAGGAGCTAATTACCCTCCTCCATCCCCAGCTCCTCCTCTCGTCAGTCAGGATTTGGCATTCTGTTTTCCCTCGAATCAGAATAAATTCTCAAATTATGTTTTACTTTGAAATCTTGAATTAATGATATCTGCATACATTCATGTTGGTTCTGTTCTGTTTACCCTAAGGGGGGTTATTGCTGCTATGGGCAAAGTTACTTTTAAAAGTAATCTGTTACAATATTGCATTACTCCCTAAAAAGTAACTAATTGTGTTAGTTACTTTTTATGGTAAGTAATGTGTTAAGTTACTTTTGCGTTACTTTTTCTCACCTGGGCTGGGCTTGCTTGTTTTTAATAAAAAACAATTAAAAAAAGGAAATTCATGGCTGTACCATAGAGGGCACAGCGCAAACAAACTTTTCAGCTGTGATACTATTCTGGATGGCAGGAAAAGAAAGTTCAACAGTCGTACTTCAGCGATTAAAAAAAAAAAAGAAACAAATGTATTTGTATCAAATACATATCATTTGTAAGTTGCTTTGGATAAAAGCATCTGCTAAATGATTAAATTTAAATGTTTAAAGTAATTTTTTACTTATTAGTATGGTTGAATTGGATCATCAAAGGTCAGTAACAAAGACAATGGTTCATAAAGTGAAATTAAATACATAAAGTATATTTGTGCTCAACATATTTAATTATTGCAGGTTTGCGTAATATTCTGAGTTTGCATTTCACTATTTTTATTTATTTTGAGGAATACTGAATCAAGTACATGCATGCTCACATTTACTGTAGTCTAGAACTACAATAACCATCATGTTTCAAAAGCGCACACAATGCCTCTGCACTTACTCCTGATTTCTCTCAACATGGGGAGGGGACAGGTGTCAGTCAATGAATGGGAAAACAATGTAACTGGCATTTCTCATTTGAAAAAGTTACTCAGATATTTTGTTGTAAATGCGTTACTTTACTAGTTACTTGAGTAATTATGAACTTTTTACTAAAAGTAATCTGATTATGTAAGTTACGTTACTTGTAATGTGTTACCCCCAACATTGATTGTGATGTGCTCGTTCCCGGAAGAAAATTCAAGACTACCAAACAAAGCGTTTCAGGGAGTTCAGAAACTGACATAGAGAATAACTCCCTTTGGAGTGACTTTGTGCTTTGTAACATTGCAGACCTTTTTCATGCTCAAACAGCATGAAACACCTTTAAATCGTAATTTTTTTTTGCGATTGGCAATAGCATGTGCATATTGATCTTATTTTCTTCACTCATTTTCTTTATAGAACAAAAAAGAAGAAGAAAAAGGTGAAGCGGAGTGAGGTTCCCTCTGTTCCTCCTCAGGTCCCGTCCTCGGGTCATGAAATGTCTTCCGCATTATCTAGAAGGAGACCCCTCCCCAGACTAGGCCAGGCCAACGGTGCGTTTGAAGCTGAAGGACCGAACTGACGTGACCTGATTTCTAAGACTTACCTCTGTTATGAAGGAACATAATCACGTGTTCCCAAAAGAGTTTATGTGGATCTATCTTTTGTAGTTGGCCTTATTTTAAAATATACATTTTGTAAATTTGATACTGTTATTTGTTATATGTAGTTTTACAGGATTGTTTTGTATTGTGTTTATGTAAATACTGAGTTTTTATTTTATTGTTCATAAGGTAACATTTTATTTAAATTAATCTTGAATGTAACAACAACTATAATGATAATCATAATGATCTTTTTCAAATAAATGTATTTTTCACACATCACAAAATTAACTATGCCATTTATTTAGCACCAGAGTTAATGAATACAGTTGACTAAATATATTTATGCACTTCTATATGACACATTAATGCAAGATTTTACAACACACCAGGCAATTGTGAAGTAAAAGGGTAAACTTCTGCAATGTTGGATGGATCTATATTTATACTACAGCTCCAAGAGCACAAGGATCTCATTCCTATGAAAAATACTGTAATAAAAATGTATTTTGTAAAATTGTACGTGTTGAAGTTGTTTCCATCAGGAATATGGCAATGATATGTAAATCTGTAAAAACACTTGAAATGGGAAAGAGTCACAAACTACGGTTAGACGGGTAATCTATATGTTATGTAATCTATGTTATGTAACATAAAAATACAAATCCCACATTCTTGCATTAGTCCAAAAGATTAATGAAACCAAGATTTCAGAAATAATCCATTGTACTGGTCTCAACTCTGTTTGGTGTAAACATCACCTTGTTACAAGTATTCATTAAACTTTAATACATACCTCTTTTAAGTCAATCTTCTTACAGGACTTTTAACATTTACTTTGTAAATGTTCACAGATCTCCTGTTTAAAGTTTAAATTGATGTGGGATGGTGTGTCCATCTCAAAATAATACATGTATTTGACCTTCTCTGCGTTCTTCATTTGTCACCATTCTCTCATATTCCACATCACCTGTATTTAGCAGCAATATGATTTAAGCTTGTTCTCCCATTTAAAACATTTTAGCAGCTTATTTCAGGTGATGTCAACCCTGAGATGATCTGTCTTAGGGAGAAGAGGGGATTTTTCTCCTTGAGATGACATTTCAACCTTTTTGGCCTTTTGTGACCTGAAATAAAAAATGATTATGCATAATCAATGTTTTCAGAGTATACCACGTATATGTGCATATTTTAAAGAATGAATAAAGATTTAAAAATATATATTTTAATAATATTTGCTGAATAAAGTTAATTCAAAATATACTTACTTGTTTTGTATGCGTTCTATTGTGAAATATATTAACTGTAGGAAGGCCTAAAGAAAGTTACACATATTAGCCAATAAATTAATATGTACAAAAATGCATACATAACTGATAAACTTTTCAGATAAGAAAAGATAGATCTATTTTAAAAATGATCTGTTATGCATTTATTTGCATATATTTTGTTCTTACAGTGAGAAAGGCAAGTGCGCCTTGAACTCCTGCGCTCCATTCGAAGTTCAGTGTTTGTGTGATGTATCCTCCGAAGGTCGGCCCAAAGAACATGCTTCAACGTGAAAATGATCATTCAGGTTTAATGATGGAATTATAAAAACTACACTTGAGTAACACATGTAAACTTTAATTCAATACATACCCAGCAGACCACACTGCAGAGAACAACCCTGACACCAATCCCAGTGTACTCAAGCTCTCCTCAAAGCCATATTCACTGCAACAACAGGAATGTGCGCATCAAAACAGAGTATATTACAGGTTTGTATTGTAGCATTTTGTTCAGTTTCAGGTAGTGCTGGGAAGTATACCGGTTTCAATTTCGTGTACGATATGTATTTTTTAAATACCGCTATGTCAGCGCCTAACGAACAAGTGCTGCATCTATGCCACAAAGAGCGCTAAGTGGAGTGTATTGAGAGGGGACTTCTATTGACTGCATATCCTTCTTTCTAATGGTTATAACAACAATAAATCCACACAACAAACTCTCTTTAATATTGAAAAAATAACATGTAGAGCCCTATGATTTCCACGATGCGGAAAACGCAAACGTAATCCAATCACAAATGGAACTTTACTCTTGTAAGCTGCACTTGACAGCGTCAATATTACTTAAAGCTGCAGTCCGTAGTTTTCCTCTTTGTCGCCATCTCTGTTCGAAATCTGCAATTGCAGTTATTCGCGGAATTATCAACTTTACGCGGGTTGTGCCTCGGCATGGCACAGCGTGGATGAATCCAATGTTTTGAGGAGAATGTGCGGCTGTCAGTCTCCACGCCGGTGTGGAAACTGGCAATCGCAATCACAGATTCTACTTTTTTGAAACATGACCAACATAAGAATTTTCACTGGAAAATGTCGTCTGAACAAGTAACATCCACTTTTGTTCTGACCAACTAAGGGAAAAAAGCATTGCAGTAAATCGCGCTGGTTAAATCTAACGATCGCTTATCAAATTACGTCAAACCGTGCAAATTATACTTTGTTCTCATATTTGTTAATGTTAACAATATCAGCATTGCGTGACTAGATTTAATGCCTTTCCGATATTTATCCTTGTTTTCACATGGGCCCGGTTGCAGTCTCTTTTTTTCTGTAGGCACTCTGAAGTCCGAAGTCTTTCGCATTTTACAACAGGTGAATCTCCAGTTGTCACTGGTGATAGTCGTTTGAACCTTTCTGGATCCACCATCAAATTGATAAGTTTAATTATATCAAGTGCTGTGAGAAAAGGCTATAAATCTCCACCTCCAACATCCTCACACTCATAGCCTACTAGCCGAGACTCCTTCTTTATGTGTACAGATGTGACGTAATGACGCAAAGACATGCTCGAATTTCCCGCGGAAATCCACCAGTACCACTGGAATTAAAAACATTATTACAAGCTTACCGTTTTAAATCAAGCTAAGGTGAGCAGATAGTTCTGAACACTGGCTGGTTATGTACTTGCTCAAAAATTTATTTTGGATAATTTTTAACCCCAAAAAGTTACGGACTGCAGCTTTAACAAAATACTTGCCTATCTCAACCAGGCAAGAAAGTGAAAGCCCCTTATAACCCCATGGCTCAGCATATGTCACTACATGACTTTGTTGGTATATTCTCTCGAATTATCTAGCTGGTTCTGCAATAAACCACTACTGTTACACTGCCTCTAGCGGTCAGTAGGAAAGAAACAGAACTGAGATGTTCATTCACAGACGAAGAACATGCAGAATTAAGATTTCAATAGCAGTCTTTTTAATCACAGACACAAGTTCACATTGAAATTTGATTAATTGTACAGCCCTACTTTTGTTTTATTCATCCAAAAATTCTGTGACATTCTGCTTCATACAGCAGCGAGATATCGTCCTCACAAGCTGCGTCAGTGAGCTCCAAAGCCATTTTCAGCAGGTTTGGAATATACATTTTTCCAGCATTTGGTGAGTTTGTTTTTCATTTGACGGTTTTTCGTCTGTAACACTGTGCCTCTCGGTTCCTATATTATACTCTGTGCCCCTCGGTTCAAACCATCAACCATTGTAAAAATATATTTTTTTCTAATTTGTAAGATTTTCGTTGGAATTGCCTGTTGGTTCTACCTGGAGGAATAATATTATTATTTATTTTCTTGCTTCATTACCATCACTTGACTCAAAACCTTACGGCACTATCCGAAAGGTTGTTTATGAGTGACTATGGCTCACAGTTCGATTGCCAGGGGTTTCCCACTGACTTGTAAGCTGTGCCCTAATAATCTTCTCCCGGGCAAAAGTCATGATATTTGTCCATCGTGTTTGGGTATTCAACATCTGAGAGGGGCTCTCATGGACCCATGTCTGTACTGCAGTCTTTTGCTCATTGTCGATTTAGACTCGAATTCAACGGTAAAGCTGAGGCAGTTGGATTTAGCCCCTCCACGAGGTCAGAAATGCAGGGCATCTTCAGCAGCCGGCGCTCCCATCTAAGAAGAGGGCCACATCGCAAAGTGAAGAACATTCAAGTCCTAAGGAAACTTCACTCTCTAACATGGTTGCTGTGCAGATCAAATGTTTGCTTCATTCACTTCAACCTGTGAAGACAACACAGGAGGATAAGAATGGTCAGAAGCAGGGAGATGAGAGAAGAGTCCCTTAATTCCCCTTGCTTTTCACATCTTTCTGACTTGGATGTGCTTTCCTCGTGTGCTTTGGATGTGGGTTTTTTTCGTGATCATGGGGGTGCTGTAGATGTTACTGCACATCCTTCACCCCAGGATGTTTTCACCAGCGTTTCAGCAGCGGGGTCTAGTGGGGGATCAGTTCAATCATCGAGACAGATAGTCCCTTTCTGATAATACTTCGGCCATGCTTCGAATGGCAATAGCTCATCTAGGTCTTGATGAGTCACCTGCTCAGCAAAACTTTTGAGCAGTTTAATAGAGCAGCCTGTCACAGCCTTGGTGGTGTCTCCTGACGAGGCTCTACGAGGTAATGTAAGATGTCCCAGTGTGTAATGTGGTTGCACGGATGCACTGCTAAAAAAGGCATACGAGTCTCTCGCCTACATAACTCGGACAGAAAACACAATTTGTGAGCTACTTCTTGCTATGCTGGAAACAACAAATGTTGATCCCTCCATTTCACAGTTTCTTCAAACGGCTCTTCTGGCAAAGGGCCACGTGACCCGCGAAAGGGGTAACCTTACAGCCTTACTCTAGGCAGCCCGTCGCCAGGTGTGGCTTGCCCAAACATGAAGGAGCAACGTTTCCACCAGCACACCACACCTCAGTCACAGCCCCCTCAAAGACCTTGTGTTACTGAGGATGGTCACGTTTTTTGAGCACCTCATCAACAGTTGCAAAGAGGAACCCGTCAGCATCCCCCCACTACCAATAAAAGTCGCACACATAAAGCCTGAGGTGCTTGGGTTAGCGGTCAATCGTTTTTCGACTGAGCAGCTTGAGTACTGCAGGAACAACACACTAGACCCCTGGGTTTTTTACGACTCTGAGCAGGGGTTATGCTCAGAGTGATTCCACTGTGCTTACCTTACCTCAGACCACTGCAGTTATGGAACATGTGGTTTGCTGCTGAATCCCACCAGACAATGCCACCAACTGATTGCAATTTTTCACCATTGTATACATGCATAGAGACGGTTAGAGTTCCTTAAGGCAGGGGTGTCCCTGGGTGTTGTTACCTCTCGGCAGGAGTTGGTCACGACCGATGCTTCCCTCATAGGGTGCTTCAGAGATGAGCACTCACTGTCGCTTGTGGCTTGCAAAGACAGAAGCGTCCAGTCACTTGGGCCAGGATGCACTCTCACGACTGGCCGAACTGCCTAGTCTATGCATTTCCACCAATCCCTCTGTAATGGGAGACGTTACACAGGATCTCCCTTATGCAAGCACAGCGTTCTACTCGTGGCACCATGATGGCCAGCCAGACCATGGTTTCCTTCGTTACTGAAGCTTTGGACTGGCAAACCTTGGACCCCCAGGAAGGACCCTCTCTCCAAGTTAGAGGGCAGCATCTGGCATCCATATCCAGCTCACATACAGCTTTGGGTCTGTCCACTGAGTTGAAACCTAGAGCATTGCGACTCTGTGAGTCTCCACACCATCTCCAATGTGAGGGCTTCTTCCACACGACACATCTATGCTTCGTGTTGGAAGCTGTTTTCTGCATGGTGTCAGGTACATGGGCTTGATCCTGCAACATGTGACATTCCAAGAGTCTGGATGAGGGCAAGGTGGCTTCCACAATGAAGGTGTATTTCACTGATATTTCTGCATATCATGTCCCAGTTGGGGATCTTTTCTTGGATCTCATAGTCTTGTCTGCAGTTTTCTGAAGGGTGCACGACGTCTGAAGCCTGCTTGGAATCTGCCACTTGTGCTTGCATTCCTTGGTTCATCTCAGTTTAAGCCCTTCCAGAGCATTGACAATAAATGGATGTCCCTGAAAACTGCTTCAGTTCATAGGACAGAGCATTGAGCTGGCCTCTTTTCAGACTTCTTCAGGGTCTGATTCGAGTGCTTAACTTTGAGATGTTATGTGAAGACTACCACTCAATTCACACACTCAGACTGGTTATTTCTCTGTTATGGTGATATTAAGAAGCGTGCTTCAACGTCGAAGCAGAGGTTGGCTAACTGGATAGTAGAGACAATCACACTGGCTTAAAAAGCAGCAGGGAAACCATTACCCAGACATCTGCACTGCTGCTACCTGGACATGTCTGTGCACGTTTGCCAGGTTTATAAGGTCAATGTTGCTGCCCATAATACCATGAGTTCTGCGGTTCTTTACACCCCGTTTTTATAGCATCAAATAACTAACTAAAACCAGACCTATTGGAAGAAAGAACACTTGAACATACGTCTGCGTGATAAGAATGATCTAAAATGACAGAAACCCTCTATGGAAAAAAATATTTGAAGTGTAATTGGATTTTTTCATTTTGGCATGTGTCCCATTCGATTATGGAATGCAGGGTTTATGGCTTATACAGCAGCCAGCCAGCCGCCAGCCACCTTGTATGAAACCTCCAGAATCTGCAAAAATACTGTGATAGAGATTTTTGGTCATACTGCCCAGCACTAGTTTCAGGGTTAACTGTACTTATTCAAACCATTCCAGGAATCTAGTCTGACATAACTGGGTGAATTAAAGTCTCACTGTGCACAAGCGATCATCTCAGCGAAGGTGGGGATACAGGTCATACACAGAGAAAAGCCCACCACGACCAGCATGAGGACGGTAAGCCAGAGCTGACTGAACAAACAAAAACATTTAAATTATTAGTAATGGATCAGTGGAATAACAAAACTTAACCCGTTAACAGTTGGTTTCTTTTTAAAGAAGACACTCAGCAGATTATTGCAGATGTGAAAGCAGTTCAAAAATGGGTGTAAAAAAGTTATAAAAGATTGAGTTTACAGAAAAGCATATGTACTGAACTAAACTTTTTGTATTTCATACAAATTCTATATTTTACAAAACAATTTAGGCTAAACTAAAATTGCAGAAAATCAAAGCCATATATCTAACCAAAAATAGAGCACACTAAAAGGTTTTAAAGTCCTGTGTCAGTGTCCAATTTCAAAACGGTTTTCAAAGGATGGATTTTGAGTGTTTACTAAAATATTAGATATGGAAAAAAGGCAATAAAAAAGGCCCTGCTACCTGGACACAGACATTTAACATGCTATAAACCAAAAGCTGAGAAATTAACATTCAAAAAATGTGAAAGTAATGTTTTACCTCCTAATATGAAAAACAGGAAGTGGGCCAAGGAAACAGAAGCTCACTGCTGTGGCCATTCCTCCAATCACCATCATCCACTTCCTAATTGACTGCACAGAGCATAATTTTACAGCCACAGATGAAATTATTTCTTAATGAATAAAAATGTATGTATGCTTATATTTACCAAAAAATCACTTACAAACCAAAACAAATTAAATACTAAATATCTTCAAAAACAAAATTAATTTAAATAAATTAGCAAATAAGTAGGAAGGTAGGTAAATCGTCAAATGTCATATTAGAAATTTCAAACAAATCTTTTTTCTTTTGAGAAAATCCAGTCATCACTGTAATCATATTTTAGAGTTGTTGTAAATGTTGACTTACAGGATATTTATCACTGATCACACCAAAGATGGGTGATGCCGCCCCATACGGCAGTGAAAGTCCAATCATGAGCAGGCCCACTGAACCAGCGCTGAGATTAAGCTGTTCACACAAAACATTCACAAAGATGTTTTTGTATTATTACGGGAGAACTTTTAACATTTTTACAACAATTTTTTTAAATGAAGAGTTTTAAACATTTTCCCTGATTGAAACTATGGCAACTTTACATTAAAAAACATGTAATCTATTTGTTAATGCATAAAATGTGATAGATAGATAAACAGATAGATAGATATCAAAGTACTTTCTAAAGATGAACCTTTTCAATGGCAAATATGGACAGTGTTGCATCCAGGAAGCCAAGTCCTGAGCTCATTGTGAACACCACAAAGCAGATGAGAAGGATCTTTATTCTGGTACACAATCTGAGGAAGGAATTCTGGGAAGGAACAGCATCTATATAAGAATGAGATAAACAGACATGTCTATCTCTATGGCTGGAGGGTAAACAATAACCAAATCAGTCACATGGCAATCACATCCTTGTGACAAAAGTAGGGGTATGATAAATGGAATAGACTTTAAATTAAATTATTAAAATCATGTGATATTTAACCAGTGTGAAATCCGCACTAACCAAAGCTCGGTAAAATCCACATGTTGAGGGGTACTGTTGCAAGCAGAAGACATCCCGTGAAAACGAATGGGATTTCATATCCGAATGACTGATAGAGCCAACCACCCAACGGAGGCCCCAATATCAGGCCAAGCCCTGTAAAAATCTCCATGAAGCCCTGTGAAAACAAGACATTAATGATTTCATCTTCTGCTTCACTGTAAAGACACATTTTAATACATCTATTAAATCCATAAGAATGGTTCCATCATTGTGTATTTACCCCGACTGTGAGAAACTAAACAACCAGACAGACACAATAACAGAATCTAATGATGATTCTCTTGAGAAACAGCATGTCTTTGTGACATGAGCGATAGTGCATCCTTTGTCAGTTTACTCCAAAACACTATTACTGCACTGAAAAACATGCACTGACCACAGCTCACCAAAACAGTTGCTATGTTGTCGGGGAAAACTTTTGCTGAAACCGCGAAAGACGATGTAACAGCAGCAGAAAAGCCGATTGCATTTATGCTCCGTGTGATAAAACAGAGCACGATGAAAACTGTACCATCAGACACTTGGTCAAGAAACCTGCAGAATAAATGATATTATTCGCAAACACAAAAAAGGACACACCTATGCTATGAGTACAAGGACTGTGTATTTTAAATATGTTTATCTACTAAAAAGAAAATCTGGAAACACTTACTGTATATACAGTACCAGTCAAAAGTTTGGAAACATTACTATTTTTAATGTTTTTGAAAGAAGTCTCTTATGCTCATCAAGCCTGCAGTTAAAAAAACAAAAAAAACAAAAAAAAAAACAGTAATATTATGAAATATTATTACAATTTAAAATAATGGTTCTCTTTTTTAATATATTTTAAAATGTAATTTATTTTTGTGATGCAAAGCTGAATTTTCATCAGCAAGTACTCCAGTCTTTGGTGTCTTATGATCCTTCAGAAATCATTCTAATATGATGATTTGATACTCAGTTATTATCAATGATGGAAACAGTTGTGCTGTTTAATATATTTTTTTGGAATACTTTTTTCAGGATTCATTGATGAGTAAAACGTTAACAGCATTTATTCATAAAAACAGCATTTATTCAAAATAAAAAACATTTCTAACAATATAAATCGTTACCATCACCTTTTTATCAATTTAACACATCCTTGTTGAATTAAAGTACTAATTTCTTAAAAAAAAAATAGTTATTGTTCCCAAACTTTTGAACGGAAGTGTATATTGTTACAAAAGATTTCTATTCTAAATAAATACAGTTCTTTTTAACTTTTTATTCATCAAATAATCCTGAAAAAAGTATCTCAGGTTATAAAAAAAAATATTAAGCAGCACAACTGTTTCCAACATTGATCATAAATCAGCATATTAGAATGATTTCTGAAGGATCATAAGACACCAAAGACTGGAGTACTTGCTGATGAAAATTCAGCTTTGCATCACAAAAATAAATTACATTTTAAAGTATATTAAAAAAGAGAACCATTATTTTAAATTGTAATAATATTTCATAATATTACTGTTTTTTTTTTTTTTTTTTTTTTTTTTTTTAACTGCAGGCTTGATGAGCATAAGCAAAAACATTAAAAATAGTAATGTTTCCAAACTTTTGACTGGTACTGTAGATGGCATAAAAGCTAATAGAGGTTGGACTAAAAGACACAAAACACAGATATACTCACCCGAAAAGTACAGTACATACGCTTGATATGAACAACCCTGCCACAATCATAAACTTAGCTCCTATCTGGACAATCTGAAACAGAGGTCAAATGCACTGATATAATGTGTAATCTATTTTGGAAAACTGTTGAAAATTATCTTCTGAAATGAATATCAACTTACATATTTACCAATTATCAAAGAGCCCACCAAAGTGCATAATGCATAGATTCCGAATATTAAACCAATCATAGCTTGACTGACACCTTTCTTCTTTGCCTAGAAAACGAATCATGAAAACATTATATTATACTGAAGCAGAAGCCTATGCATTAAAAACTTTAAATGCCCTGAGCAGAGTACATAAAACAATTTCATGTTATAGTTTATTATACAAGTCATGTTATATAAAATAAAATCAATGTACCTCATTTGGGAAAAATGGTCCCAGAATGGAATAGCAGATCATTGAACAGAAGTTTATGGAGGCCATTGCAATAAGTGTTAATATCTGTTTTCTGGACATTTTAGTGGCCGGAGTCTCTGGTGGTGGTGGTGGTGGTGAAGAATCACCTATAAAGTGTACATTCATTCATTGATCAGTAAACTGCTCGAGTCCGCAAATTCATTAAAGGTCCAAAAGTGCCTAAATGTTGATCACCCGAAAACAAGTAATCAAATAAATGTATTAACTGCAAATACCTCTATCTTCTTCATCGATATCCATTGTCAAGTCTCTGAGATCTTGTATAACTCTACTTCCGCGTTTTCAACCTGTCAGCTGGGAAACTCAACAGTGATTCTTACTATTTTACGGTGGTTGTGATGTCCAACTCTCAAAAGAATCATTATTTTGAACTGATTCTTTTCAATGATTTGGTCTAACCGATTCGCAAAGTGCGGAACACTCAGCTGGAACTGTGAGGTGAGTAATAAAATGGGGAATTATTGACATTATTTTTCGTTAAGGAACATTATAATCCTTTTAGAGTCACGGGTTCACTCGAGAAAGGAAATGTTTTAATGATAACCTTATTTTTATGGTGAATTATCCTATACCCAATTTGACGTTTTTCGTCGACTCATCTTTGTAGCATCAATAACAATAAAAAAAAAACGCAATAAGATGAATGAAATCATTAAATAGTTTAACGATTTTTCTTCAAAAAAATAAATACAAAGTAAAATCCCACATAATGGGGACAATAAGTGAGTCGGTTGCTGAACTGGTTCATCATTGACAGGAACCGATTCGCTAACATGAAACAAACTAAGCACATTGCGAATATAATGCCATTGCGCCATCTAGAGGTCTGTGCAGTTAAATCCTTTGCATAAAGATTCTCTCATCTGGTGAGTTCACTCATTTCACTTCAGGCTATGTTTGATTAATCTAGCATATTTGTTATAGTGGAGACCAAGGATAATCTCAATTTTATCATTTTGAACTCATAGGTAAAAAAATAGCCATTTGCACTGTGTTCCAAACCTGGCTGTGTTGACTTTGCGTTTAGTGCTCCCTAAACACTGAACAAAGTAAAACACATTGACTTGGTTGGCAGCTAATCAAAGCTGAAGCAGATGTAAATTATAATTCTTATTAAAAGTGTTAATACAAATATGTTCATAATGAGACAATAATTTCACAATAATCCACACAATTTTCATCAAACTAGTTTGATTTTATTTAGTGACTTAAAGCCTACTTTGCACACACATTCTAATGCTTTTTCAAGACATCCTTGAATTACATTTTGTAAATGTACATTAGAATAATTTAGCAATAAAGCACAGTTAAAGCCTCACATTCCACACTATTTAAACTGAGCCTGAATCTCCCAGTACAAAGTGGCCAGAAATAACTGCAACTGCAAATCATCAAAGCATACAACATCAAGAATAATCAAGAAGTGCTTAAAACGTCAACCATATCAACACTACCCCACTCTGAACCACTGTTTGGCTTACAACAAAAAAATGTGATTAAAACTGATGAAATTACTGGAAAACATCAGAAACTAAGCAACAACAGAAAAAAATCAATTAGCTGATTTGCTGTAAGAAATATTAAATATGATGCATAATATTAAATATGAATACAGAAAAATAAATATTAAACCAATTATACTAAATACAATAAAAAGATGTCCCTTCACATAAACCAAACTAAGCAATAGGGTTTGTCTATTTAACTTAGGAATGCAAAAACTCCATTTCAACTTTCAATTTAATTTAGATTCCATTCATTGCATAATATACAGTGTGTTAAATTTGATTTATATTTTGATATAAGACATTTTTGGCTAAATTAATGCATACTATATAGTTCGTGCTAAAGTGTCATGAACAATATAAGTAATTTTTTTTAAGTATATCTAACTACAGCACTTTTCTGTCATGTCACTTACATGATAATGACAGTATAATATAATATATTTGAAACTAATTTAAAAAATGTTCAAACTTTGATTTCTGTTACTTACTGTTAACATTTAAAAGCAAAGATTTGTTCAAAAAGGACATTACTGAGATTACTGCAAACACACAGTGTGCAAATAATGCAATATAACTAAGACATTTTGTGAAGAACAAAGTTAAATTGATATTTTTAAACCATAAAAATGCATTCGTTATGGCACAACTTGGAAAATATGATTATAACTGGAATATATTATCTGTTTTCACTTCATGGAAGTGAGTCATGGGATGAATATTCAAACAGTTTTTACTTGAGTTACTTGACACTGAGTTTGTGGTAAACAATAGTTAAAATCCATCACTTTACAAGGAGTATACATAGGAAATCAATTTGGCACAAATAAATCTCAGGAATAAACAAAAGGAGGTGGGGACATCAGGGATAAAAGAAAGAAAGCCCATAATCTAACATCCATCTTAGATTTTAGTAAATAACCTTTACATTTAAATCACACCATTATATACTAATGAAATACATGGGAAAAAAATCAATAAAATTGAATTAATGAATTAAATAATATCCCATCAATACATGAATACTTAACATTTTTTTCAGATGTGTACCACCTTTGGAGTCAGGTGGAATCTTAAATCAGCTTGTACCTCTGATAACAAAAAGGTACCTTAAAGCACTAAATCTATTGTCAGACCCCCTGTGTACGTCTCATGTACGTTCTGCCTGAGAGTGACCAGATCTCTCGGCTACTAACCGGCACTGCACAGACATCATGGCAGCAGAGAATGTAACATTTCTCACAATCTGCAGTCAACAATAATCTCTTTTTAAGTCCATCTGTTCTCATGGACAAGATTGCTGGAGAGGTTTTCTATTTAAGTCTCTGAGTGACATTGGCCAAGGCCACAGCAAATGCCTGTACCGCTGAGAATGGATACTGAAAATCCAGGATGTATGCATTGCCATCGATTCTGCCAAACTGCATTACCTGTAACAGTGTAAAAGAAAAATTACGGGTTAAATGCAGGGTAGATGTTTGTTACTCAAAAGGTATTATGTAAGGAACTTGTTTGTATGGAGCATGTATGGAGCACACTTACACACAGGTGAAGTGTGTAATTTCTTTACCCCAAGTGTCACGAAACAGAATAGCAAAAATACTGTTTTAAAACTGGTTTCCCATCCATAAATAAATAAATAAAATTGCTTACCTGGCGTCCATCAAGCTCAATCTGAAAGTTTTTGGCTGACTCCTGTGTCACCCGTCCTCCAAAGTCAAGCTGGTAAACCTGGGTGGCTTCGTTCCACAATGGCTGCTTGTTGGCCATGACATAAACAAAGCCTTGGCTGCCAAGACTACGATCCTCTCTCTCGTTAGCTTTGCGGCACTTGATTTCCTCAAGTTCATTTGCCATACGCTGATTACGTTTGCTCTTCCATCCTTTCTTGCTGCTCTGGCTTTGGTTCATCAACTCGTCACCACTAATGAAGAGCTCAGGCTCACTCTCTGAGCTGTCCTGGAACTCATTTGAGGTCCTACTCAGTTTCTTGGCCTTGTTCAATGGCTCTTTCTGTCCTTTAGGCTTCTTCTTTTCCCTGCTGCCAAGTCTTGGGCTGGAGATCAGGGAATTGAAGTCAGAGAGAGTGCGACTTTCTTTTTTGGATTTCCCTTCAGAGACTCCGGACATATTGGCCTCTTCTGCCCTACTGTCAAGCCTCTTACGGCCCTTTTTGCTGAACCTCTCTGCTCCTTGTGGACTCTCATTGAGAGAGGACTGATCTTGAAAGCTATCCCCAGATTCTGCGACCACCTCGGAGGTGCTCTGATGGTTCAGGTGTTCAACGGGTGGCGGAGGGGGAGGGAGAGGAGGTGGAGGAGGAGGTGGTGGGGGAGGTGGAGGTGGTGGAGGCGGAGAGAGAACAGGCTTCTCCAGGGCCTGATGGGTCTTACTGGGCAGTGTGGCGGAATGGTCTGGCATGGGAGGGCAAGTGCTATATGTGCTCCAAGGATGCAAGCTCATTGGATGCAGCTGAAGGTTGTTGCAGGAGCTAGCCCCTGGGTACATGGGTGGCAGAGTGCAACAACCTAGATTGGTCAAATTAGCGGGATAACCTGGGGGTAGGACTAATGTTGGGTCTGGTTGGCTGAAAGTGGTAGATGTAACCATGTCATTGGGGCCACATGGTTGTGCAGGACTCTGCAAAGTCTGTAGTTGAGGTCCACCATGCCCTACCATTGTTGGGAAGGGTGAAAGGGATAACTGATAGGCTGAAGGGAGGGTCATAGAATTGGGACTGGGGGAAGGCTTTGTTGAAAGGACAAAAGGTAGCCGGGTCATGTCTAAGTGCTGTGGTTGGCTAAGTATAAATGGTGGTGGCTTATGAGGTGGTCCTGGAGGTCCAGGCAATAAATTTTGCTCTTGAGGTATCCAGAGTTGTTCTGCTGCAGGAGAGTCCCATTGGTAAGGCGGAGGTCGTTTGACTGTTAAATTGACATCCCCTAGTGTTAAATGACGTACTGATTTTTCAAGATGGCAATGCTGACTTAGTGTCTCGTCTTCCGTAAAGGCAGAGTTCACATAGACAGTTCTGTCTCTACTGTGGTCAATGGGACTCAAGAGGTTATATGAGGACTGGGAGGCTAATGGCGATGAACTTTTGGAGTGCACAATTATAGTGCTGTGTTGGGTCCCTTTGCCAGGTGGGAAGTCTTGCCTCACCACAGTTCCTCCAGCAATTCCACTGCTGTTGGTGCCACCACCGGTGACACTTACACTAGTGCTGCTGCTATTACTGCTACACTGAGTGCACGTATACAAAGCCGTGGGTATCCTTGGCTGATAGGAGAGCGTAAGGGAACCGTTCATTTTGGATTTTGTTGGTAGAGTCCTCACTGTGTCCACCATTTGAGAAACCTTCAGGGTCAGTTCCCTTCGATCTCGACGCAAAGTGGTATGAACCAAACTGCTGTCAATCCTCTGTGTAGGACTTCGGATTGTGTTCATCTGGTTGGATGTGTCTGGATATGGTGGTGGGTCTCCGCTTGGTATAGAATATCTAGGCACGGAGAGGCGACTCAGAGTTGCTGAGCTGTACGGCAACTGGACTTTCTTGTTCTCAGACGAAGTTACTTTCAATGTGGCGGAGCTGCCCATTCCTTGAATCCCATAGGAATTTTGGTTCCTTAACAGGCGCCTTCTTGGGCGACACACCTCTTCGACATTTCCGCTGCTGTCAAACGTGGTGATTCTTTCATAGCCTAATGGAGTTGGATACTGAAGCCCAATCGGATGAAGAGAGAATTCGTCCTTAGTTAAACATGGATCTGTTGTCAGCGTAGTGCCATTCTCATTGCTAACAAGAAGACCTGGAGGCGCTGTAGTGGGTGTGGCGACTGCAGCAGATACCACTGTACCTGGGTAAGGTGGTGGAGGGTTTACCTTGCGCATCTGGATCTCAAGAGTGTCAGTTTCAATGAATGACTGTGGTCGTGAGGGAATCTTCAGAGGAAGCACTTGATCTGCTCTATCTGGTGGATGGTCTGGATGAGGAATTGGCGGCATCAGCTGTAACTGATGGAGGGACAGAGTAGCATACCCTGAAGGTGGAGGCTGGATGGTCATTTGCATTTTGAGTTGCTGTTGCATTTGCTGATGCTGTCTTTGCATTTGTTGATGCTGCAGCTGTATTTGTTGATGTTGCTGTTGAAGCTGTTGCTGCTGCTGCCTCATCTCCAGAATTTGCTGTCGAATTTGCTGCTGCTGTTGTTGCATCTGTTGTTGCTGCTGCTGCATTTGCTCATGCTGCAGCTGCAACTGGTGCTGCTGCTGTTGGAATTGTTGTTGATGCTGTTGATGAATTTGTTGTTGATGCTGTTGATGAATTTGTTGTTGATGCTGCTGCACTTGCTGTTGAATTTGTTGCTGCTGCTGTTGCAGTTGCTGTTGTTGTATTTGCTGCTGATGCAATTGCTGCTGATGTTGTTGCAACTGCTGTTGATGCTGCTGTTGTAGTTGTTGATGCTGCTGTTGCAGCTGTTGTTGCAGCTGTTGTTGATGCTGTTGTTGATGCTGCTGTTGCAGATGTTGCTGATGCTGCTGTTGCAGCTGTTGCTGATGCTGCTGTTGAAGTTGTTGTTGATGCTGCTGCTGTGTTTGCAATTGCTGCTGATTCTGCATGTGTTGCTGCTGCAGCGACTGTTGATGCAGCTGTTGTGATTGATGTTGCAATTTCAGATGATGCTGCTGTGGTTGTAATTGCTGTTGATGCTTTGATTGTTGATGGTCTTGTTGTTGTTGTTGTTGTTGTTGTTGTTGTTGTTGCTGACGTTGTTGGTGGGGTTGTTGTGGTAGATGATTTGGAGGAGGAGGAAGAGTTCCACTCAGGATATTACTCATTTCCAGTCCGCTGAATATCACCTGTCCAGGGTTAGAGTACCTGGTCGGCACAGTGTACTGTGCGGTCACGGTGTCCTGACTGTGCTCTGACACAGTTGCATTAGCTGCTGCTGCTGCTGTTGCTGCTGCGGCTGCAGCTGCCGCTGCTGCAGTAGCTGTGGGATTGGTGAGGACATCAAGCTGAATATTCTGATTGGCTAGGAGAGATTGGACAAGGCCTATACTCTGTGTAGGTGACATGGCTTGCGCAGGGCTGTGAATTGGAGCAATGGGAATATTAACTGTGCAAGGAGGATTGTCGGCTGACACTCCAGAAGGTCCCATCACTAGAAATAAGCAAGAACATCTTGCGATAAATTTCTAAATTTTATTTACTTCTTGTCTTAGTCAAGCTATACAGAGACAAAATGTACACAACGTTCCACTGATCTGATTCTTACCAGGTAAATCATCTTCATCTTCACTGAACACATTGGGATTGAAGACTGGGAGACTCATGAAGTCCAAGGAAATTTTACGCACCTCAGGCAAATAGATGGTCATCTGACGAGGTTGCAGGTGCAGCAAACTAGTTTTATAAATAACTGTGACATTATGCATCATTAGTCAAAACATATTTAAAAAACATTAGGATTATTCTTTAAAATAATTATGTGAAAGTGTTGATTTGTATACAAATCCTGACATACCTGCTCCTAAGTTAGCTGGCAAAAAGGAAGCTAGGCCCACAATCTTAAACTTTGTTCCCCAGATGTTAGAGGTGACCTGAGCTAAGTAATTATGCTACAAAGCAAATTGAGTGATAGTTATAGAAAATATTCAAGGTCAAAGTCGGTTTATTGTAATTTCTTTTCAGCAAAGCAGGAGATTAAAGAAAATAAGCTGTCTACTGAGGTCATGGTGCAGAATATGTTGCAAATGCAAAGCAGTGTCCAGTAGACACAGGCAAGAAATACAAACACTTTTCCTATCAATAGCTAGGTTTCCATCCAAAGGTTTTGTTTGTGAAAAAAGGTTTAGCGCATCAAAATGTTTTTCCTCTTTGTCGCCATCTCTGTTCGGTTGCAGTCTCTTTTTTTCTGTAGCCTCTCTAAAGTCTGAAGTCTTTTGCATTTAACAACAGGTGAATCTCCAGTTGTCACTGGTGATTGTCGTTTGAACCTTTCTGGATCCGCCATCAAATTGATAAGTTTAATTATATCAAGTGCTGTGAGAAAAAGCTATAAATCTCCACCTCCAACATCCTCACACACAATATAGCCTACTAGCCGAGACACCCTCTTTATGTGTACAGATGTGACGTAATAAAGCAAACACATGCTTGAATTTCCCGCGGAAATTAAATTTATTATTATTACAAGCTTACCGTTTTTGAATCAGGCTAAGGTGAGCAGTTTTGAACTGATAGTTTTGAACACTGGCTGGTTATGTACTTGCTCAAAAATTTATTTTCGATAATTTTTAACCCAAAAAAGTTATGGACTGCAGCTTTAAGCAAATATACCATTTAAAAAAGTGAAATATAGGCCTACACAAATAAAAGCTGCACCTGTCACAAAAATTTGCTGAACTCTGAAACCAATTTGAATGATCTGAATATGCGCCACGTCAAACCGCGGCTGGCTTGACTGCATGTTCAAGGCTTACGTTAAAGATATGCCCGAACATTGTACTGCCAACCCTTTTTATGGACCGTAAAATTCTGCATAGGATACAGGACAAATGCTGCCCTGTTTCCAAAGTTCCATCACATAAAGGCTGTTACATGCAGTCCTGTCAGACCAGCAGTCTCACTTCCTAATATTTACAAATTTAGGCTTATTATTCGTGAAAACAGTAAGCAGTGAACTGGCGAATTCCAATTGTCTCATTACTCTCTGCATTTTACAAAAAATTGGGATGCGAAAGATACGATATAATTTGCGATATACACAAAATGATGTACGGAAACGACTCAGGGGCAGATTTTTTTGCAATACAACAAAACTTATGCGACAACGCATTTTTTTAGGGATGACGTCATTACGCACACCATTTTATCGGTAAAAGGCCAAGTGGATGGAAACTTGGCTAATTCTAGGCAAGTAGATTAATATAAAATAATTGCCAAAATGAACTTGCAAATAAGATGTTAAGTACCTCACTAAAGCCATCAACTGAAAATTCCCTTCGAGAAAGACTCGGAGATCGAACTGGAGGCTTCTTTGGTAATCTAGGAGACCTAGACATTTCTTGAGATGTTTGGGCAAGTTTGGGAGACTTTCTTGATTCCATATTAATTCTAGACATAAAAACAAATATGAAAAAAAAAGACAATTAAATGAAATGTTTTCTTTTATTTATTATCAAGTCAAAAGTTGTTGATTTGTTAAGTAAATATTTGACAGAAATGTGCTGTAATGCGTTTTGTAAAGGTTGTGATGAACAAACATTTCTGTTATGTTTCAGGCACCCTGTAATATTGTGTGAAGTTTATATTCAACAGTACCTTATATGTTTAGAGTACCTAGGAAGCTTAGGAGACCTGTTTCCTCTGGAAAGTTTTGGCGACTTTCGTCCAACCCACTCATCGCTCAACTCAATATCGCTTGAATCTGAGCAGTTACAGCTGTCAGTCATATACGAGATCATGCCATTTACACAGACCTCATCTGAAAGACAAAATTAAATTAAAGATGTGTGAAATCAGCTGTCAAGACAAAAAAAAATGCATTTAAGCATTATGCTTAACAAGTAAATGGGTTTAAAGGTCACCTATTAGGCTTTTTTATTTTACCTTTCCTTTAATTTGTATAGCTGTTTGTGCATGTAAACAATCTGAAAAGTAGTACATGCCAAAGGAGTTAATCTCTCCAACAGAAAAAACCTTCCTGAAACACCTTGTATGTAGTCCTGCTATTAGTTTTGCGACTTAGCTACGTCACCATGTTACACATGTGCATAATGCCCGCCTACTGATTGCTTTGACCTGCCCTCAAAGAACAGCTGGGTAAGTGATCTCACTATAACCAGGAGCCACTTTCTTTTTCTCGCGACGAGGGCAAAAAAAACAACAACATTGTATGGACTTCAAATAGTGACGCCATAGTTACTACAGATATGATACTGTTTACAACTGCTCATGAAGCCTCGGGAGCTGAAACCCGATTATGGTGAGGGGGGTTACGTTTCCAACACACTCTAAGCGGATGACCAATCAGAACAGAATGGGTCAGCTGACCAATCAAGAGTGCTTTTTCGGAAAGGTGAGCTTTAAAGAGACAGACATTAAAACAGAGATGCTGCGTCCCAATTTGCCTACTTCTACTATGCTCTTAAAATTATGTATGTTTTTATGAAGAAAAAGTACATACTTTTGTTTGTGTAACAGAAGAGTAGACAAACCTTGGGACATACTACTTCATCATAACTGTGTCTTTAATGGATCGCTTTGCCGTTTAGTAGTATGCATACTGTCAGCGTTTAAACTGCCCTGTCAGTCATCGTGTCACAGTTAAAATCCTCCAACATTCAATTTAATATTTAATTTCCTACCGTTTCAGAGAGAAATGTAGTAGCACGGTGATCTGCCAGTCGTTGGTCTTTCATGTGGAGAACTCTCCTCGTGTGTTTGCATAATGATGCATTTAAGTTACTAAATTACCAAATGTATCTTTATAAACGTTCACAATGCTGTTGCAGATGTAACATTATGTGGATATAACATTGAATAAAAAATATATTGTCTTCAGGTTAGAGACGGATTAATCACTCAAACCCTTTATCTAAACCTCTCTACTTACCTCTAAACTCTCTAACCGGCGGACTCGCACACCTGCCATGTTTGTAGTTTTTAATACTTTTTATTAGTGTTTGTAGTTCTAATTGATTTCTAGTCCAACGCTCAATGGTTTTTGGGCAATATTAGCAGTTAGAGCGTACACAGATCTGCACTTAGACCATCTGGGTATCTTTGGAATACTCATTTCAACATACTACGATTTGGGACACACTAATTCTAATTTCGAATACTATTTAGGACGAATAGTATGCGAATTGGGACACAGTACGAGTTTCAGGCAGAGGGTGAAAAGAGGTGCTGCAGCAATGTACAGTATGAAAAAAAAAAAAAATTTTTTACTTTAAATCATGAAAATGTATTCTAGCAGACCCCAAAAATGAAATTATAAACTTGTAAATAAGCATAATATGAGCACTTTAAAGAGTCATGAGCAATAGTGCATAAATACCTGCTTTACCATCCATTTTTGGGTCCATAATGACAAACTCTGGTCGCAGTTTGCTAATGCGACGGCCCTTGAGAATAGGCACCAGGCCTCCCAGGTGTTCCAGATAGAGGGTGTAACAGGGGCCTCCAGCCTCTGGGTTCTCCTCTGAACGTTTCATAGTGCAGTGCAGCCGTTCATTCCCTGCTGTGGGATAGCTCACAAAATCTCTAATGTTGTTCGGATCAGGGATTGGGGGCTTGTGATATGAAAAAGATTATGCATTAATCCATATATTAGCATACATCAAACTGTGAATACTTCACTTGCTGCTTCGGTACCTTGATCGTTGGAATGAATGCCGTGGTAACGTAGGAACAGAGGAGTGAAGGCATGTTGAGTTTTCCTACATCTCTCTCCTCTTTAAGAGCGCTGGCAATGCCCTGCTGACAGAGAAGCTGCAGGCTGGCCACACGGTGCTCCACACGCACTACATACAGGGCTGGTCCACAGGCCAGAAACAGCCGCGAGTCTCTGTGACCCCAGCAAATAGTGGTGATGGGCCTCTAAAACCAAAAGATATTTAGATTATACATAGTTTATGTATAATTTATGCAAACATCAATATGAGATTAAAAATTGTGTTGTATATACTTGAAGCAAAAACAGCTGATAACCAATTGTCTACAGTATATGCATGCATTGCCATACTGTTTATTCATACAGTTTACACATAAAAAAGGTTTATACAAATAGTAAATATGTATGTTTAAATAAAACATTTAATTTTAAAAATATAATTTTTATCATTTATTCCTGTGATTGTAAAGCTGAATTTTCAGCATCATTACTTTAGTCTTCAGTGTCACATGATCCTTCAGAAATCATTCTGAGCAATAAACATTTTGCTTTATATCAATGTTGAAAACAGTTTTGCTGCTTAATATTTTTGTGAAAACCTTGATGAACTACCTTCAAAAGTTTGGGGTAAACAAGACTGACATTAAAGACATTTATAATATAACAAAATATTTTTATTTTAGAAAAAAATAAGTTTTCAACATTGATAATAATAATAAGAAAATTTGTTAATAATTTAATACCAACAATATTTGATTATTAGAATGATTTCTGAAGAATTATGTGACACTGAAGACTGGAGTAATGATGCTGAAAATTCAGCTTTGCCATCACGGGAATAAATGACATTTTAAATATTAAAATAGAAATAGAAATATTTCACAATATTACTGTTTTACTGTAACATCACATAACTGTCACATAAATACAGCCTTGGTGAGCATAAGAGACCTCTTTAAAAACAGTTTAAAAAAATATTGTGTGTATTATATGTTCAGATTGATAAATGATGATTGGTCACAGCTCACTTGGGCTGGAGTCTCTAAAGTGTATATATGTTCCCCTTGGACATTGTAAAACTTGACAAGGGCGTTCCTCATTAAGGAGGCACAGGCTGAGTCAGCGGGTAGACCGTGTCTCTCCATCCCGGCCACTGCCAGCAGGTCTCCCTGAGAGCACCACTGTACCTCCACATCTGGAAAAAAAAAATTCGGTCCAGTCAGATTACAACATGTTATATAGCTCTGTCATAATGAATCAACATTTATGATGTGTCATTAAATGGTTGAAAGGACCATTTTGGGTTATTTTTACTGAATAACACTTAAGGAGTAAACAGAAGTTCCTCAACCAAGAAAAGTAGCCGTACTTTAAAATGACGATTTACGCATTTTTATTATTGCAAGCATTTAATATATGTCCAGCCTGCTGCTAAACCTCCATTATAGGTGGATTTACTGTAAATGTTAATAGACAATATTGTCTAGGTAATCAACAGCATGTCATAGATGTTGAAAATAACTTATTCTGTTAATTATAACCCAGTGGCAGTAAAAAAACACATACTTAGCAATTCATTTATTGCAAGAACAGCAGGGTTTTACCTTTCAGTCCTGAGCGTATGATGTTAGGTGAAAGGTCATCATAGTTGTTCATTAGACTAATGTCTCCTGATATGAAGCTGACCGTGAGCAGTGGTTTGAGATTTTGCACTTGAAAGGAAACATAGTTTTACAGTTAATAACATTGAAAAAAAAAGTCAAATACACATTACTGCAATCAAATATCCTTAAAAATGTATAAAATGTTCTATACCTTTAAAAGGTTTGAAGTAGTTTTTTTTTTTGTGGCCATTTAAAAAACTGTCTAAGTACTGATGCTTGGAAAAACCCAGGAAGGCCTCACTTTCTTCCATTAATGGATGATGTATGAATACACATGTCTTCAAAACCTATAATGTAATCTCAAAGAGTTTGTAATCTCCAAGAAACCCAAGAACCCTATACAGTGAAAAATAGTTTTTGATACTGTGGAATAAGCTTTACCATCTTAGAACCATGGAAGAAGCTTTCTTTAAAGGTACCTTTGTTCATCTTCAGAACACAAATTAAGATATTTTTTATGAAATCTGAGAGATTTCTGATCCCTCTGTAGACAGCAACATCATTACAACTTTCAAGGCCAAGAAATGTAGTAAAGACATCGTTAAAATAGTCCATGTGACTAAGTGGTTCAAATGTAATGTTATGAAGCGACGAGAATATGTTTTGTGCGCAACACCGCCGCAAAAAAAGAATGACTTTTTTCAACAAATCTCTTCTCTTCCACGTCATTCTCCTACGCCGTTGACGTAGATTAAACAGTGCAGCTAACGCCGGCTCATTATTTGCTAGCTCCTGCGTCAGCATCATGCGTATGTGTCGTGGTGCTCACGTGACCAGCGTCGGCCAATAGTGAGGCGGCATTCTGGCATAGAACCAGGAAGCGCGCACTGTTTACACTACGCAAATAGCGTAGGAGATCTGACACAGAAGATAAGAAATTTTTGAATAAAGTTGTTATTTTTGTTTTCTTTTTGCACACAAATATAGTTCTTGTCACTTCATAACATTACATTTGAACCACTGTAGTCTCATGGACAATTTTAACGATGTCTTTACTACCTTTCTGAGCCTTGAAAGTTGCAATGACGTTGATGTCTATAGAGGGATCAGAAAGCTCTCAGATTTCATCAAAAATATCTTAATTTGTGTTGCGAAGACAAACGAAGGTCTTAGGGGGGTTGGAACGTATGAGGGTGAGTAAATGATGACAGAATATCCCTTTTTGGGTGAACTATCCTTTTAAGAGTATAATGTACCTTGAGCTGGAGTAGAGTCATCAGAGTCTGTATCACTCTCAGTGCTGTCCTCCACCAGGAAGTTCGGGCAGTTCCAGGACATGCTGACTATGCCATCTGACTCATGCAGCAGAACATGGGCAAGCATACGGCCGTGGCAGTCCATCACTATGACTTGCCCGTCTGCTGTTCCAAAAAGCACCTAGGGAGAATAAACGAATGCAAACACCAAATTAGGGAAATCGGGCATTAGTCCAAGGGAATCGGTCCAAGTCATGTGTTGACAACAAATGCCTTTCAGACCGTTTCCTTCAATCCGATGATGCCAAACCAAAAGGTTACCTGCTGGTCATCAGGTGTCCAGATTCCACAGGTGATCTGGCTCTCCAAATTGATCTCAGATGACCAGTGTCTCTGACCACTGACTGATCCCACCAGGACAAAACCATCCCTGTAGGCGATTAAGGCCTGTGTACCATCATGTGACCAGGTGAAGTCACTCACCTAGACAACAAACCACTTGTTCATTAAGCAGTTCATGTTAGAATAATAGCTGTTTTTTTTTCTTCTTATTGCTAAATAATTAGCATTTTTAATTAGCAGGAGTTTCATTAAAAGATACAAAATATAATCATCCATTTTGAAACATAATGGGCCCTATCTTACACCCGGTGCAATGCGGCGCCAGGCGCAGCGCAAGTGTTCTTTGCTAGTTTCAGCCCGACGCAGTTATCATTTTCACGTCCTGTGTCACGTTGGTTAAATAGCAAATGCATTTGCGCCAATTTGTGCGCCCATGGGTGTTCTGGTCTGAAAACGAGGTGTGTTCTGGTGCATTGTTGGCGTGTTGCTATTTTGAGGCAACTGAAATAGACTTCGCCATTGACCAACTGACACCTGGTCTAAAGTCAATGGCGCAATATTTTTTTTGTTATATAAAGAGTGCGTTAGTAATGTGCGCCTATAGGTGGGTCCACAAGTACAATTTGTCCCGTAGATGGTTAACCTCGTGCACGAGCAGATCCGTTTCCTCGCTAGAGAAGTGTTCAGTTTTTCCGCTTGCAAATTCCACCATGTAAATAGCGAATCCGCCATGGCACGAGCGCAACTGGCTTTTAAAGGGAATGGGAGATGAGACTCTGACTGGTTTATTGCACGTTACGCCCAAAACACACCCATTACTCATTAAGAGAATAGGGACAACCCTTTTAGGCCCCGTCCACACTACTGCGTTTTCGTTTAAAAACGGAGACCTTTTGCTACGCGCTCGGCTCTATGATTGGGTGTCATCAGTCATGGAGTATACAGAGGTAATATTCAGTACCAGTAAACTTCACCCGCTGGAACAGTTTCAGTTAGAGTAATAAACTGCCGCGTCTCAGGCGCGGCTCGCGCGGTAAACGCATGCATGCTAGAAGAAATAGAACCGACGCCTATTTTTTATGCGACACGCAAGTGTGCTGGAAGCGTTTCCAGGCTAAATAGAATAGGAAAAGATGTTTATATGTCATTTTGACACAAATACATATTAATAAATGACATTTTGATGTTTGAAAGCATTTTTTTACAGTCTATGTTTGAAAGTCTCTAGGTTTACACCGGCACGCGCATGCCCAGTGTTGGTGAATGGTCACGTGATCCGCGTTTTCAGTCGTTTTAATGTGGACGGAGATCAATTCTAATACGCAGCTAAAACGCTGGTGTGGACGGAGATCGTATTCGTTTTAATTCTCCGTTTTTAAACTAAAACGCAGTAGTGTGGACGGGGCCTTAGACCATTTTTTCCATTGTTAAACCAGCAAAAGTGGTTTCGGACACGCCCTAAGTGCACTTGTGCCATGCGCTTTAGACCATGCGTTTTTAGATCATTAAAATAGGGCCCAACATATATTTATGCATTTACTAAATAACTCGATTTTTTGTCGATTTTTCTGTTTTTCTAACAGTGAGTAATTATGGACATCTGCACCCCAATGATGAATGACAAGGAAAGGAAAATAATAGCAATTAATTTAATTATTATACCATACTTTATTTACATCTTACGTAGTAAGCAGTACGTAGCAGTAAATATACATACCTGAGCACCTCTGTCATTCACCAGCTCTACAGACCATCTTCCTTCATACTGGATCCACACAAATATCCCTCCCTCCATGTCACATGTTGCAAGCTTCTGAAACGGTTCATTCCACCTAACAAGGACAACCTGTACAAGAACAGCACCATGGGAATGAAATTCTAGGAGAAAGAGTGCATGATACTCTTGCATAGGATGGAAAATTCAAAACTAGCCTTTTTTGATTTATGAAAATAATTCTTTCTGAATAAACGTGCATGGTAGGTAAGGAGATAATGAGATAAATTAAGTAGTATTCGGATGGTCAAGTGAGCTCAGTTTACATAGAATAAAAAAATCTGTTTCTAGTCCACTGGTTTTACTGGGTCTAATATGAGTGTACATCATTTTAAACAGATTTATTAAAACATACACTGTAAATTATCGTAATTTTGAAGGTAAAAGACTAAAAAGCTACCTATTAATTGGTTAACGGTAGGTTCTATGCGGTGAAAAGCTACAATACATCTAATGGGACTTTTCAGTAAAATACTGTAAAGTGTACAGTTTTTGGAAGTGAAAAGAACACTTCCAAACACTTCTTATAATTTACATTAAAAAAAGAAACATAAATTGACATTCCCAGAATTATCTGTGTGACAGCACACATTGAAGTTTTCTTCTTAGTTTTTTACATCTTATGTTGTTAAATTAATATTTATTACATTATTTTAGTGTTAACATGATAGTGTTTTGTATTTGTGTGCATGACACTGTGTGCACTTTCTACACATTAGTATTTACCTCAGCTTGTGGAAAAGCTACTTGTGATGAACTTTGACTCATCATGTGGCTTTTAAGGTGGTTGTCAAGGGTAAAAACAGATTTTATATATACAGTATATATAATATATATATATTAACATTATTTCAGTTAATGAAATATAGATTTATGGTAAAAAAAGAAAGATTTTTCTTTTCTTTATTTGCTTAGGTTTAAAGTGTAAAACATTACTTATTACACCTTTAAAGCTCGCCAAAATTTAAACCAAAAGAGAGCAGTTGTTGGCAAAACAAAAATCTGAAGAAGAGGGGAACTCCCACCTCACTGTTATGACCCCGTAAATTGAAGTTGATTCTTTGTGGGGTATTTCTGTCCCTTCTACAGTGACTGGACGTGAAGGTGACGCCCACAACACCCCTGGCGTTCCCAGTGGCCAGCCAGCCCTCCTCATAGTAGCGTCTCCTGCACACCGGCTTCTCCTTCTCACTCTTGGGAACTCGCCCTTTCCATGAGAGGCAGAGGATGTTGGAGTCACTGCAGAGGACCGGACCATGTTCCACCGCAGCCAACATCCCTACAGACTGAGCAGGCTACATGAAGGAGAGGCAGTTAATATTTACATTACTGTAAAACACTTGTATAATCTGCAATGTCATTTTTAATGGTCGCTGATACTAAACTACATTAAAAATGTGCATATTCATTCTGTATAGATGGGTTGTTAGGCTAGGCAAGATTATTTCATTTTCGGCACATCAGTATTTTCACCCAAAAATAGTTTTAAGCCATTTTACTTATATCTTTTGTTATAATGTGTCAGAAGAAAATATCAGTTTACATTTCCAAATGTTCCTTTTGCCATTAATTGTAACAATCCAGTGAGATTTTTGTATGCACAAGGAGTCTGACAACAGCCGGTATGACCTGATCTCATAATCACTGAGTCTGTCTGTGATTACATGAAGAAACAGGAAAAACTGAGACAGATTAAATCCAGAAGAACTGCAGGAACGTCTCCAAGACGCCTGTAGAAACCTTCCTGCAAAACTACTTGAAAAACTATGTGCAAGTGTTCCTGGACGAAAGCTGTTTTAAACGCAAAGGGTGGTCACACCAAATATTGGTTTGATTTAGTTAATAGAAGTTAATTAATCAATTAAATCTATTTATGATATTATTTTTGAAAGCATTCTCACTTTAGAGCATTTTTACACAAGTGTCTAAAACCTTTCACAGTAATGTAGCTTTGAAGGCAGCTTTCTTCAAGTGTCTTGGAGACGTTGTCGCAGTTCCTCTGGATTTAGTCTGTCTCAGTTTTTTCATGTAATCACAGACGGACTCGATGATGGTGAGATCAGATCATACCGGCTGCTGTCAGACTCCTTGTGCATAAAAATATCTCACTGGATTATTACAATTAATTAATGTTTGGAAATGTAAATGATATTTCCTGACACACAGCAAAAGATAAGGGGGGGTGGGTGTTGAAATATAACGTGCCTAAGACTTAGACTTTTGCAGAGTTATATATTGTTTTATATTTCTGTCAGGACCACTATCATCAAATACGATTGACAATTAGCATACAGTTAGGATTGGTGGTCTGGTTCTGTTCTGGGTGAGAACTCCCTGTGCATCATGCAGCCTAGCATGGATAAGAGCAGGGAGAGCAGCAATAACCCCCCTTAGGGTAAACAGAACAGAACCAACATGAATGTATAGCAGATATCATTAATTCAAGATTTTAAAGTACAACATAATTCGAGAATTTATTCTGATTCAAGGGGAAACAGAATGCCATACTGACTGGACGAGAGGAGGAGCTGGGGATGGAGGAGGGTAATTAGCTCCTGAGAAACGCGATAGCTGCTGATAATACTGAAGGAGCTTATATATGTATACAGTGATAGGCGTCGTATTCCTATAGATAGACATGTATCAGCTGAGTGTCAGCTGATGCGAGCTTGACAAACGTGACCTGCCAGAACTGATGCTGATATTTTACAGTTCACTCAACATGCAAAGAGAAATGTAAGACATTAATAGGTTGATTTGAAAATGATCAGCCATTTTGAAAATTATATTCATTTTTTTCAATTCACATTAGGGTGGTCCTTATCAAGTCCAATTTTTTTTTGTGCAAAATGTTAGTGTCTTAACCTTTTAAACTGTTCCTTTTAACTTCAATATTAGAAATATGCAAAAATGTTGACAAAAAAAATGATATTTAGAGGTAGCTCAATCATGTGGAAGATTGCCTATGTTAAGCTGTGCGGCGTTATTGTGATATGCAAGTAATATTAAAAGTTGCTGCAAATGAACTACTTTGACCATTGCATGGTTGCCTGTGCCTCCTGATAATCTGCTTGATTCGGCCAAAGTTCCGGGTCAATTTCAAGGAACGTAATGTAATTTTTTAAACCAAAAAAATGTGCTCTAAACCCAAACAATAACCAAGGTGATCATCAATAGAAATATGTATTGATTCCACCAGGAAAGGTAAATCTGCTAAACCGGGTCATGGATGGATTAATTTGGATTTAGTTTCTACAATAAGTAAACTGAGATATGTATCTAAAATACATATTTAGGAATATATGGTGCATTAGATGCTTTTATGTTGGTTTTTTTTGGAATTTTACTAGCCAGGTACAATACCAAATCATCTGTTTTTACGAAAATCATCAAAATCTCAGAAAGTTTAAAGCTATTGAGCTACCAGTAATTATTATGTTACTGCCATAAAAATTGGCATGCTGTATTTTCTTATATAAAGGAACAATTTGAAGGGTTAAGAGTATGACAACTGGAGACTTTAAAAATAAGGACCACCCTAATTCACATTAGTGATACTAGTGGAACAGAAAGAACACTTTACCTTTAAATAACCATGTGGTGGGACAAATACATTTTTAAAGGTACAAACTTTCCTTGTAATTTCTCAATTAATACAATAAGCCTAAACATGCATAATAACTATAAAATAATTAGAAAAATGTTTTTGTATAATAGTTTCAGGTGGAATGTGACTTGAAAATGTAACAACGGACTACTGTATTTGACATTAAGTGTCTAAAATAAACTACAAATGTATTAAAGAACATTATTTCAGTGCAGCAGAAAATATTATCATGGAATGCATGAAAATCTTATTTTTCTGGAAGTACTCACCTCTTCATAGTCCCTGGACATTATTAGTCCGAATTCCGTCTTTGAAGGAGTGCTCCATTTTGCTTGCTTATTCAAAAAAAAAAAAAAAAAGTGCACTACAACCTGAGAATGCTTAACTGCAGATGTGTCTTAAGAAAGAGTGTGTCTGAAATCAGGCCATTATAGTCTGTGACTAATGCACATCATGAGGAATCCAATTCATTCTATTTCTGTTCAATAAAGGGATGCAAATTTGATCTAAATCAAATCAAGGCCCATTGCAGTTTATCTTCATTATACAAAACCAGTTTTCAGCCTTTGGTATTCCAGGATTTCTATGCAAAGAGAAAACACACACACACACACACACACACACACACACACACACACACACACACACACACACACACACACACACAAATGTATTGAGAAAGAATAAAGCATATGACACTAACACAGAAACAGATTACAGCATTTGCAGATTGAAGGGCAAGAACAAGCCACCTATGAGACAAGCGCTGCATGCAGAATCATTTAAAGACATTTCATTTCTCTGTCTGCACCCACACTTGAGTTGACATTGGTCCCTCATTACGTCACGGGATGTTTAAAGCCCCTGCAATTCAGGTTTATACTAAGAATAACGCTGCAGAAATTATGCATCGAAGCATCAGTACAAAAAAGACGAGCAAACGCGCAAGAAACATACAGAAAAATCATGCACAACTAAGGATGAGGCAGCTCGCAGGCGTCATGGCAACAGGGATGTGATGATGGCTGAATTTTAATGACACCCAGCCTAAGACTTCATAACTGCATTTATTCTCATTTCAAATAGAAATATTCATTTATAGAATGCGTTTGATGCGCTGATAAAGATATATGAAATTTCGTTTACAACATAATCTCAATGTTAATTGCTATAAAAATAAAAATAGCCATTTAGGGCTTCCAGATCAGAACTGGCTCAGTTTCCCACATCTGATTAAATAAGAATTGTGGCAGGTGATTAAGCTGGATGCAGTTTCAAATAAATCCATCAACTATGGTTGCCACCTACACTCGTGATATAATTACACAACGATCAAGGATACAACATTGACTATTATTGTGACATTCCAAATAAATCAAATGTGAACAATGTGAACCAAAAAGAAAACAATTCATTCGAGTAATAAAATAAGAATTCTGCATTCATTTCTACCAGCAAACTCACCTCTACCAACTCGCTCTCAATGCGTCTAAATGCTTGCCAGATGCTCATGCTGGATTTTACCCCAAAGCACATTAAAGTCATGCAGTGAGACGCAGTGCATTGGCGCAAAAGAACCCTTGAATGAGGGATTTTTCGGCGTGCGAAGGCAACCCGCGCTCTGACGGAATGGTGCTTTGATCACATGGCCCACAACCCCATCCAGAATAGTTTACAACAAATGCGGTGCACGAGCAAACCAGACTGATATAAATCACCAATCTTCATTCCTATTTAGTCATACGTATTAAGATTCAGGAATTTGCGAATAATATTAAGCTTCACTGAGAAAATAAAGCACGGATTTCAAAGACTGTTCAATTAAAGCACGCTACTAGAAAAACGATTCAGAACGCTGCATGTCTTTCCTTTCATCGCCCAAAAGTGATTATTTTGCTCAATTTACTGTTTTCTCACGCATTTTCTATAAAACCTATTTAATAAAGTTGCTATTGATACTGTTCACCACAGTTTGTTTAGCTTTTTGTTCGTTTTATGCCAAAAGGTGGCAACAGACAGGTGTTTTAAAGGAGTCATTGAATCAAACGACTCGTTAAAACGCCGACCTTTTTCACGACCAAAACACGCGATTTACCCACAAATTACATTAAAAATATCTATCTAGAGATCTATCTTTCTCCATCAATATTCTCCAATTCATGACTTTCATCAAGATGTTGTGTAAAAACACAACTGCCTAAATGAGATAATGTTCAGTTGGTTCACGAATGAAATGTATGTCAAAACACAGAATTCGTTCAGTGAAAGAGGCGTATCGGTTTAGTAGTCCAACCAAGGAAATTCTCCTTCACTGCCCACAGTCAAAGGCTATTGACTCCTACTACAGTCAGTCTTAAGGACCCTAAAGCAGTAGGCTACTTCAAAGGGAGCGACTTCAGTCAGTGTTCAGTCTTAAAAGATTCGTTCAAAACACCAAGAGTTTGAACCAAACTAACCACTACGATACAATAAGTGTCCTACAAATACAAGACTGTGTACTTAAAGGTTTTATTTTTTTTGCAATAACATGCATAAGTCCCCACAACCTGACAGATGACAATGAAATATAGGTGTTCAGACGTCTTTTACAGACTTTGTAAGCCACAGACTATTTACCTCAGAGCTCATAATTAGTGTGTCCTGAAACTTTATTTGTTATAGCCTACCAAAAAACCTCTTGAAACCTTTTCTTCTGAAACCCATGTTGTGCATGTACTGATTCTGTTTTCTATTAGTGAAAAGTAATTTGACTAGCACTTATTTCACTTGTTTCCTTTACTCAGGCAGTTTGCAACAAGGCTCAGGACTCAAGAGAGACACTTCACTTTCGTCTCAGGAAAGACAGAACAATACCATATTGAAGAGATTCCCAGGAGGCGCTCTGCTGTTTCTGCTGTTCCTAGTGTATGGTTTACTTTTGTAGACAAAAATAAGCATACAATGTTCCTTCACTTTTGTATGTAGATGTATTTTGCCATGTACTTACTTTGGTAGGCTATATGAATACGGGAATCATTCAGTGCCATGGTCTATGTCAAAGTACACATAGTTTTAGACAGCTATGTTTCACATTGACCAAGAATGTTGTATACTGGGTGACACTCGCTACACTTTACAGTAAGGTTACTTTCTGTAACATTAAAGTCACCATGAAATCAAAATGGACAGTTTTTTTTAATGGAAAATTGCAGTATTTATTATACACAATATACATCATTATTTTTAAATTCATGTTCCCTCGTAATTTCTTATCAAAATAACTTCCCTTCCCTCTTGGAGCAAAATCTTTTCTCTGATGATGCGTTTACTGGCCTGAAGGCGGGACAACCTGTCACTCACATGAGATCGACCAATAGCAAACCACATCTATCCAATCAATTACCCATGACAAAATGAAGTCCCGCCCTACATTGCTTCTGAGAATGCATTAACTAACAGGACCTTATCGTAAAGTGTTTCTGTTCTTATGAAGATAACGAGTCAAATGAGTGTCTGTATAGGATAAATCAGATCCCTTCTCAAATCAGAGCAAGGCTTGAGTTCATGTTTTGGGATTTATGTGCAATCCTTAGTCTCTTGTCACATGCAGTCAGGGACAGGTCTCTTGAAAGATGTGAATGACGCTGTCATATGCAGGTGGTGGAGTCTGTCTGGGTAGAAATCCTCTTAGACTGCCCTTCCCCAGCCAGAAAGACTCTGCTGGTTCTGTACTAAATGGATCTGTGATGTTAGGAATTAATGCAACTTGGTTATCATCCTCTGTTTCATCACTAGTCTTGTTAGTCTTTTTTGGTGGTGGCCGAAAAGTGGCGTTCAGAAAGCTGGGGCTTCTGCCCAACAGCTCATTGGGGTCTACGGAGGTCTGTCTGTGGAGGTTTAAAGTCGTTCTTCCCGCATATTCACTGTTCTTGTCAAAACCGTGACTCTTGTATTGTCTGAGGTGACAGCGTTGATTACGTGAGCCTTTCGATTCTGATGGCTGGTCTTGACGTCTGGTGATCCTGACCGAAGCCCTCCGTCTTGACATCCATGTAAGGAGTAGGAAAATCAAGATCCCGATGAGCAGACCCATCAGTATTGACAAGCAGA